>NC_042622.1:39215411-39532911 GCF_901001135.1 Rhinatrema bivittatum | reverse complement strand
AAAAGGTAAACAGTGGAGTGCCTCAGGGATCTGTACTTGGACTGGTGCTTTTTAATATATTTATAAATGATCTGGAAAGAGGTATGATGACTGAGGGGATCACATTTGTGGATGACACAAAATTATGCAGAGTAGTTAAATCTCAAGCGTATTATGGTAAACTTCAGGAGGACCTTGTGAGGCTGGAAGACTGGGCATCCATATGGCAGATGAAATTTAATGTGGACAAGTACAAGGTGATGCATATAGGGAAAAATAACCCCTCCTATAGTTACACGATGTTAGGTTCCATATTAGGAGTTATCATGCAGGAAAAAGATCTAGGCCTCATAGTGGATAATACATTAAAATTGTCGATTGTTTGCTGTGGAAGTCAAGAAAGCAAACAGAATGTTAGGAATTATTAGGAAGGGAATGGAGAATAAAAAGATGGATATCATAATGCCTCTGTATTGCTCCACGGTGAGACCGCACCTTGATTACTGTGTGCAATTCTGGTTGCCGTATCTCAAAAAAGATATAGTTGCACTGGAGAAAGTACAGAGAAGGGCAACCAAATTGATAAAGGGCATGGAATGGATTCCCTTTGAGGAACGGCTAAAGAGGTTAGGGATATTCAGCTTGGAGAAGAGTGCTGAGGGGGGATAAGATAGAGGTCTACAAAATCATGAAAAGACTTGAAATGGTAAATGTGAATAAGTTATTTACTCTCTCAGATAATAGAATGACTAGGGGGCATTCCATGAAGTTAGCAAGTAGCTCATTTAAAACAAATCGAAGAAAATTATTTTTCACTCAGCATAGTTAAACTCTGGAATTCATTGCCAGAATAAGTGGTTACAGCAGTTAGTGTAACTGGGTTTAAAAAAGGTTTGGATAAGTTCCTAGAAGAAAAGTCCATAAACTGCTATTAATCAATAAGAAAAAAACACTGCTTGTTACCAACATTAGTAGCTTGGTATCTATTTAATGTTTGGGTACTTGCCAGGTACTTGTGACTTGGATTGGCCACTGTTGGACACAGGATGCTGGGCTTGATGGACCCTTGGTCTGACCCAGTATGGCATGTTCTTATGTTCCCAAATATAGTTCACAGTCTACACATACAATATGGTTACAGGGCAATGGGAAAGATCCCAGGGATCCCTTTTAGGCCTCCCTTGTCTCCAAGATCCTCCCAGATTAAAGTTTGACCTTGTTTTCACAATTACAAATTCTGTGGGTATCTGTAATGCTGAGGTCTTTGAATAAAGGCTCCCTTCTCTTGTCTTTGCGATAGATACCCTCAAAGCTGGGAACCCAAAGAGTCCTCCCCAACTTCTCCTATAGCTTCCAGCTGTGGATTTCTAGCACTTCAGTAGAGCTCCTTTGACAAATAATCTTTTGCAGAAGGTTGAGCTTTTCTCCCTCGGTGGAAAAAAAAAGCATGGGGAAATTCTTTCACTTCCACAGACATGTAAGAAAATATGAAAAAAGGGCCCACTTTGCAAAAAGACAAGCGATCTTCCCACTGGAAAAGCTAAGAAGCTGAAGACATTTCTCCAAAGATCAGGCCAGCACACTTACTGCCTCTCTCTATTCCTCCAAAGCGTCAACCCCCTCCAGTGTTTCATGGAGACACCTTGAAGATTTTACAAAGGGCCACCCTTTTTTTTTTTTAGGGATGGACTGGTGCTTATCACTCACTAACCACAACATGTATCTGGACACTCCCATTGCTGAAAGCTTCCTAACATTACACTATGGTGAAGGTCTAACCAGTCCTACACTAATTTGAAAACTGATGCCTCGGTAAATTGACCTTTCAGCAACTTGGCCCCTATAGACGTTTTGTTATATAAACTTTCAAATCTTTACAAAAGTATTTATTTATTTAATTATAATTTTTTATATACCTCATAAACCAAGTACACTATACTATGCGGTTTACAAAAATACATAAATCATCAATCAAATCACAAACAACAAAATAAAACCACATTAAAATAAATAAAACAGTAGACATAAGCATAAGACTACATTAAAATAGATATATATCTACAAATTACATCAGTCCTTTTCATCTCACCTGCAATTTTAGCATTAAACCTCTTCAAACACTTCTAAAAAAAGAAACGCTTTAAGCTGCTTCCAGAAAACCTTAATGTCAGTGATGGCACAGAATTCTTTAGGTAAGGAATTCCATAAGGTTGGACCTATAATAGAGAAAGCCCAAGATCGGGTTCTGACCAACTGTCATGTTACGATCTTAAATTTCTAATAGAATACCATGTTAATAGCCCAGACAAATAAGAAGGGCCTACACCAGAAATAGCCTTAAAAAACGAATACGAGAACTTTAAATTTAATTCTTTGTTGGACTAGATCTCCTTGATCAATGAACTGCAAAGTCAGACTGAATTTCTACAGACCTTTCAAAGTCCAGACCAGGGCAAATCCACCTCCAAGGCCATCTGTCCACATGTGCATGCAAGAAACTTAATTAATTTGTTTTTTTGGATTTTTCTTTTTTTTTTCTTTAAATTTTATTATTTTGGATTTTTCTGAGGTGCACTGCATATTCCCCTAATTTTTCTGAAATATTCTTGTCTATGCTGCCGTTACTACTTTGGAGGTTTCAGATTACGTGTACGGATCACGCATCAGGCAATGTGTAAGGGTTCAATACAGAATGATTCCAGCCGTAAAGCCAATACATTCCAGAGTAATTCTGGAAACATAAACCCAAATAAATGTCAGCAATTTTCCTGCAAGTTTTATGATCATTTTTTCCACATTTTTTTGTGGTCCTGTCATACAGAGCAGGAACTGGGGTTGACTGATGGAACACTCTGGGGTGGGATGCTCAGGAATAATTGAACATAGAGATTCAACCTGTCATATGAGAAAAGGGTTTTATTGTTTTGTATTTTTTTTTAAAGGTAAGCACTTGTTTCTCATACACAGGAACTCTGCTCTGATAAAAAGGCTTAAAAAGTTTATCAGCAAAATTTCCTTTTAAAATTTATCATACTAAAGCTGTCAGCAAACGCCACTGCAGAATTTTGTGATACTGCTTCTGAAAACAACAGCAAGGAAACAATAGTGGATTTTCCATCTAGGATGACACTTTAAATTTGGACTCTGGTACATAACGCTACCACATCCCTTCCAGCAGGCCGATACAGTAAGGAGCGGTAGGAAGAGCTGTGTTAGTGCCGGGCGCACCCGCGGTTGCCGCACGCACAGTCCGGCTCACCTACCGCTCGATACTGTATTAAAATCGCATGCAAATTCAAGCCGCGTCCAACACCGTCCAACGCGCGTCCATGAAGCGCAATCCATTTTACTGTATAGGCGCTTATGTACAGCGCCTATACAGTATCCTGGGTGCGCTGGTACCTGTCATTTCAAATGTCATTTCAAATGTCATTTGAAATGCCCTCGCGACTTGACATGTAAAGTGTAACTTACTTTTCTTGCAGCCCTCCTCTGGAGACGAACCGCGGCTCCCCTGCCTCCCGGTGGCTGCCCCCTGCCTCCCGGGGGCAGCCGGCGGTGAAAGCGGCCCCTGCTGGCGAAGATGGATGCCTGCACGGGCCCTCTGCCATGATCGCTCCCGGGCGAATTCTTTACTAAAGCGCGGCCTCTCCTCCGAAGCTTCTTCGCTCTTCCGCCGTGACGTCAATTTGGGCGCTCAAGCCAGCAAAGCGCACGAACGGGCGTGCGTCACGGCGTACGTTCGTGCGCTTTGCTGGCTTAAGCGAAGAAGTTTCGGAGGAGAGGCCGCGCTTTAGTAAAGAATTCGCCCGGGAGCGATCGTGGCAGAGGGCCCGTGCAGGCATCCATCTTTGCCGGCGGGGGCCGCTTTCGCTGCCAGCTGCCCCCGGGAGGCAGGGGAGCCGCGGTCCGTCTCCGGAGGAGGGCTGCAAGAAAAGTAAGTTACACTTTACATGTCGAGTCGCTTTTCCCCTTTTTTTGCTTTTCGTTGCTTCGGGAGGAGGGGAGAGAGGACTGGGGCTGCCCCGGAGACCGGCACCCATGGACGCGGCCAGGGCAGGTGAGCGAGGGCTGGGGGAAAGTTTGCCGCCTACCCTTACCCCTGCCTCTAACGCAGGGGTAAGGGTAGGCGATAAGTTAGCAGGTTAAACCCGCGGCAAAACTGCAGGTTTAAAAAGCGATAATCGGGGCACACATTACTGTATGGGAGGGAATAGCTAATCCGATCGTTTACATCTCATATACATGCTGCGGGCGGAAGGGGTTACCCGTTGATTTAAAGAGGCGGTATGGATTAACGCGGCCAAATTGTGAGTAGAAAGCGGGTTAGAAGCAGGGTAACCGCGGCCGCACTTTACTGTATTGACCTGCAGGTTAGCTGTTGAATTAGCGTTTTACTAACAAAACATTAAGAGCAGTTAGCTACAGAGTCACCAGGACTATGGAGATTTAATTAAGCACTCACTTCTGCGATTTTCAACATAAGTGCTTTTATGAACTATTTTTGTTATTTCACTAGAAGTTTCACAAAATCACTGAACTTAAAATTTAAGGGTGGTAGAAGGCATAAACCGATGATTAAACTAATATTCAGGCATATGAAAGTTGCAGAAAACATTGCAGCATTTGGCCTGTTGATATGATGGTTATGTCTTCTCCACTTAAATATTTAAGTATATAAATGTTTGTTGTAAGACCTGGATATTCCTAGTTCAATATTTTGTGCATTTTGAGGGAAGGTTTGTTGGTTATTGATTTATTAAATTTCCTACCCAGGACTTTAATAATTTCTACGAAAGATGAATACGAACAGACCAGTCTTCAAACCCTGAGAATAAGAACTTAGACAGGAAGCAGAGAATTAAAGTGGGAGCAGAGAAGAAGGGAAGGGTATGAAAAAAGAGAGAGCTTACCTTTTATGTCTAAAAGAGTAAAATGGTGGTTGTTTGTGGCTTCTGGGGCCAGCGTGAAGTAAAACTGGTGACCGCTCTGTGGTTCATCCCGGTCCACCACACTGATTGTCTGAATCAGCTGACGGGAGAGGGAGAGGGGAAAAACAAGAGGTCAGACTCCTCTGCAGGGCAAAGGGAGCCCTGTCCCTTCATTACCTGATTTCATGCAAAGCATCTTTCACACCCCAATATATTGACTTATGTACTAAGAGAGCCGACTACAGACCATAAGACCTTAAGCGCAATTCCTGCTGACAGAATGGGCACTGGCATCGATAATCTCCGTACCACAGGCACATCTAATAAGCACTGTGGGGCAGGGAGGAAGTGAGATCCTGCTACCTACCATGTGTTTGACATATAATTGGGTGCATAAGCAATAGGGTGTTTGGGTGTAACAACTTTAGGCTGATCATGTACATCTAAAGGTGTTCATGACAGCATAAAAGCAATTTGGATCAGGAGGTTATGGGGTGCTTCACTTGGCCCGCCAGACTTTCAGATCTGGGTCTGTCCCACTATGTCAGGGCAGGGGATACCTTGGTAACTCTAAGCATGCTGCAGTCTTCGGGTACAAAATCCTTTCAGAGTGCTGCATGCATACATATCAGTAGGGAGTCCACAGAAACATAGGCTATGAGGACAGATGAGGTCCGCAAGGCCCATCTTGTCTGCCCACGTTCGCTTTAGCGTTTCCTGTTCTGTAAGGGATGGGCTGAAGAATTCTCTTCTTGCCCCAGTTCACCATTGTTTTAGAGCATTACCTGCCCAGGCATGGCGTCCTCACACACAGCGGCCTCATAGGGGGTAGCCAACTCTGGTGGATTATCATTTACATCGAGGATTCGGATACTGAGAGATGCTCTGGATACTTTCAGCTCATTATCTGGAATAAAGAGGAGGCAAAGCTACTTACAACCTTCATCTAATGCTCCTCAAATACTTTTGCTCTGTAGACTGGCCATCACCCTTCCCTATTCTCATTGTTTGCATACTTGCTGTACTCCTCACAAAAAAAAAAAAAGCAGCAAACTAAGGATTTGCTGCCTATTCTTAATGAGAAGAACAAAGCATGCATCTAGTATCCTAGAATATTTGCAATCTGGTAGTGGTGTAAAAAAACTGTGCAGCCAGCATCTAGGGTGGTCACCTTTCAAAGCTACATCCAGGGACATTGTTGAACATGGGCAATCAGAGAATAGGAAGCCTTAAAAAAACTACAGTGAAATGGACTGACTGGATTTTTTCTTTTACAGGATAGAGAAAAAAAATAAAAATCAGGTTTTAACCAAAAGGAGGGACTGTCCTTCCATATGGCAGAGAGTTGGTCAGAAACCTGTGCATCACATGCACGGCACATGCACAAAATAAGTACAGAGAGGAATCCATTTAGGATGTGCAGGGAGAAAAATGTCTTTGCTTTTTTCATTACAGGCTTTTTTTTTAAAAATTCAAATTTCGGTTCATTAAGGGGTAGATTTTTAAAGGTGCGTGCGCGCATCCATGTGCGTGCTTCCCGGCGCGTACACATGAATGCGCCGATTTTATAACACGCGCGCGCCGGCAAGAGGCTGCGCGCACATACAGCATGCACGGGGGGGGGGGGGGGGGAGACTTCCGCAATTTTCACATGGCGACACGTCCCGGCCTTCCCCAGTTCCCTCCCTGTCCGCTCCGTTGGAGCAGAAGCAACTTGCGTGCACCGGCAGTCCTTTCCTCTGCACAGCAGCCTCCAGCCACGCCCCCGGACAGCCCCTTTCCTTCAGCCTGGCACTTCTGCGCGTAACGGGAGTAACCCGCGTGGCTGGGTCCCCTTGAAAATGCTTGCGGCGCACGCAAGGCCCGGCCACGTGCGCAACCCCCATTTTTTAAGTGCATGGCTGATTAAAAATATACCCATTAATGTTTGTTTTGTTTCACTTGCCGAACTGAAATAAACATAGGAAGGATAACTTTCAAGCAGTTTCATGCATACCCATATACGCATATGTACTGACCCAGGAAAATCAATTTCTGTATTTTATAACCTACGCACATGCGATATACGGTTATAAAATACCTGCCAATGTACCCTGTAACATGCGTGCTCATGCAAAAAACCACGTCAATACATATTGCACTTATCCAAATAAGTTCCGGCTTAGTTGGCTACATAGTATCTGGATAAATTCCAATTTATCTAGCTAAGAAGCCGTTACTTAACTAAATAAGTCTTAAAACGGCACTTATCTGGATAAGTCAGATAGAGAGATAAACAGCACTATTTAGACTTATCCAGCTATCTGACTTAACTAGATAAATAGTGTTTTAAAACTTGCTTCTGCTTAGCCAGATAAGTCTGATCGCGTCCGAATAAGTACAGCTTTCAAGTTTTAGCCAAATAATTCAGAATTTATCCAGATAAGTAACGCAACTGCTAAACTCACATATTTTTACATCTAACTTTAAAAATATACACATGGAGATTTTACCTGCACAATTTACAGGTCTTTACCTCCCATAAGTCAGCTTAAACATAAGAACATAAGATATGCCATACTGGGTCAGACCAAGGGTCCATCAAGCCCAGAATCCTGTGAACAACATTGGCCAACCAAGTCACAAGTACCTGGAAAGTACCCAAATTAATAACAGTTTATGGACTTCTGCTCTAGGAACTTATCCAAACCTTTTTTAAACCCAGTTACACTAACTGCCGAAACCACATCCTCTGGCAATGAATTCCAGAGTTTAATTATGCGTTGATTGAAAAAGAAATTTCTCCAATGTTTTAAATGAGCTACTCGCTAACTTCATGGAGTGCCCCCTAGTCCTTGTATTATCCCGAAAGAGTAAATAAGTGATTCACATTTACCCATTCAAGTCTTTTGATGATTTTGAATACCTCTATCATAACCCCCCTCAGCCGTCTCTTCTCCAAGCTGAAAAGCCCTAACCTCTTTAGCCATTCCTCATAGGGGAGCCATTCCATCCCCTTTATCATTTTGGTCGCCCTTCTCTGTACTTTCTCTAGAACAAATATATCTTTTTTGAGATGCGCCACCAGAACTGCACACAGTATTCAAGGTGAGGTCTCACCATGGAGTGATACAGAGGCATTATGACATCCACCATTTTATTCACCATTCCCTTTATCATTTTGGTCGCCCTTCTCTGTACCTTCTCGAGTGCAACTATATCTTTTTTGAGATGTGGTGACCAGAACTGCACACAGTATTCAAGGTGAGGTCTCACCATGGAGCGATACAGAGGCATTATGACATCCACCATTTTATTCACCATTCCCTTCCTAATAATTCCTAAAATTCTGTTTGCTTTTTTGACTGCTGCAGCACACTGAGCCTATGATTTCAATTATTATCCACTATGACGCCTAGAACGCTTTCCTGGATGGTAACTCCTAATGTGGAACCTAGCATCGTGTTACCACAGCATGGGTTATTTTTCCCTATATGCATCACCTTGCACTTGTCTAAATTAAATTTAATCTGCCATTTGGATGCCCAATTTGCAGTCTCACAAAGTCCTCCTGCAATTTATCACAATCCGCTTGAGATTTAAGTACTCAGCATAATTTTGTGTCATTCGCAAATTTAAGCACCTCACTTGTCGTGCCCCTTTCCAGATCATTTATAAATATATTAAGAAGCACTGGTCCTAGTACAGACCCCTGAAGCACTCCACTGTTTACCTTTCTCCACTGTGAAAACAGATCATTTAATCCTACTCTCTGTTTCCTGTCTTTTAACCAGTTTGCAATTCACAAAAGGATATCGCATCCTATCCCATGTCTTTTTAGTTTTCTTAGAAGCCTCTCATGGGGGACTTTATTTAAGGCCTTCAAAAAAATCCAAATACGCCACATCTACCGGTTCACCTTTATCCACATGTTTATTTACCCATTCATAAAAATCTAGGAGATTTGTGAGGCAAGACTTTCCTTGGGTAAATCCATGCTGGCTGTGTCCCAACAAATCATTTATTTATTTATTTATTTATCATGTTTATCTAAATGTTCTGTGATTTTATTCTTTATAATAGTTTCCATGATTTTTCCTGGCACTGAAGTCAGGCTCATCGGTCTATAGTTTCCCGGATCACACCTGGAGCCATTTTTAAATATCAGGGTTACATTGGTCATCCTCCAGTCTTCAGGTACATCGGATAATTTTAATGATAGGTTACACCTTTTTACTAATAGGTCTGAAATTTCATTTTTGAGTTCTTTCAGAACCCTGAGGTGTATACCATCCGGTCCAGGTGCTTTACTACTCTTTAGTTTGTCAATCTGGCTTACTACATCTTCCAGGTTCACCGTGATTTGGTTCACTTCATCTGAATCATTACCCATGAAAACCTTCTTCGGATAAGGTATCTCCTCAACATCCTCTTCAGTAAACACTTAAGCAAAGAATTTGTTTAGTCTTTCCACAATGGCCTTATCTTCCCTAAATACTCCTTTAATCCTTCAATCATTGAACGGTTTAACTGACTACCTCGCAGGCTTTCTGCTTCGGATATATTTTAAAAAGTTCTTATTATGAGTTTTTGCCTCTACAGCCAACTTCTTTTCAAATTCTCTCTTAGCCTGTCTTATCAATATCTTACACTTATCCTGCCAATGTTTATGCTTTATCCTATTTTCCTCTGATGTATCCTTCTTCCAATTTTTGAATGAAGATCTTCTGACAAAAATAGCCTCTTTCACCTCACTTTTTAACCATGCCGGCAATTGTTTGGCCTTCCTTCCACTTTTCTTAATGTGTGGAATACATCTGGATTGCGCTTCTAACATGGTATTTTTAAACAGTGTCCTCTCCTGTTGCACTCTTTACCTTTGTAGCTGCACCTTTCAGTTTCTTGTTTGTTTTTGTTTTTTTTTTAACTACTCTCAGTTCATTGTAACTTTCTCTCTTCTGGTTATTGGTTTCCCCTGGTTACACTGTAAACCGGTACGATAAGACTTTGTCTTCAGCATCAGTATAGTAAAAGAATCTAAATAAATAAATAAATACTTTCCTCATTTTGACAGTTTCCCTTTTGAAAGTTTAGGACTAGAGCCATGGATTTATTTACTGTCCCCCTTCCTGTCATTATTTCAAATTATATTTGTGCAAATTGGGAGATTTTCTAACATGCACATGGCAGTGAAATTACCAATTTTACCAATTAGTCTACCAGTTAGGCCAGTCCATCAGGTCATTGAGATACTCCTGACTCTTCAACCCATTTCACCCTGACTCCCCCAACCAGTAGGTATTCCACTTTTAAGACGTTTACGATCACTTACTCCAGATACAGAGCTGTGTTAAGTATATGCGAGCAAGCTGCCAAATTTATATGCGGTAATTGCTTATAAAATAGCAACATACTTGCTCCAGAACACTCCTGGCCAGCCCCTTTTTTACACATGCAAATTTACTCGCATTCCGTTATGTGAATTTTGAAATTTATAAAATAGCGTAAACATGAGTATATGCTTTTTCCATGCATAGGTGCTGATTTTTAAGAAAATTCATCTTCAAGGGGGGGGGTGTGTGTCAATATTCAAAGGCATTTAAATGAATCTCATAAGTTATCCACCTAATAGCAAGTTTTGCAATATTCAACCACTGTCATTGTCTGTCTACAATTTAACAGGATAAAATAAAGGTATTCAGAGGCATGCCAAAGCAATCTGGCTAACTTAGCTGAATTTCAGATATATATGGCTAGTATCCTTCTGGGCTGGATAACCTGCCACTTAATCGGATATCTTCTAAAAGTATCTGGTTAAGTGATGATCTACTAAGAGAAAAATAAAAGCTTCACTGCAGACCTCCTGGCCCAATTCCCAACCCACCATCACAAATATTAACCCCCTCCCCCTGGCTGACCAGGACCCCTTCAAGCCCCCCTAAATTTCATTTTATTTACCATCCCTCGTAAATATAAAAAAAATACTGTCCCGAAGTCCTCCCACCCAACCAGTACCTGAATGGTTGCCTTTTTTTGAAACCCGGGATCGTGGGACACATTAAACCTGGGCCCTTCCAGCATTGCTCTAGTAATATATCTTTTAAAGATATCCAATTAAGTGGTATGTTATTCGGTCATACAAAGCTGGATAACTTTACATCTAACCGGACATGTTTAAAATTTGGCTGGTTAGGTTTAAAGTAGCCGGGTAACTTTAATAAGGGCTTACTGAATATTGTCCTGTAAATAAAAAGGTTCATCCCCAAAGAAAGACTCAAAAAGAAACGATGCCCCCCCCCCCACAGTCCTGGGCCACACTTACCCCTTCTGCAGGGATCTATGATCTATCACCAGTTGCTCCTGTCCCGCTAACTCCCGGTTTGAAATTAATGCTGGCTGGCCAGTGAGGCCAGTGCCATTTTGTTTTATGACCATTTGCTTGATGAAGTGTGTCAATACAAACTAAGTACAAGAAGGGAACAATGCCTACACTTCAGTCACATCACCTCATATTACAGAATTATAGTCAGGGCCCTGCTTTCCTGTAATTTCACGGCCGCATGATCTGGCCCTTGATGTGGAATTGTGTGCTGACTGTGGAATCGGCAAGGATCAGTGGCTGAGCAGGGTCAGGAGCCATGTGCCGGTTGGCTGGCTTGCAAATTCAAAACTCCTTCCCCTTCTTCACTAGCCAATCTCCTCCCCTCTGTGCTGATCGGACCTGCATTAGGAAGAGAAGAACAAGGGTGCCTCCAGCTGCACTCTCCTCCCTCTGCTGTCCAGCTGGTTGCATGGTTCACAGCATCAGACTGGCCTGGCAGCAGAAGAGGAGGGATATGGCCAGAGGTGCTGCTGGCCATCAGCACAAGATGGGGCTCGGAGGACTGGTAAGGGGAATAGTACAGGCATGAAGGTCTGGGGAATCAGCTATAGGGCGCTGCGTATAAATGAAAAAAAAGCTGGGTGAGGATGCGTACGCGTGCATATACTGGCACCTGGGATGGGAAGAGAAAGAGGACCGAGAACGGAAATGCAAGGGGGACAAGGACTAGGACCACTATCCCAGAACCGCCCCTTTTCATCCACCCCCAGATCCTAGAACCTTCATTCTATTCCCCCTTCCTTATCCTCTTCCCAACCCTGATTCTCCCTTTCCCTTCTTCCTCCCCTTGTCCCCCATCCTCAATCTCCTCCCTCCCCGATCTCCTGTTCTCGATCCTTCCTCCTTGAGATCTCCTCATCCCCGAGATCCCCCACCTGTAAAACCCACAAAATAACAAAATGAATTACACAGATACACAAGCATGACCGCAAAGCAACCTAATTTTTATTACACAAAACACATTTTCATTATTTAATATGCTCAGTGCCACAGAATTTAAAACACTTTGGTGCACAATTTTTTGGCTCTTGCTGCAGAATCTACCCCTGAGCTGCCGTAAGAGCCTGGGGCCTATAATTGAAGGCGTTCTTGTTTCTAGAAGCATTTGGCAATTGTGGTGTCGGATTTTATGATGTTTGATTTACTTTTATCCTGTTACTTGGTTTTAATGTTATGACAGAACTGTATTATTGCAGTGCATTATGTGCTAACCTGTGCTCCACTTAGCATGCACTCATTATAGGCGGATTATAAATGTCTACATAAATAAATCAATAAAATAATGAGGAAAGATACCACAGCAAGACATATAGAAAAGCCCTTGTTTACAGTCGAAAACCCACGCCCATAAATGCCTGACCAGGTTCAAAGCATGATCTGCAGACTTGAAACCCAATAAAATAAAACAAACGTTTCCGGTGTGTGCAGCCTATCTTCCCCTTAGCTGAGACCCTCAAAGGGCCCATGCTCGCCTTTCACTTACTCAGACGTTGCACTCCACTTTCCAAAGGCTAGGGTGGCCTGAGAGCTCAGCTAGGGTTAAACCAGGTCAAGGCAGTATCGGAAAAGTAGACGGCAACGTGAAAAGGGCGCCCTATCTATCCATACCTATCGTGCCACGGGGGCGCGAGCTAGCAGAACAGCAGCTGCGAGAGAGGGAAAAGAATTCACATCGGGCAAGAAATGCGGACACTCTCACTATCTGAAATCCTCATCCATAAGACCAATTACCCACACCACACACATCTGCCAGGCAGCTCTTCGACGAAGCATTGGCGTACTCCACAAGGCTCTACAGATTTCCTCTCTTCATCACCATCCTCAGGCTTCTTCATCTCTTTCTTCTGCCTCTACATCTACTCTCTCCAGCGCCCATCAAGATGGCCGCGGGCACATCTGTTGTGCAGCGCGTCATCTCATTCCCTTCCACAGAGAGCCTGCGAGGGTGGTGAATAGGGGCGCGGCTAGGCATGCTGTTAGCCACAGTTAGGCAAGGCAGTGCCAGGAGCCAGGTTTTGGGCAAGGTTGGAAAATAAAGCACGTAGTTTGGATTTCTGAATCTAGGCAATTTCTTTTCTGTAGAAATTTTACCTGCCCAAAAAAAAAAGCAGGTGCTGAAGTCCATGGGTATTTTGTACCTTTCAAGGCTTGGTGCGAGATTGTACCCCCATGGACGAGGCGGAAGTTGGCAAATTGCCCCCATAGTCTATGCATACGTAATTCATAAGCCAGGCTAGATTGCTGGGCTCTGCTGCTTTCTGTTCTGCCTCGTCTCCTCTCTCCAGCCCCCCTCCCACTCTGACTCCATTCAAACCCTTTAACCAACTTTCCTTTCTCTGCCTTTCTTTGCAGGAGGCTTTCCTCATCCTTTTTCTTTCGTTCTGTGGAAGCTGCCTGCCTCTTTGTTGATAAAACCAAAGCAGGTTTTCTGAATAAGGGGCAGCACTACCTAGGGAGGATGAGGTTTTAATTAGCTATGAACCCCCTCAATCTCTTGCCTGAGTCACCAGCAAACTTTATCTCACTTCCTCACTCAGAGCAGTGGCTTTAGCAATTAAGAATTGTAAATTTTCTGGGGAAAGGGAGCTAGGCATCCTTAGAGAGACTTTAAAGGAGCTTTCATTTTCAGGAGCACGTTAATGCTGTTAATAAACAGAGACCGAACATCGGGAGCAGTAGAACTGTGAAAGTACTGGAAGACTAGTCAATAGGAATGGACGTAGTAGAAGTAGTAATAGCCGCAGTAGTGGCATAGGTTTGGCCTAAAAGCAAGCCAGTCTGCTTATACTGAGGCCAGAGTGATAACCTCCCCTCCCCCAGTACTTCTGGTCTTGCAGAGGCTAGGATGAAGGCTGCTGCTCCCTCTCCTGCCAGGCCCAGGTGTGACGCAGCCGTTTCTTCACCTGCGGAGCCCAGCAAGATGTGCCTTCTTCCTTGTCCACCAGACCTGCTAGGATGCCACCGGCTCCTCCTCCACCTGGTCTGAGCAGATGCCACTGCCTCTTCTGGTTCCACGCTGCAAATATTGACCAGGTAAGTTTTGGAAACATTTTTTTCTCCCCAAAAGCCCTCCATATTATATTTGGACCAATACGGTGGTAGTAGCAGCAGCAGCAGCAGCAGCAGCAGTAGTCCTTGCTGGAATTTTGAGAAAACAACATGGACACTGTTTACCACAGACAGAGAACAAAACATTGAGGATACCAAACTGAAAACTGAAGTTCATTCTGTGACATGATTATCACTACAAGCCACATTACCCCCATGGGCGTCGGTAAGCCTGCACCCTCTGTTGGGCACCTAAAATAGAGGCAGTTTAAAAAGAAAATATGAACACAGCCCAAATTCAAACACAGTGACAGCCCTGCTGGTCGTTGACGTCCAGCTGATGACAAAGAAGCTGTGAAACTGCTGAAGATCTTGAGTTTGCTCACTCCGGAAAGTATGCTCACTCTGGAAAGGGTGGAAGCTGCTTCACCTACTTGAAGTTGCTGTCTTCACTCCATCGTAGCCCTGCTGTAAGTGCTGATGTAAATTGTTGAAGACAAATGTACAAGGATGAAAGTAAAGAAACTTTCATGGATAATTGAGGCTTCTACAGAACTTTTGGTCTAGACTTATGACATACTACATCGGAGCTGAGGTTGATGCTGCTTTACTTGTTATAAAGCTATAGAAGACAGCAGGTATGGATCACCGTCAGTGCCACAGGACCGATAACCTGCATTGCCCACTCCACCGCCAGCTGGACACACTGCTCCAGCTCCTCCTCGAAAGTTGCCGAAGCCAACAATGACAGGGAGGAGGGAGGGCGTTATGTTCTGTGTGTCTTTGAACTAATAGTGGGCCGTGGTGAGTGAAGACTCCGCCCACAGGGAGGAGCCCTGTGGGCACTCACCACAACAGGCGAGGTCTCAGCAGTGATAGACAACAGAAGAAACAACGTTATTATACAGCCAATGGTGATCCGAGGAGCGGATCAATAGAATCTGTCCATAGAGTATGACCTGCAAGCTGATCAGTTCGATAGTAATCCGCAGCGCGGAGTAGTCTGGTGAATACCTTCTCTAGTCTTAGCTTGTGCAGGCAACTCCAGTAGTGGTCCACAGTGCGGGATAGACCGGAAGCCAGTGAAGTAGTTGCACAAGACAGGAGGGATCTGGTAGTGGCCCGCAAGCAGGGTAACCCGAGATGTAGGACTCACTGGTAACGAAGTGAGGCAGGTAGTAATGGCTCTTCGAGGAGCGGATAGCCCTGAGTGCGGCAAGGCCCCCGAGGAGCAGGTACCTAGGTCACTCAGAAAGGACAGCGAGGCAAAGTCCAGAATGGCGGAAATAGCAGGACAGGAATCCTTGTTAACTCGTATTGCGAGAAGTCAGCTGAGCTTAAGTATGGTAAGCGGATGACTTCATGTGGTGGGGACACCCCCCGTGGTTCCTGCCATGACATGTTTAAGAAGGCGCGCGTACCTTAGGTAACCCATATGTAAGATGGCTGCCGGGAGTGCCCATGCCGCCCCGGGCACAGCATGAGGGTCGGTGTGTGGAAGCAAAGGCTGCCATTCTCCCCAGACTCGGAGCTGCAAAGAGAAAGGAGGTGAGCAGCAAAGGTCGCAGCCGCCTGCGACCGATGGGCGCAACAGTACCCCTTCTTCTTAGGGTCCCTCCCAGGGGATTTCGGCTTCCTAGGATGAGCAAGGTGGAAGTGATGTAACATCTCTTTGTCCAGTATGTTGGCAGCAGGTTCCCAGCTGTTTCCTTCTGGTCCATATCCTTCCCAGGAAATGAGGTACTCCCAGTGCTTTCCTGTTTTATGGACATCCAATATTTCATCCACCTTTTATGGAATTGTCATCTTCAGCATCAAGGGGCTTGTGGATCAAGAGTCTTATGAGAAAACTCTGAGAGGATAAATGGTTTCAGGAGTGAAACGTGGAAAACATTGTGTATTTTCATTGAGGGAGGCAAGCTCAAGCTATAAGTCAAAGATCCCGAACGTCGGAGGACGGTGAAGAGTCCAATGTATCGTGAAGCGAATCAAACCAAAAGTAGCTTGAGCCGGATATATTTGGTACTGAGCCATACCTTATCTTCTGGCTTAAACTGGGGAGCCCCTTGATGATGAGCATCGTAGAATCTTTTTGCTCATTGCCCAGCCTTATGTAGAAGCTCCTTGGTCTGAGTCCAGAGTTGGTGAATCTTGTATGCAGTAGCTTGGGCAGCTGATGTACCAGTCAATGGTATGGGAAGTGGTAGAAGTGGCTGACGGCCATATACAATCTGAAATGGCGTTGATACTGTGGCAGACGCCGGATGCGAATTTAAGGCGAACTCAGTCCAGGGTAGTAACTCTGCCCAATCATTCTGCCTAGAATTGACATGGCGCGGATGAATTGCTTAAGGGTTCTGTTCATTTTCTCCGTTTGTCCATTAGATTGGGGGTGATATGCAGAAGTCAAATCCAGAGAAATATCGAACTTTCGACTCAGTGCCCTCCAGAACTTAGCAGTGAACTGGACTCCTCTGTCTGATACAATGAGTTTCGGCATCCCATGTAAGCAAAAAAAATGCCACATAAATAGTTTGGCTAGTTCCAGGGCAGATAGCAGTCCAGGTAGAGCCACAAAGTGCGCAATTTTCGAGAACTGGTCTGTGGTAACCCATATTGTATTGTTCCCTCTAGAAGGTGGTAGATGACCACGAAGTCGGTTGCAATATGCGTCCAAGGTTCATCAGGAATGGGCAATGGTTGGAGCAGACCCCAGGGACGACCGGCAGGAGGCTTTTGCCTGGCGCAGGAGGTGCAGGATTCCACGTATGCTTGCACGTCTTTTCTCATAGACGGCCACCAATAGTATCACTGTAGGGTAGCAAGGGTACGGGCTTGTCCTGGGGGCCTGCTAACTTAGAGTCGTAAGCCCAATTCAACAGCTTCTTCCTTAGAGACAGAGGAACCACCGTTTTACCTGTGGGAACCGAATGGGTAGTGGCCAGCATTATCTTCTCAGGATCAATGATGTAATGTGGTTCGTCCGGGACATTATCAGGAGTAAAGGACCTGGAGAGAGCATCTGCCCAAACATTCTTCTCAGCAGGACGATATTTGAGCAGGAAATTGAACCTGTTAAAAAACAGTGACCATCTAGCTTTGTGATGATTAAGCCTCTGAGCATGGCAAAGATATTCCAGGTTCTTGTGGTCAGTGAACATGGTTATCTGATGTTGGGCACCTTCTAACCAGGGGCGCCACTCTTCAAACGCAAGCTTGATGGCAAGCAGTTCTTTATTGCTGATGCCATAATTCCTCTCTGCTGGTGAGAAGTGTCTCGAGAAGAACGAGCAGGGATGTAAAACGAGTGTATCGCTGTGCTGGCTACGTTTGGCCCCAACACCGACATCTGAGGCGTCCACCTCGACAATGAATGGCTTATGCGGATCAGGGTGGCGTAAGCAGGGTTTCTGGAGGAAGGCTTTTTTGAGCACTTGGAATGCAGAGATGGCCTCAGGAGACCAATGTGAAAGGATAACCCCTTTTTTTGTCATAGCCATGAGAGGAGCAGTCAAGGTTGAGTAGTCCTTGATAAAGGTGCGATAATAATTTATAAAGCCTAGGAAGCAGCATAGAGCTTTGCTACCGGTGGGTTGGGGCCAGTTTTGTATGCTTTTTGTCTTCTGAGGGTCCATCTGAAAACCCTTACTGGAAACGATATGCCCAAGGAATGGAACAGACACTTGATGAAAAGCACACGTTTCGAGCTTGGCCCGAAGCCGCTGTAAGACAGTAATGACATCAGTTTGTTGGGTTTGCACATCACGGGAAAAGATGAGGATGTCATCTAGGTAAACGACCACACACTGGTACAGTAGATCACGCAAAATTTCTTTCATCATATTTTGAAATACAGCCGGGGCATTACAGAGGCCAAAAGGCATTACCAAATATTTGAAGTGGCCATCGCGAGTATTAAAGGCCATTTTCCACTCATCCCCTTGACAGATACGAACGAGATTGTAGACACCTTTTAGATCCAATTTTGTGAAAATCTTCGCCCCCTGGAGCCGATCAAATAATTCAGAAATTAATGGTAAGAGGTACCGGTCTTTGATGGTGATCTCATTCAGACCTCTGTAGTCAATGCAAGGGCGAAGGGATCCATCCTTCTTGCCAACAAAAAAGAATCCGGCTCCTGCCAGCGATTTGGAGGGTCTAATAAACCCTTTCTGCAGATTTTCTTGGATATAAGTCAACATGGCCTCAATTTCTGATAGGGAGAGTGGATAAACTCTTCCTCTGGGTGGCTCGGAATGCGGTGGAAGTACAACTGTAGCTTGCTTTGAGAACATGTCTTGAAAGGAAGCGTACTGTGGTGGTAGACCAGGAGGAGCAGAAGTAGTAGCCATACATGGCAGTGGAGTTATTTTTTTAGACATCTGTCATGGCAGTCAGGGCCCCATTGCGATAGCTCCATAGATGACCAATTAAATTGAGGAGAGTGATCTTGTAGCCAAGGTATGCCAAGCACTATGGAGTGGATGGCCTTTTCGAGAACCAGGAATTTGATGGTCTCTGTATGCAAGGATCCCATATGGAGGCAAATAGGCTGTGTCGTGAGCGAAACCTCTCCAGGCAAGGGCTCGCTGTGAATGCATGAAAGGAGCAGCGGTGTGGGTACTGGCTCAGTAGGGAGTCATAGGTGTTCTACCAATCTTTTGAGAATAAAGTTCCCACCTGCACCCGAGTCGACCAGAGCTTGAGTGGTGAATTCGAGAGGGCCAGAGATATTATTATTTTTTATTTTTGTATACCGACATTCGATCTCAATCGAGATATCACACCGGTTTACATTCAGGTACTGTAGGTATTTCCCTATCCCCAGAGGGCTTACCTGAGGCAATGGAGGGTAAAGTGACTTGCCCAAGGTCACAAGGAGTGACAGCAGGACTTGAACCCTGGTCTCCTGGTTCATAGTCCACTGCTCTAACCACTAGGCTATTCCTCCTATTCTCTTCCTGGAGACAGGAAGAGTCAGTGGAGGAGAAGGAGCAGTTAGACCTAGGAAGAGTCCTCCAGCGGATCCTAGGTCTGCGTATTTCCCAGACAGATAGGGCAGGTTTGAATTGCATGGCCGGTCTTCCCGTAATACATGCACAGGCCCATCTTTTTACGAAAGCACCTTTCCTTGGCGGTCAGATGACTATGGCCTAATTGCATAGGTTTGTCTTCTTCTTCAGGACTAGGTGCAGCCTGGACCGAAGTGGGTGGCAGATTCCGTGAATGGATACCACTGGATTCAAGCTTCTTCAGAGGTTTTACCTCAATCGAGCGTTCACGTATACGGTGGTCAATACGCCCAGCAAGGTCCATCAGTGAGCTTAAAATTTCAGGTAACTTCCGGGCAGCAAGTTCATCTTTTATTCGGGAATTGAGACCTCGTAGAAATATTTATTTATTTATTTTTGGTTTTTATATACCGGAAGTTCCTGTATACAATACATATCACTCCGGTTCACATTTAACAGAGATAACTATCGCCGGGGAGGCGGTTTACATGGAACATATCGAAATAATGAACGGATAATATATAATAAAGTACAATCTTAGGCAACCTGAATCCCATAGGAGTTTGGAAGACAGGATCTTGAATTCAATCACGTAGTCTGGGAGTGATTTGGTTCCCTGTTGTAGATCCAGGCGTGCTGAACCGGCAATAGACTGGTGAGCGGGGTCATCAAAAACTGACTTAAAGAGAGCCAGAAGTAGTCTGGTGAATACGTTCTCTAGTCTTGCTTTTGCAGGCAACTCCGGTAGTGGTTCACAGCGCAGGGTAGGCCGGAAGCCGGTGAAGTAGTTGCACAAGACAGGAAGGATCCAGTAGTGGCCCGCAAGCGGGATAACCCAAAAATCCGTGCTACGAAGATAGAAGAGCAGGTTCTATAATCACACCGATACTGTGGAGGTAGTTGGAATATCAGGCACCGAGGAGGCCTGGGACTGGAAGAGCAAAGAATGATGTAGGACTCACTGGTAACGAAGTGAGGCAGGTAGTAATGGCTCTCTGAGGAGCGGATAGCCCTGAGTGTGGCAAGGCACCCGAGGAGTGGGTACCTAGGTCACTCAGAAAGGACAGAATGGCAGAAATAGCAGGACAGGAATCCTTACTAACTCATATTGCGAGAAGTCAGCTGAGCTTAAGTATGGTAAGCGGATGACGTCATGCGGAGGGGACGCCTCCGAGGTTCCCACCATGACGCGTTTAGGAAGGGGACAGGCGCGAGCGCGCGTGCCTTAGGTAACCCCGGATGTAAGATGGCTGCCGGGAGCGCCCACGCCGTCCCGGGCACGGCATGAGGGTCGGTATGTGGAAACGGAGGCTGCCATTCTCCCCAGATTCGGAGCTGCAGAGAGAAAGGAGGTGAGCAGCGAAGGTCGCAGCCGCCTGCGACCAAAGGGCGCAACAGTACACCCCCTTCTTAGGGCTCCTCCCGGGGGTTTCGGCTTCCTAGGATGAGCAAGGTGGAAGCGATGGGCGCAACAGAGGGGTGGCCAGATCTTTCTCGATTCCCCAAGATGGATCGGTGACTGGCACCAGGACCGGTGGAGACCATCGTGGACCCCTGGCATTGATGGAGGATGGGTGCTCCTCGCTGCGGAGGCGCTTCGGGAGCATTACGGCATGAGCCGGTGCATCCCATGCCTGGCACCATGCATCAAAGGAGACTGGTGCCGATGCTTCCTTGTCTTCCTTCGATGCTTGGCCTGGTCTTTCCCCAGTGCTGAGGTCAAAGATGAGGAACGCGATCTCTTCGACCCAGACGAGACTAAGTGTGGCCAGTCTCTGATGCCTCTATCCACCGGCAGCATCAATGGAATCGATGGTCCTACTGATGTCGATGGTGTGGTGTCCATCTGTGTGGCTCAAAGGTCTATTGGTGCCGATGCCGAAGTCAATAGCTTGGAATTCCCCAACTCAAAGAGTTTCTCATCTTATCAAAGTGAGCACGACGTCCCTTCGGGGTCATTTGGATGCTCTTGCAACAACCCCAGACATCATGCAATGCCCCCAGGTAGAGGACACATATATCATGGGAGTCCATGATAGACATGACCCTTGGGCCTCGGGGGCATTGATTTAAACTGGTTGTGGCCATGACAGAAGCGAAAAAAAAGAGATACAAAAATGAAGATGGTGGGCTGCGATGATCGGTGGGCATGAGGCACTTCCACAAAGGTAGAGGTCGATGCAAAAGAAACTTATCCAAAATGCAAGTAACCTAGCTGAGGAGGCTACGGGAGGGACCAAGAAGAACCCAGCATAAATGGAATGCGAAAACCTGAAGGAAACAAATAGAGGGAAAAACGTTTTCAAAAAGTTTTAGAGAAAAAAGCCAAGAGCTCACTCAAACTGCAATGCAACAGGTCCGTGGAAAAAAACATACTGAAGAGGGACCCCACATGGATATGTGATATAGGACATGCTCAATATGCCAAGTCAAAGTTCTGGAAACTTTGACAGAAGTTTTCCATGCCGGGCTCCATCTGATGATGTCACCCACGTGCAAGGACTACCATCCTGCTCATCCTTGGAGAAACTGTGTCAATCAAGTGTTTGCTCTCACAACCATGTTGAGACAGGTTTCCAGAGGTGTAAAAAGACTAGGATTACAGTAAATGAACTATGACATAGTTTGATGTCATGGACCATCACTGAAGGTAGGTTTGTTTATTTATTTCATTCACAGTTTTTATAACTGCCTCACAGTCAATCTAATCTAACACAGAATAAAACAAAATACATACATTCATCCAAAAACTTGCCTTACAACAGTACAGCTTTATCCACTTGCACCGAGCAACAGATCCCGTCACAAGTGCTCGCAGAAATACCGGTTTTCTGCAGCGACCTGTTCTGGCTCTGGTGTTATTTCATTTAGGTAACTGCAATATGCCTCAAACTGTATCAAGGAAGTTTATGCCACTGAGGATCTGGGCAGGTCCCTCTCCAGCCAAATACTGCAGTTATGCATGCATTTGCAAATTATTACTGAGAAGGTTCTGACCCCCAGGAGAGGGGCTTGGCAGACTGTAAGAAGAGACTGGACGCAAGGGACAAGAAGCTTGGCAAAGTACAATCGAATGAATCAGTTTTGGTCAAGGATATTACACTTTTGCATAATAAGCTGGAAATTTGGAAAATATAAGTAAGCTCAGGAATCTGCATTCAACCCATTTTCTTAAAACTATTAGGGTTTCAGTTATAGAAATGTTTAAGGAATTAAAAACGCAGTTTTAAAAACTCCAGCTGAGTCATTGCCTTCAAGTGCCAGAACTTTCTACGAGCCACCATCCAAGAGAGGAATAAGGCCAAAGATCAATTTGAACTATCCACTTTTTCATCCGACAGTTTAGATTTAACAACCTTTTTAGAAAGCTTGGCAGAACTGCAAACAGTTCCTGCAACATTGATTGTGAATGTAGTCTTAGAACTGGATAATGAAGTTACTTTTTTAAACAGAGAGTGGAATTATATTTCTTAATTTAAAAATTAGAATTTTTCCAGATGTAACAAAAGCTACGCAAAAGGAAAGAAAACAGTTTTTATTGCTAAGGCCAAAAGTGTTACAAATTAGGCTGTAATTTTTTTTTAAATATCCATCTAAATGTTTAGTTAAATACCAGAATCTTTTTTTAGCTCTTTAATTATGCAATTTTATGACAATGCCACCAAGAAATACATCTTCAAAGTATGAAAAGTAATGAGATGTGAACGAAACCCCCCCAACCCATAGTCATGCATATATGATGCAAACCATCTATTACAATAACAATACTCCTTCCATTATAACGTCCACTAACAAAAGGGGGAAGTAGAACAAAAACAGAAGAAAATACAATGAAATTTAATACTAGAAAGTAAGACTGCCAAACTCTAGAGAAGTCTTCTTATACAAAAGAAGGAGGTCACTCGAAAAGAGCAGAGTGCTACTTATCACACACTTCAGCCTCTAGGAGTGCATACAGCACCTTATCACATAAGAAAAGGGACGATTGTGCAGGCTCCAAGAAGACAAACTTATAATTAATCAAACATTTGCAGGGGAAATTTCAAAAACTCCCTTCTCGTCTTCTGTGTGGCCTTCACCACGTCAGGAAAGATCCTAATCTCCAGCTTCTCAAATAAATCATTCCTGCACATGAAAAACAACTTTAGTATCTGACCACAATCAGATTCACGTCCCAAATTCACAACCAACGTGGCAGGAGTTACAAAAATACCTCCAGAACTCTCCAAAAAAAGCAGTGAGATCAAAATTATCAGATGAAACAGTAGAAAAGTCGGCCTTATCTTCACTTTTAGCTTCTCCCCCAGGCAGAAGCATATAAAACACCTTGGTCAAAGACGGCACAGAGTCTGGAGGAATTCTCACTATTTCTAACAGATATCGCTTGCACTTAGGGAAATTAATCGAGAAAGGACTTAGGGAAATTAACCGAGAAAGGAGTCTCTGTTTCAGTATGTTCTCCGAATTTTCCAGCCTATTATGTAGAACCAAGTAGTCTTTCATTAAGATATTAATTTTCCTGCTGGATTTTGCCAACGATTAACTCTGCGGCTGCTAATCTCTGCATGCAATCAGTCAGCACAGTCCCTAGACCCCTATTGAGAACAAAACTGCATAAACTGTCCTGATCTTACTCAAGCTTTCAATCTCACGTAAGAGCCTCCAATGTAAAGACATCAGGTTTCTGCAAGGAAAACGACCAGTGGGCTGAACTCAAATGAGCACCTTCAGGAGATTGCTGGAAAGATGCGGAAGAGCCGATATCAGCTCCACTCCTCAGCACACCAACAAGGGAAGTCCCCAAAACTCTAAAGCCACCGAGCGCTGCCCCCTTGGAGATTCTGCCCAAACCAATTCCAGCGCTGATGTCATCTCTAGGTTACAGGGCTTTCCACCACAGCGGGTTTCCTCCTTTCCTCCAGGCTGAAAGAGATCTCCCCTGCCTGGGAGGACAGCAACCCCCTTCTACCGCCACTGCGGCCTCCAATGGCAACGCATCCATGGAGGGAACAGAAGTCGTCTCTTCTCACACCACAAAGCGATCCATGAACAGGTAAGCAGCGGGATGGCTCAGATGGAAAGCAGCATGTTTCCTCTTACCCATATCAGCATGCTCTGCAGAAGATTTAAAAGGGAAAAAGGAGGACATCTACAGCGTGGCAACCATCTTGCTCCTCCCCCCCCACTGTCAACTTGTTCTCTTTCTTAGCAAAAAACACGTTCACGAAGGAACTCCGCTTTCTGTCTCCTTGAATGCCTCTGAAACGGAGAGTTAAATTGTCAAGGTTACCTTGTCTTACTATCAGTGGGCGCTGATAAGTTAGGGAGTTTTGCTTTGTCGTCTACTGTTAGTCTGTAGCTTTCTTGGAATATTGATTGCCCTATCCCATGATAACTGGTGGACTTATCTGTGATAAGCAAGGCACTTCTTTGTGATCGTTTCTTCATGTTTTATAATCATTGTAACTGTATTCACTTTTCCCAATAAGATGTATTCTCGGAATTTAAGTTCAAATAAATTAATTTAAAAAAGAAACTGAAGAAGAATGTGTGGGGGACAAAAAGAGAAAATTGCAGGTTTGGAAGCACCGCAGAAAAGAAAAGGAAAGAAAAGCAGCACTGCAGGAAGACTGTTTAGCTGGAACATCCCCTGTGAATGGAAACCACTGCTGTAGATCAATAGAAAAAAAAACACAGAAAAGAGGGACGGAACAAGAGGAGGTTCATCTCTGCCAGAAGAAACCGGTGCGGCGAGAAGAATTATTTGTAGTCGCACCTCGAGGTACATAAGATCAACAGCACAGTTGCAATGCCCCCACTCCATGGATATAAATTTTTAAAAAAAATTCATCAAAGAAAAAAAAAAAGAATCTTTCTGTTGATTTGGGATGATTACATTGCTACACTAACCCTTTGAGGTAGAAGTGAGATAATTGTCTCTAATTTGTTATTTTGATTCTTGGGATGTGGGAGATATATCGAGGATGTCATATGTATATAAGATTTTGAAAACATACAATTTTTTTGAGGGTTTGGGAGGGGAGGTGGAGTGGGGCAGGAGGTGCTGCTTGGTTGGATAGTGCATATGGAACAAATGTGCATTGGACTTCTCTGCTGATGACTCAGTTTAATATTTCAATAATGATGGGCTGGGGTGAGAGGCTGGAGGGGAAATGATGAGATAAAAAAACTTGTTTTTGTGCATGACGGTTTGATTTTGGGGAGAAAATGGGAAGTGTGTGATTCAGTACACTTGTTGTTATTTGGTAGGAAGCATTTTCTGTACATGTTGGATATATTGCCCCTGTCTCAGTAACAAAGTACGAACATAAAAGAAAGCATGAACTCAAGCACAGGGAGATTCTGAAGACAATTTCGAAATTCATTTCTACTGGCAAAACAACGCTTTATCCACAGAAATGGGCTTCTTGAAAATAGCCTGCTCTGTCTGCAGGAAAACGAACACGCAATTTTAACTGCTTTTCGGGGAGCTGTCTCCTGGGGCAAGGATTGAAACAGTATGCACAGTTTTGAATTTTGATTTACTTAAAAAAAAAAAAGTATTCACACAAAAAGGGTGGTGTAAGTGTGCTTCAAGGAGGCGGTGAAGAAACAGAAAGATTATAGCAGTATAAGAGGACTGTTCAGACTTGTGAAAATGGCCAAGAGCTATAAGAATGCTGATGTATGTTAAAGGTTAGTGAGAATGTAAAAGTATGTCAAAGGTCAACCTAAAGTTTTGCTTCTGCCTTCTGGGCTCAACTTACAAGAAATTGTGTGACTTACAAGAATGCAGTATTATTAGCTGATAAGTTAAATATTAACCAGTTAGAAAAATGTTACGCTTACAAAGAAACTAACCCATTGGTGTGCAGGTTTGGGGGAGGTGATGTACAGTATATACCTCTTGCAGCCAAGGAATTCTCGCACTTTGCATTTGTCTTGTACTGTTATGGCAAATCCACATTGCTCCTAAGATATCTTACTAATAAAGATTTTTCTTTGCTGGCTGATATAAAGTGTTTATTTCAATGCCCATTACAGAGGTAGAAAGCAATTTTCAAAGGGAACATTTTCCCTTTGAAAACTGGTTCAAAGTCAGTACGGTAGGTAAAAAATTACTGCAGACATTGCATGTATTTGGGCAGTTTGAAAATTGCCCTCTATGTGACTTGCTGAAGGTCACGCGATGCAAAGCAGACAGGGTGACATAATCACGGATTTCCAGGTCCCTAGCTCTGAGCGCCATCTACTAAACTGCAGCACTGGAGGAATTTCCAGGGAATTCTTCCAGACTGGGGCAGGATGATTCCACCGGCATCGGGACATTTTTAGCTTGCTTTGGTTTTCACCTCCCACTGAAAACATTCTGGGGGTTGTTATCCTGCTTTTCCTATTCAGAAGCCAGAGCCATCTTTACAAACTGATTAAAAAAAAAAAAAAAAAAAAAAAGAACTTAAAAAAAGCAGTAAAAAGGTTCTGATAAATAGGAAATAATCTGATTTTCAATAATGTGGATCTCAAAATGGTCTATACCCTGAACTGAGCAAAAATCCTAGAGTACTAATAAGATTTATCCCACAGTCCAAGATCTGTCCTAACTTCCTGCTGCAGATATCAAGGAACCCCATGCTCCCAGCAGGACCACCCTTAGGTGAGGGGACAGTGGAACTGGGGCAGCCGCCCTGGCCCCACACTTTGGGTGACCCCTACATGTACGGGGGTTGTACCTGGAGGAAGAGGCTGCATCGTCGCCTGCATTTCGGCCTTCATGGAGGAATAGGAGGCGTCATCAGCCTCTTGGGCTCAAGAGTGCTTGTACTGGCTGCGCAGAGGAAGAGGTGTAATTGTGGGGCCAGGAAGAGGAGGAAGAAGCAGCTGCAGACAGACAGGAGTCTGGGAAGGTGAGTGGCTGGTGGGTGGAGGGGACAGGAGGTCACACTGACCAGAAAGTTATACAAATATGGCATCCTCAGACCGCAGCAGCGGATCATTACAACGTATTTAACTTCTCCTTCAGCTTTCCGCACTAGATCCATCTGAAAGTAGTTTGAAACCAATTTTAAATGTATTCTAAGATATTTGAAACGTTCTTTCTTTTGGTTTAAACTGGTTTCAGAAAAGACCGTAAACTCTCTTGCTGAAGAAACTTAAAAAAAAAAAAAAAAGAGGTAGCTGGCACCACATAAGTCATTCCTCTCTCAAGCTGTGTACACAGGAAGTGTGCACTTGACATAGGTCTGATCTTACTTGCAGCCCCCTTCTCTCCCCTCCCTTTCCCAGTTTAGCTGACTGACATGTAAATTAGTTTAATTATTTCTTCTTCTAAAATAAATTATATTTTGCCGAGCCTGCAATATGTTGTGTCAGGCAAAATTACGTTCAATATTTTTAACCTAATTGATGTCAGTCTGGAAGAAATGTGATTGACAGTAGGAAGAGAGGCAGTGTCTAGTCCCGACGAGCTCCTAAATTAGAAGGAGAGACTCTGTTTCCGGGCAGGAGCCAGAGCGCCATTAGTCTGAAGAGATTAAGGAAAGAGGAGGTCTCACTAGCTCATGCAGAGACCAAAAGTGGGGATTATGAAAACCCACAAGTGACATCCAGGACCCT
Source organism: Rhinatrema bivittatum (assembly GCF_901001135.1). Lineage (NCBI taxonomy): Eukaryota > Metazoa > Chordata > Amphibia > Gymnophiona > Rhinatrematidae > Rhinatrema > Rhinatrema bivittatum. The sequence goes on along the minus strand of NC_042622.1, from coordinate 39,504,967 downwards.
GAGCCTTATGTCCACCAAAGCACTCTGACTGTGGGATTCTTTTATGGATTCAGACTTACAAAATAAAGGACAGTGGGGGAGCTTTGCGGTTTAGAGGAGCTGTGCTCAGCACACTGGGTTTTCAGAACGGCCTCCACTTCTAAGGTCAGTAACACTGTAGTTGATTTTATGGGGAAAAAAAAAAATGCAGCCTCTAAAAGGGAGGGAAAAAAAAAAAGAGTGGGAACATCTTGAGGGTTAACAAATGAAAGGTAGGACTATGGGGACTGCATTGCGCTTAGCCCAGGAAAGGACAGATCTCTAGTGGTGTTGTGAAGCCAGTGTCAGTGCAAGAGAGGGTGGAATCACAGAAGGAACACCGAGATCCCTCCTGTATATGGCAATGTTGGAAAGAGAGAGAGAGAGACAGAGTGTGTGTGTGTGTGTAAAGATTTAGCAGATTGTGATGGGAAGCAATCCCAGGAATGAACCCAGATAGGGTTGTCACCAGGCTCCAGGTCACAAGGAACAGTCCAGTCCTGGCTTTACCTCAATGTCTGCAGGGATATGTAGCTTTGAGTTTCATAGGGACCTCAATGGGACAATCATAACTACAAGTCCCTGCATGCAATAGGGTACAACAAAACAAAATATAAGGAAAAAAAAACTCCACAACCAATAAACAATGCTCAAAAAGTGGCAACACAAAAAGTTCAAAAAAATAGTGCCAGCTAAAATTCTTTACAACACAAAAGAGAAGGGGGCTTCACATTGTTGGGAATTTGATAATACATTCTCCAAGTTTTGGCTTAAAGCCACTGACTGCGTGTTCCCCACTGGGGAGGGATGGACCTACAGACTCAATTGCTTCGTTTGAAACAACGATGGCTCCATCGTTTTCAAACTGTGGCTCTCTCAGGTCCTTAACCCAGACTTACCTGTGCTTTTATTATAGATGTGATCATGCTCATGACTTGGGTGATTTCCACACTAACACCTCTTTATTTATTTCTTTATTTATTGAGTTTTATATACCGTCATTCGCTAAAGCCATCATAACGGTTTACAAAATTTAAATTGTAACTCTCTTAACAATTCTTTTTTTTAGAATTTTTGGTGGCTAAATTGTGTTGTTTGTCATGGGTTGAGTGGTTGTGGACTCTGACCCGAGGATGATGATGTCATCTGATATACTTGACGTTTTTGAGCGGCTGACGGCTAGAGATTTTGAACTGTAGACATTGATGTGCTTCTCTGAAGTCCTCGCTTTTGTGATACCCAGAATAAGCTAAGTATTTTTCAGATGAATTTCCACTGATGAATCATTGGCTGGTGATGGCACCCTTGCGATGTGATGTGCGCTTTTCTCTCCCAGTGTTTTGATGAAATTTGTTTAGGGGTTAATGAACTGTAAGATGACACTGTGACAATTGCAGTATATACTTAAGGTTGTCAACTGGCTCCAGATTTTCAGGACACGATCCAGTTATGGTTTTACTCCCCTGCATGCAGGTACTTATAGTTTTGTTTTTCTTAGGGAATGCAATAGGGAAATCAGAATAAGTCCCAGCAAGCAATGGGGTAAAACCGGGACTGGATCAACCTGTCCTGAAAATCTGGAGGCATTTGGCAACCCTATATATACCGAGCCTGTGTGAATTTTGGTCTTTTGCATTTATGTGCACATCTTTTTTGCTCTTTATAAAGTTTATTTATTATACGAGGTTCTGCCCATATCCAGAACCTGTTCTAGGCAGATTACAAGAAACATCAACAATATTTGTTACAAACAACAGTATAAAATCATCAAAAACATAATTCAAAGCATTAAAACACAATAAGGTTTGCACTTTAAAACAGCTTTCTTAGAGCTGATGATTGATCTGTCAGGGCACTATCAGCTAAATAGATTAGCTGAGCCTCAGGTGGTTTTGAAACCCCTTCTCTTTCGCATATTTAAGAATTTTAGCTGGTACTATTAAGAGTTTACTTTAACAGGATAAAACCAGGACTGGATGTGCCTGTTTCTCATGACATGGAGCCAGATGGCAATCCTACACAGGGAGATTAAATTCCTTTCCCACTAAAAGACAGTTTGATGATCTAATCTTTCTAAGAGGCTTGGAGTCAGTGAAAGAAGAGGAGTTTGCATACATGTGCATGGATATCTGCTTGCATGCAAGCAGAAGGAAAGGGGGAAGCTGGAGGCATGCAGAAAGGTTACCAGATGGCAATATGCCTTTTAAGACAGGCCGAGTCCACGCTGGGTTTGCCTCCCTGCGTGCAGAGTGACGTGCGTCTGAAAAACAGGACCTTCATTTCCATGCACATAGTTTGGAGGTAGAACCCAGGACTGGCTCAGTGTATCCTGGGTGACATGGAATCATCTGGCAACTCACGTAGGGTAAACCTCAGGAAATTATATCCATGGACCCTAAAGGCCTCTTTCGCCACAAGGCAGTACGGTGTCTTCAGGGTAGAGGTCATTCAGAAGAGCAGAAATATTTAGCGGAAAATTGACACTAGACCCATTACGAGACAGTTCAGAAGGAAATTCTCCACCATGCCCCATAGCCCTCTATACAGTTTGCTGCACGTCGGAGAGTCTTTGCTGAATGGCACAAGATGGCATGGTCAGAGGCCCTGGCTGGCTGTGAGTAGGCAGCACGCCATACGTGCACATGGAGGGACGTGCAGAAGTGGCAGGTGACAGCAGGGAATCTGTAAGCAGAACTGGTGTCCCTGGGGTCCTGCCCTACCTCCGAGGCATGTGAGTAATTAAATGGCGCCACAACACAATACTCTGATTAGAGGCCGTTTGCGGCAGGAAGATTTATCATCTCAATTATGCGAGCCATGGACACAGCAGCAGCAGCCACTGAATTCTCATCACTTTACATAAGCAGAGAGGAGGACAGGGAGAGAATCACTAATATTAGCCCTGGAAAAGTAAACAGCTTGCATTCCAAGACAAAGATTTATCCTCTTGGCCATCTGTGATGGGATCCAAGGACAGAACCATGTTTAACTCAGCCTAAAAGGCAGAATGGGGGTATTGGAGGGGAAGAGGCACGGTGAGCAGAGCGCGGTGATTTTTACAGTTTGGTTTTTTTTTGTTGTTGTTAAAGGGATATTGTCAGGTCCAAGTAAAGAAATAATTAAGTTCAGCTTACCTGGCTCAAGAGTTAGCTACCCCGAAAAACAATTACCTGGGTGCATTCTAATGTTCTCTAAAGCAGCCATTGGAAATAGAGTGCTGTGATTGGGCAAAATAGATCACGTGACTATGCTGCGTTCCCTTCAACTCATCGCGTGGCTCTCTGGGGTCACTCTGCCCAAGCCTTTTGCCCTGAAATCGGCCATTTCATACAAGCACAATAAACCACTCCTGTTCACAGGTGGGTGCTGTGCGTCACAAGACGTTTCCTTAAATCTCAATCTTGTATGGCATAGGCCATGATATCTGGCTTGCCACTAGGCATGTACATGGAAAAACAATTTCATTGTGTGTCGTTACATCGTTTCAGATTTATGTTGTTTGTATTGTTTTGTTTTCCCATGTTTATAATTAGTTTAGTTTTAATGTATGCTATATATAGTTTTTTTTTTACAACGCACATGCTTTTTGGATGCTCTGTTTCCTAAATATTGTGAATAGCGCATACTAAAATGACAGATGGGAAATACAAAATGATGTAACAAATATCATTGGTGTTTCCATGTTGTTTTAAAACAGCACATCCCTGCTTGCCACACACCCAGGAGCAACTTAATAGGAGGGGTGATACATCAGCTGCTGTGCCCTATACACTGACTGATCAGCTCTGAGCCACACAGGACCTAGCTCTTAAAAGACACCTAAATCCTGCCCTCTGGGAGGCCATTATGGCCAACTGACCTTCCTTCCCCCCACACACACACCATTTCTTACTGAATGGTTTGTCCCCCTAAATAAAACATCCAGTCTAATTCACCTCCATGCATAGATTATTCTTCTTATTTCCCTTTTAATTACCCAGTACTCCCTTGTAATGTAGATCTCAAAAGTTACCCATCTTGTTTCAGTTGAGTAGCACACAGACAGGGGATGCACTGGGAGGCTTTTATACCCATATAGTTGGCAAAACTACTCCCTGTGCTTGCCACGGGCCACCTGGTGGCTGAATGGACAGCAAAGCCACGACTGGCCAGGAAGTTACCTTCAGAAAACCTGATGGTTAATTCAGTTTCCACGGCCAGGGCAGAATGTCGGGTTGTCCCATACTTAAAACTTTTAAACTAATTAGTCGTATAATGACAGAGGAGTCATCAGGGGAGAGAAAATACGAGGACTCGTAAATTAAAGCAGGGGGAATGCAAGGGTTATATGAGGAAACGTCTGAAAAGTATCCAATCAATTCCACAGCTGTGCAGTCCCTGCCCCAGGCACATAAGGGCAAATTTTAAAAGCCCTACGCGTGGCAAATCCGGGAGATACGTGTGACTGGGGCGCGCGGACTTTAAGAGGCCCACAGCCACGCGAGTATCTCCCGGTATGCGCATTGGAAAGATTTATGGAAAAAAGGGGCGGACCGGGACCGGGCCATGGGCGGGGCCAGGACAGCGTCATGAAGTCAGTGTCGCGCACAAGCTTGCGCGCCGGAATCCCACAACTGTGTCGCTTGCTGCTGCTATGGACTGCAGGTAAGTAGTAAAATTTAAAAAATTTAGGGTAGTCAGCGGTGTTTTAGGGGGTCGGATAGTAGGGTAAAAGGAAGGCAGGTTAGGTAGGGGGATTTAGGATGTCCACTCCTTTACTGGGGCGAACTGGGAGGGAACAGGGAAACAGGCCCTAATGCGTTGCCGCGCGCATCCACTAAAATCTCCCCCTCCCCCGCTTACGCACAAGACAACATTCGTGCGCACATGCGCGCCTCAATATAAAATCTGCGCATTCACGCGCGTGTGCTGGCAAACGCGCATACATATGCGCCCACGCGCGGCTGTTAAAATCTACCTTTTGGCGCTCAATTTTCAAAAGGGGTTTGGCGCCCAAATTGGCATCTTTGAAAACTGACCAGCGCTGAGTGACTAAATTTACAGAGATAAAAAGCAGGTGGGGCCAGTGGCGGGGCAGTTTGGAGAAGTAAATTAGGTGCCTAGTTTACATCCCTAAATGTAGGCGAATAGATAGGCCTGAATTTAGACACTTCAGTCTTAGGAGCCCAAAACTTATCTTCCTAAGCTGGACAGAAAATTCGCCTAGCGTTAGGCACCTGCTCAGTGTTTTTTGAATAGTGGCCTCTTAGTTCTAACCCCAGCGCTGTGCCCCTCGCCTCCCTCAACCCCCAGTGCTATGCTCATTACTTACCCCAGTGCTGCACCCATCTCCTCCCCCTACTGAGCTCTAACCCCAGTGCTATGCTCATCACTTCCCCAACACTCACCCCAGTGCTGCACCCATCACTTCCCCCTACTCAGCTCTAACCCCAGCACTGTGCTCATCACTTCCCCAACACTCACCCCAGCGCTGCACCCATCACTTCCCCCTACTCAGCTCTAACCCCAGCGCTGTGCTCGTCATTTCTCCTCAACACTCAGTTCTAACCCCCAGTGCTGTGCTCACCTCCCCAATACTTAGTCATAAACCCCAGTGCTGTGCTCACCACCTCCCCCCAACAGTCATAAACCCCCAGCACTGTGCTCGTCACTTCCCCCGACACTCAGTTCTAACCCCCAGCACTGTGCTTACCTCCCCAATACTCAGTCATAAATCCCAGTACTGTGCTCACTTCCCCCAATACTCAGTCATAAACCCCAGTGCTGTGCTCACTTCCCCCTACTCAGTCATAAACCTCAGTGCTGTGCTCTCCTCCCCCAATACTCAGTCATAAACCCCAGTGCTGTGCTCACTTCCCCCTACTCAGTCATAAACCTCAGTGCTGTGCTCTCCTCCCCCAATACTCAGTCATAAACCCCAGTGCTGTGCTCACTTCCCCCAATACTCAGTCATAAACCCCAGTGCTGTGCTCACTTCCCCCAATACTCAGTCATAAACCCCAGTGCTGTGCTCACTTCCCCCAATACTCAGTCATAAACCCCAGTGCTGTGCTCATCACTTCCCCTCAACACTCAGTTCTAACCCCCAGTGCTGTGCTCACCTCCCCAATACTCAGTCATAAACCCAAGTGCTATGCTCACCACTCCCAATACTCAATCATAAACCCCAGTGCTGCTGATCACGCCCCGACATTCAGTCATAAACCCCAGTGCTGTGCTCATCCCGCCCCGACACTCAGTCATAAACCCCAGTGTTGTGCTCACCACCTCCCCCCGACAGTCATAAACCCCCAGCACTGTGCTCGTCACTTCCCCCGACACTCGTCCCAGATCTTTGCTTGTCACCTCCCCCAACACTCAGTTACAACCCTCAGTGCTGTGCTTGTCATCTCCCCTGACACTCATACCAACAATGTGCTCGTTAACTCCCCCAACACTCAGTTCTGACCCCCAGTGTAATGCTCATCACCTCTCAACTCCCAGCGCTGTGCTCCTCTCTTGTCCCCGACACTCAGTTCTATCCCCAGCGCTGCACTCCTCACCTCCCACGACACTCATCCTAGTGCTGTGCTCCTCACTTCTTTCCTCCTCCCTCTCAGTTCTAACCCCAGCGCTGTGCTCACCTCCCCCGACAATCATCCCAGCGCTGCGTTCCTCACTTCTTTCCTCCTACCTGACTCTCAGTTCTTTCCTCCTACCTGACTCTCAGTTCTGCGCTCACCTCCCCCGATCCTCATCATAGCACTGCGCTCACTTCTTCTCTCCTTCTCCCTTACTCTCAATTCTAACCCCAGCGCTGCACTCCTCACTTCCTGACACTCATCCCAGCGCTGTGCTCACTTCTTCTCTCCTCCTCCCTGATTCTCAGTTCTAACCCCAGCACTGCGCTCCTCACCTCCCCCGACACTCATCCCAGTGCTGCGCTCCTCACTTCTTGTTTCCTCCTCCCTGACTCTTAGTTCTAACCCCAGCGCTACGCTCACCTCCCCCGATCCTCATCCCAGCGCTGCGCTCACTTCTTCTTTCCTCCTCCCTGACTCTCAGTTCTAACCCCAGCGCTGTGCTCCTCACCTCCCCCAACACTCATCCCAGCGCTGCGCTCCTCACTTCTTTCCTCCTCCCTCTCAGTTCTAACCCCAGCACTGCGCTCCTCACCTCCCCCGACACTTGTCCCAGCGCTGCGCTCCTCACTTCTTCTTTCTTCCTCCCGGACTCTCAGTTCTAACCCCAGCGCTGCGCTCCTCACCTCCCCCGACACTCATCCCAGCACTGCGCTCCTCACTTCTTGTTTCCTCCTCCCTGACTCTTAGTTCTAACCCCAGCGCTACGCTCACCTCCCCCGATCCTCATCCCAGCACTGCGCTCACGTCTTCTCTCCTCCTCCCTGACTCTCAGTTCTAACCCCAGCGCTGTGCTCCTCACCTCCCCCGACACTCATCCCAGCGCTGCGCTCCTCACTTCTTTCCTCCTCCCTCTCAGTTCTAACCCCAGCACTGCGCTCCTCACCTCCCCCGACACTTGTCCCAGCGCTGCGCTCCTCACTTCTTCTTTCTTCCTCCCGGACTCTCAGTTCTAACCCCAGGGCTGTGCTCCTCACCTCCCCCAACACTTATCCCAGCGCTGCGCTCCTCACTTCTTCTCTCCTCCTCCCTGACTCTCAGTTCTAACCCCAGCGCTGCGCTCATCTCCCCCGACACTCATCCCAGCGCTGCGCTCCTCACTTCTTTCCTCCTCCCTGACTCTCAGTTCTAAACCCCAAGGCTTTTGAAACCCCCCTGCTTGGCTTTGACCTGCTATTTGGCATCTGCTCAGAGGCTTCCTGCTGAAATCTCCTCTGCCACTTTGAAAGGTTTTCCTTTACCACTGCCCTTTCCACCAGAGAATTTAGACATAAATTGTATTTTAAATTCAATATCCCTCATTAATATTTCATGATTACAAAACGTTGAGGAGAATGTCAGGAGGAGGAATGGCTGGATGGTTAAAATGGATGAATCAGAAGCAGCTGATGGTGAAAAGTCAGAATAGTAAAGATGCTCTCCGGCTTCTGAAGTAATCGGATGTGACATGCAGCTGCACCAGAGGGGAAGCGCAACATTTACTGACTTGTTCTCCAAATCCGAGATGCTGTGTATAAATATTTTACTTCTGATTCTTGTCACCTTGTATTTGCTGTAAGAACAGCGCTGTCCCAGAGCACCAGCACACCTTGGGGCCATGTAGCCATGGCATATTCAGCAGCGTGTACCCACTTGAGCTCAGCCTTCTGTACCACCAGCTCACCCTGGCACAGAGCAGCTGCCTAGGGTGGGGGCAATTCTCAAACAGCCCAAATAGTTGCCAACATGTTTTCTCTTTGGTTCAGTTCAGACCCAGAATTCTTTCAACCTTCTCTGGCCTGATGCTCTGTTGGCTTAACACCATGAACGAGTTCCCCATACTGAGTGCAACATGATGCCCTGTAGCACTACGCCTCAGAGGGCCACTGAGCTTCATCTGTGGGTCAGCGCTGCTGATGCAGCCTAGGGCCTGTATCAAGAGTGACTGCAGGGTGTGTCTGTGTGTGTGTGTGTGTGTGTTTGCAGAGATGGAGATCTCGGCCCAGTTTCCTTGCGGAATCCCTTCTGATCTCCCCGACCCTGACCCTCTGATCCGATCAGAATAGGACTGACATACAACGGCGGGGCAGTGTAGGGCAGCTTGCCCTAGCTACTGCCTGCATTAGACTATCGGTTTCCTAATGCTGTCAGCCTGGCGTCTCGCACAAAGGATAAACGGGTCAGGAAAAGAATGCCCTGAAACAATCCCACTTACTAGAGGAGCAAAGTACTGCACTCTCTTCTCTTTACTTTCATTGAATCTCTCTTGTACCTTTCACGTTAGCTCAGCTGCTCTCCATTCATATTTTCTTCCCGTCTGATTTCCCCTCTCTGTCCGTCCTAATGCCAGTTAGACAGTTCCCTCCCCCCCCTCTGAATCTTCTTCCTTTCCTCCTCTATTCTCCCCACCAGCGTGCACCACGTACCTCCACTGTTCGCCACAGCCCCATTCACCTGGCTTCTGCATTCACTCCCTGTTTATTCTTGGCACATAATTAATCCTTAAGAAACAGACAGCCCGGTGGGATCAGACAGCAAGACAGGCTTGCGGTTCAGGCACCACCTGCATGACTCTTTTGCTGTGCAGAGTATTGAAAGCTACACTTGAGGGGATAAATACAAAGGTACAGACATGTTTGAGAACTGGGGGCTACGGAGAGAGCACACAGGCATGGGCTGTACTACGAATGGAATTCACTAAAGCAGAAAGCAGACAAACTGCAAATAATTTTAAAAGGAATCCCAGGACAGTCTGGAATCAACATCCACTTTACCAGATTTCAAGCTTTTCCTCTCATTCCCCCATTTATGCTGTCGGATGCTGAAGATGTTTTTGCAGGACTCATTTGGTGAGGTCACAATCCAGTGTTTGTGACATCATTGTGGACAATACTTTGAAATCCTCGGTTCAGTGTGAGAATGGAACAGAGAATGTCATAATATTCTGTATCTGGGTCCCGCATCTCAATAAAGATATAATTGAATTGGAGAAGGTATAGAGAAGGGCAATCAAAATGATAAAGGAGGTGAAACGGCTCCCCTATGAGGAAAGGGTAAAGAGGTTAGGGCTGTTCAGCTGGGAGAAGAGGGGGAAGATGATGGAATTCTAGAAAAATCAGGAGTGGAATAGAATAGGTACATGTACATTGGTTATTTACTGTTTCAAAATATTCAAAAACTAGGGGACACTCCATGAAGTGGTAAGCAGCACATTAAAAAACTAATCAGAGAAAATTCTTTTTCACTCAATGCACAATTAAGCACTGGAATTCACTGCCAGAGGATGTGGTAAAGGCAGCTAGCATAGCTGGGTTTAAAAAAGGTTTGGACAAGTTCCTGGAGGACAAGACCATAAACTGTTATTAACCAGACAGACTTGGGGAAAGCCACTACTTATCCCTGGGCGTTAGCAGCATGAGATTTATCTACTGCTTGGGATCCTGCAAGGTACTTGTGACCTGGTTTGGCCACTGTTAGAAACAAGATACTGGGGCTTGATGGACACTTGGTCTGACCCAGTATGGCAAATTCTTATGTTTTTGGTAAACAGTGATATCAGAAATGAAAAATGTTACATCCCCCAATGGAGGCAAATAAAAGAAGCCTCATTTTAGAGATGAGCAGAGTAGATTTATAGACATCAAAGCTGCAGAAATTTATGGGAGTTTGTTCTTATTTTCAGTTTTGTGAATGGAAAAAGAAATCAGTGGAGAACTGGACTCTCAGGTTCTGAAGAATATCTGCATTGTACACTTCCAGTTGCTGCATTGGTTTCTGGAACGAGCTGGATCCCTGGCAGGATAGGATACCTTGTAAAGAATCAACATATCCAAAGCTGCTGTATGTGAGCTTCCGAGACCTGCTCGTACACTCTAACAGATGTGAGCCATCAAGCTAAAAAACAAATTCACAGACTACAAAAAAAAAAAAAAAAAAGCGGAAGAAAATCCTTCTTTTTCAACTCTTGAACAAAGTTTCTATGAATTTATAGATGAAGCACAGTCTCATTTTTATGGTTCCTAATTAGCAAAGATACACAGAGGCTGGGGGAATGAAAAACCTTGAAACGCCACTGTGAAATACAACTATATGGCGGGAGGGTGTATTGTTTTACACTTGCTGGAGCATTCTGGCAACAAGTCATTATTTCCTGTTGTCTGCTGGGATACCTGTGGCGACATATCAGATACACCAGCCTCACCGCCTGGCATGTTTCACTCTTGGATTCCCTGCATTTATGTAACACAGCCAAAATGCCAGCACAGCACACTGGCACCTGCCTGCCCTGTCACTGATATTGCATGGGCTCTGCCTGTGTTTGGCTTGCAGGAGCAAACAGAAGTCCTGATTCCCACTGTTACAGTTGCTACGGGATGACTGGGGGTGCAGGGGGCTTTGCTTGCTGGCACACAGGATCCACAGACTGTACCCTAGCGCTGCAGACAGCGAGGATCTCACCATCATGCTGGCTAGTGTTGCCCATCCTAGATAGCACGCTCACAGCTAAGCTTGGCAGTAACCACCCCTAATGATTAGAGCAAGCAGCAGCTTGGCATGCCAAAACTTTCTCAGGAACTGCTAGGCACCCTGTGTAAAATAAATGATCTAATAATATTACTTGGCAGGTGAACTTGGTCTCTCCAGTGATTCTCAGTCTGCAAAGGAAGGCACAGGGGCAAAACAATTGGGCCTTGACAGAAAGCTAAGGAAACCCGGTTTGTGGCTGAGACGGTAGGGGAGGCTCCAGTGTGTGCTGTAAACAGCTGCTTCCAAGCCCCCGGAGATCTCTCCCTCAGCTCTTAAAGCAGTAAATGAGGAGCAGGGGGAATGGCACTGCATGGGGCTAACAGGACCCTGATTAGCTCTCATTACAGAGAGCAGGCAGCCATTTCACTTATTATCAATTTATAATCCAGAATAAATACTTTTTATAATGCTTCACAACAAAATAAGCTCTACTTCCAGCTCTTGCTTAAGCCTTTCAAGTCTTCTTGCTCTGCCTGGGACTGGGACCAGATGCACAGGCAAAACACACAGGGACAGGGTCACGGCGGCATACGTGGAAACTCGAGACCCATCCAGATACGGAATGGATGAGCCCAGCAGGCCTACATCAAGGGTCTGATTCCTGGCTCTGCCTTTCTACTGCTGTTCTCGCTGTGGCTTTTAGATCAGACCCTGGCTCGTGCGAGAAAGACCCGGACTGGACCGGGAAGAAAATCCATAAGCTGAACCCTGTCTCACCTGCCTCCATCGCCAGGACGGTGAGGTTGTGCCAGCCCGCTGTCTCTCGGTCCAAGGCCTTCCCTATGGAGATAGCCCCAGTTTTGGCATCGATGTCAAAGATTCTTTCGTGGTCAGTGCTACGGTCAATGGCGTACCTGGACAGTAATGCAAAATGAAAGGAAAAGCATCTATAGGAAAAATCTGTGCACGAAAGGAAGATGTCACAAAAGCACATAATTAATGCTCAGCAGAATGTGCCTTATACCCAAACAGAACTAGTTTCACTGTACAAAACCCCTCTCCATTGCACTCAGACCAACACCATTTCACTAAACGCCCTCTGTACAACACACAGACCCACACCTCTTTACGGCTCCTGATTGTATAACACCCAGATCCACTTGCCCCCTACCTCCCTAGTGCTCCTCATTGTATAACATCACCCCAAACCCTTCTACTGCCACTGCTACTTAACACTTCTACAGCGCTACTTGATGTACAAACACCACCGCACATGAGACGCTCCCTGCTCAATGGCATTTACAAACATACAGGTCAACAGACATGGGGAGTTTCATATAGTAAGACACTGGTTAAAACTAGTTAGTTAATGAGGATGAAGGTGGACAAGCAGGCTTTTGTGTAATACTCAAACCCCTGCTTCCCCACTGTCCCTCACTGTATAATAGCAGATCCCTAACTCCTTACTGCTCCCCCTTTGGTGTAATAATCAGACCCCAACCTCCTTACTGATCCTCACAGTGTAATAATCAGACCCTTACCTCCGTACAACTCCTCATGGTATAATAATTAGACCCCTACCTCTTTACTGCTCCTCCTTTGCTGTAATAATCAGACCCCTACCTCCTTGCTGTGTAATATCCGACCCCCTACCTCCTTACTGCCCCTCACTGTGTAATATCAGACCCCTACCTCCTTACTGCTCCTCACTGTGTAATATCAGACCCCTACCTCCTTACTGCCCCTCACAGTGTAATAATCAGACCCTTACCTCCTTACTGCTCCTCAAGGTATAATAATCAGACCCCTACCTCCTTACTGCTCCTCAAGGTATAATAATCAGACCCCTACCTCATTCCTACCTCTCACTATGAAATATTCAGACCTTTATCTCCTTACTGCCCCTTACTGTATAATAATGAGACACCTATCACCTTACTGCCTCTCATTGTGGAATACTCAGACCTCTACCTGCTTAATGCCCTTCACTGTGTAATATCAGACACTACCTACATTTAGATAGACATGGTTTTATGGGACACAGCCAGCATGGATTTACCCAAGGGAAGTCTTGCCTAACAAATCTGCTTCAGTTTTTTGAAGGGTGAATAAACATGTGGACACAGGTTAACCGGTAGATACAGTGTAATCGGATTTTCAGAAGGCGTTCGACAAAGTTCCTCATGAGAGACTTCTAAGAAAACTAAAAAGTCATTGGATAGGAAGTAATGTCCTTTTGTGGATTGCAAGCCAGTTAAAGGACAGGAAACAGAGTGTAGGATTACATGGTCAGTTTTCACAGTGGAGAAAGGTAAACAGTGGAGTGCCTCAGGGATCTGTACTTAGATCAGTAATTTTTAATATATTTATAAATGATCTGGAAAGGGGCACAATAAGTGAGGTGCTTAAATTTGCGGATGATACAAAATTATTCAGAGTAGTTAAATCTCAAGCGGAATGTGATAAATTGCAGGAGGACCCTGTAAGACTGGAAGATTGGGCATCCAAATGGCAGATCAAATTTAATGTGGACAAGTGAAAGGTGATGCATTTAGGGAAAAATAACCCATGCTGTGGTTACACGCTGTTAGTTTCCACATTAGGAGTTATCAACCAGAAAAAAGATCTAGGCATCATAGCGGATAACACATTGAAATCGTCAGCTCAGTGTGCTGTGGCAGTCAAAAAAGCAAACCGAATGTTAGGAATTATTAGGAAGGGAATGGAGAATAAAATGGAAAATGTCATAATGCCTCTGTATCGCTCCATAGTGAGACCATACTTTGAATATTGTGTGCAGTTCTAGTTGCCACATCTTTAAAAAAGATATAGTTGCACTGGAAAAAGTACAGAGAAGGGCGACCAAAATGATAAAGGGGATGGAACAGCTCCCCTGTGAGGAAAGGCTAAAGAGGTTAGGACTTTTCAGCTTGGAGAAGAGACAACTGAAAGGGATATGATACAGGTCTATAAAAAGGACTTAACAGGTAAATGTGAATCGGTTATTTATTCTTTTGGATAATACAAGGACTAGGGGGGCACTCCATGAAGTTAGCAAGAAGCTCATTTAAAACAAATCGGAGAAAATTATTTTTCACTCAACGCATAATTAAGCTCTGGAATTCATTGCCATATGGCAGTTAGTGTAGCTGGGTTTAAAAAAGGTTTGGATAAGTTCCTAGAGAAGAAGTCCATAAACTGCTACTAATCAATAAGAATTAGTATCTTGGGATCGATTCATTTAATGTTTGGGTACTTGCCAGGTACTTGTGATTTGTTTGGCCACTGTTGGACACAGGATACTGGGCTTGATGGACCCTTGGTGTGACCCAGAATGGCATATCTTATGTTCTTACTGCCCCTCACTGTGTAATACTCAGACCCTTACCTGCTTACTGCTCCTCACTGTTTATTAATCAGACCTCAACCACCTTATTGTCCCTCATTGTGTAATAATCAGATCCCTACATCCTCACTGTCTCTCACTGTTAATAGCAAACCCCTTCCTGCTTACTGCCCCTCACTGCGTAATATCGGACCCCTACCTCATAAGAAAATAAGAATATGCCATACTGGGTCAGACCAAGGGTCCATCAAGCCCAGCATCCTGTTTCCAACAGTGGCCAATCCAGGCCATAAGAACCTGGCAAGTACCCAAAAACTAAGTCTATTCCATGTTACCGTTGCTAGTAATAGCAGTGGCTATTTTCTAAGTCAACTTAATTAATAGCAGGTAATGGACTTCTCCTCCAAGAACTTATCCAATCCTTTTTTAAACACAGCTATAGTAACTGCACTAACCTCCTTACTGCCCCTCGCTGCTTAATATCACACCCCTACCTCCTTACTGCCCCTCGCTGTGTAATATCATACCCTACCTCCTTACTGCCCCTCAGTGCGTAATATCATACTCCTACCTCCTAACTGCTCCTCGCTGTGTAATATCGGACCCCTACCTCCTTACTGCCCCTCACTGTGTAATATCGGACCCCTACCTCCTTACTGCCCCTCACTGTGTAATATTGGACCCCTATCTCCTTACTGCCCCTCACTGTGTAATATCGGACCCCCTACCTCCTTACTGCCCCTCACTGTGTAATATTGGGCCCCTACCTCCTTACTGCTCCTCACTGTGTAATATTAGACCCCTACCTCCTTACTGCTCCTCACTGTGTAATATCGGACCCCTACCTCCTTACTGCGTAATATCGGACCCCTACCTCCTTTCTGCCCCTCACTGTGTAATATCAGACCCCTACCTCCTTACTGCTCCTCACTGTGTAATATCATACCCCTAACTCCTTACTGCCCCTCACTGTGTAATATTGGACCCCTACCTCCTTACTGCGTAATATCAGACTCTTACCTCCTTACTGCCCCTCACTGCGTAATATCAGACCCTAAATCCTTACTGCCCCTCGCTGTGTAATAACATACCCCTACCTCCTTACTGCCCCTCAGTGCGTAATATCATACTCCTACCTCCTAACTGCTCCTCGCTGTGTAATATTGGACCCCTACCTCCTTACTGCCCCTCACTGTGTAATATTGGGCCCCTACCTCCGTACTGCGTAATATCGAGCCCCTACCTCCTTTCTGCCCCTCACTGTGTAATATTGGACCCCTACCCTCCTTTCTGCCCCTCACTGCGTAATATCAGACCCCTACCTCCTTACTGCTCCTCACTGTGTAATATTGGACCCCTACCTCCTTACTGCATAATATTGGACCCCTACTTCCTATCTGCCCCTCACTGTGTAATATCGGACTCCTACCTCCTTACTGTGTAATATCGGACCCCTACCTCCTTACTGCCCCTCACTGCGTAATATCATACCCCTACCTCCTTATTGCTCCGCACTGTGTAATATCAGACCCCTACCTCTTTACTGCTCCTCACTGTGTAATATTGGACCCCTATCTCCTTACTGCGTAATATCGGACCCCTACCTCCTTTCTGCCCCTCACTGCGTAATATCGGATCTCTACCTCCCTACTGCTCCTCACTGTGTAATATCAGACCCCTACCTCCTTACTATGTAATATCGGACCCCCTACCTCCTTACTGCTCCTCACTGTGTAATATCATATCCCTACCTCCTTTCTGCTCCTCACTGTGTAATATCAGACCCCTACCTCCTTACTGCCCCTCACTGTGCAATATCAGACCCCTACCTCCTTACTGAATAATATCAGACCCCCACCTCCTTACTGCCCCTCACTGTACAATATCGGACCCCTACCTCCTTACTGAATAATATCAGACCCCCTACCTCCTTACTGCGTAATATCGGACCCCTACTTCCTTACTGGCCCTCAGTGCGAAATATCAGTCCTTGGACTCCTCTTTACAGCACACCTCTCTTCGTGACGCACACACCAATTCTCTTTCCTTCTTTCTCTCACTCTGGATACTGCCCTGGCCCCTTTTCTCTCTTTTTATGCTACGTGAACTGATGACTGTAGATCGTGGTTTGATGCAGGGGTTCATGAGAGCCAGGGTTGAGTGAATTTATTTAGAAAATGATATGTATTTTATTACCCTTTTGACATTAGGAGGTAGTTTATATTTATACCAAATACCGTGTTTCCAGAAGCATGCTAAAATTAATTTCCATGATGTATGGCATATCCAATACACATCTAGGAGAGGAAATGCGCATCGCATTCGGAGAGGGCAACGGACTGAAGGCACGCATCTTTCTCTCTTTGTCCTGCGCTGGGGACTGGTCCCTTACATTTAATTTTCTTTCGCTGAGGAGACTGTGGAGAGCGATATTCATAATTTTCTGCTGCAGGGTTTCAAATAGTAGCAGGAATGAGTCATCTAGTCATTCTCCACCCCCCGGGCCTAGTTTCATTCATTTCTCTTTCCTTTACTGTCCTGCACCCCCATCACCCTGTCCCCCTGTCGAACCCCAGCCATCGTCCCATCCTCCACTTTCAATTACCCTCTTCCTTCCCTCCTTCCCTCTTCCCTTGTCATAGCTGCCCTTCGATTCCTTTAACTCTGTCCCCTCCCCATCTTGCACTCCCAGCCTTCTCCATCTCCTCCTCTCAATCTCCTTCAACCATCTCCCTCCCAAGCACGCCGAGTCTTTTTTGAATGGAACAATGGATGAAGAAGTAGATTAATTTAGTTCATTTGCTCTTTGCCTGTCTTGGCCCTGAATGCATTTTCCAGGCTCCTGTTAGAGCAGGGGGGGGGGGACGGGACGTGAGCAGCCGTTCATTTGCAGCCATGTGTTGTGTTCTGTTAATGGGAAATTTTCCAAATGCGGCGTGAAAAGCTTTTTCTTTTTTTTTTTTTTTTTTTTACCATATTTATATTTTCTCATTCTTTTTGTGCTGGTACAGGTCTCGTTGCGCTCTCTCTCTCTCTCTTTCTGTGTTTGTTCAAGTCTGCAAAACATCCGGTGTCTAACGTGTTTCATGATTTGTGAATATCACAAGGAACATTTATGCTGTTTTCAAGGGCTGATAAAACTCAAGAGGAATAAAAACCTAATGAAAACAATGTGTAGATTTTGTATGAACACACTAAAAAAAAGGTAAAAAAAAAACAGAGAAGCCTGTGGCTATGCTTGTGACTCTGTCCTGTTACTGTTGAAGAGCAGGATTCATCAAAGAAACAAGGGAGAGAGAACCAGATACCTGGTTATGCACCAGGAATGAGAGAGCCAGGGAGAGAAGAAGACAAAAACTGAAAAAATCTGCTTGCTTATGTTCTTGCTAAATACCTAGATTCCCCTAAGAAACAGGACAGACCAACAGAGAAAGAGGAAAAACCTCGGACCGCACTTTTGTATATTCAGCATTCTGGCAACTGCAAGAGCATTTCTGATTAGTGTTTGCCTTATTACCTGAGGGCCTTTTAGCTCAAAAAAAGACGTAAACGAACAGGAATATCCAAGCCTGTGGCCGTGTCAAAGAAAAGGATCCCCAATTAAAAGGAAGTTTCTGTGGGCCGAAAAGAGCCGGGGGGGGGGGGGGGGGATGCTCAATGTGCAGAACCCCTGCGGGGGGGGGTGGGCTCTCAGCTATTGCATGATGACACCTGGGGGCCAGACCTAGGGTGCATGTACGCTGGGATCTGGAGAGAGCCCATGACCTTGAACTGTCATTGCAATGGCTAGACTCGTTGGAGGGGAGTCAGAAAAATTAGCCAGTTGGGAAGGAAGACTTCTGGCATCCCAGTCCCATAGAGGCTGGAGCTGATTGAGCTGAAGCCCACAGTAACAGGAGGACGCTTCCCCTCCCCCCAACAGAAGGGGTTTCTCCTGCTTTTCACTTTAGCGTTGGACAACAAGACATGACAGGTAAATGCACACTGGGGGAAACTGAAAAGCAAAACAAAGAACCTCACTCACACAGAAGATTATATTTATTTGCTTCCATAAGAAAGCCTTCGTCGGGTTTCTCCATGAACACCTCAGCTGCCTGTTAAATACACAGCAAACTACGGAAACACACGTGCCACCGCTAACCTGAGGAAGCATCGCCAATTTCAAACATCTTTGGGAATGAATATGGGCAGAGGAGACTCCTCGTAATGGATTAACTGGTAGACAAGACAATTTCTCTAATTATAACGATCTCGTTAGCACAAAAGAAAATCAGTGAAACATTACCTCAGTGTGTATTTTCTGGGGAAATAACATATCCTGAACATGGAATAAAATGTCTGTCACAGTGGTGGTTCCAAGAAAAAAAAGAGACAATTTTGGAGCTGGTGATTTCTTTTATTGGACCAACAAAACAATGTATATATATATATAGATAGATAGATAGAGAGAGAGAGAGAGATACCAGCCCAGTGGTTCTGTGGCATCCCTGTACAGTGCCATGCAGAAAAACAAGATTTGACTCCCAGGCTGAGTTTCTTCTCTCCAGATTGACCAGGGCTGGGGATGCTGCAGAGGCAGCATTCAAAGCCTGCGGGGAAGGAGTGGGGACGGCAGGGGGCCTGAGTCATTGCTCAGCGGCGACATCTAGTGGCCAGGTATGGGACAATGTAGCCTGCCTCTGGAGAGAGCTGCAGTTTGGTGCTCCTGACCTAGGGCTGTCAATTTGATGCAATGGTTGGGCTGAGTCAGGGAATGTAAAAATCTCTGGGGTAGTTACAAATGAAGGCTCATAGAGCTGTAGCCCAGTTGAGGCGAGCTCAGATTGAACTGGAAGTCCAAAAGAGCAGGAGGCAAAGAAAAAAAATTAGAAAAACCTCTCTCTCTCTCTATATATATATATATGTTATTGTACATTAGCATTCAGGGCCCAGAAGAACCTAGAGACATCTGGAGAAGGGACCGATGAGGCCCCCAAAAGCTCATGCACAAAAACATCCTTACAGATTTTCTTCTTCCCAAACCTGTCCGGTTTTCAGGATATTCAGAAGGATTATGCATGAGTTACATTTGTAGACATCGGAGACTCCACATATGCAAATTTATCTCATGCATATTCATTGTGGCAATCGTGAATACCCCGCTGGATCAGTGTACCTCCAGGAGAGATCTGGGACGTACTGAGTTAGTCAAATGTTATAGGTTTAAACTTATTATGGGTAGTGCAAGGCACTACTGGGTAAACAAATGCTACTCCACATAGGCGTGGACACACAATTATTATTTTTTGAGTGGTCCTCACTAAATGATCTATGGAAGCATTGAAACTGACAATAACAATCCAGTTTTCACTGTAACATTGGAAACGGTTACATTTATGTATTAATTTTGGTGTGCATGAGGAGAGTAGCTTTCATAGGGACTTTTTATTCCATGTAGAAATGGCCTTTCATAAAGCTGCCTGCTTGATAGGCGAGTAAGGTTACTTGGACTAAGAGGAGGCATTCCTGGGGTCGGAACTGGGGAGGGATTTGGACTTGCGTGCAAACTTTTGAAAATTCAAATGGATGTGTGAAACGCTCCTGAAAAATGTATGCCTGCCATCAGCAAGAATGAATGTGTGTGGGTAAATTTGGTGGGATAATTTTCAAAGCAGGCTTATGCGAGTAAGTCCGCTTTGAAAACTGGTGTAATTTGTGTGTGTTTTTGCTGCACAAATTAGGTGCGATGTTACAAAAGTACCCCTAAAATTAGAAATGAGCAAACTCGGTGGACCAAGTGGTTCTTAACTGCCAAAATCTTCTGTGTTTCTATTTAACTGCATGGTTCAGGTTTACGAGTTATGAATGTGACTGTGAGCAGGTGGGAAAACAGGCATCTCACCGAGAAGCCATCATGGTCCACTTGTGCTAAGTACCTTAGAAGACTGCTATGCACTGTAGGTAGAGTACTACCTACATGCCTTGCAATTACTTCAGAATGCTGCGGGTCGACTGATCACCAGCTGTCCACGAGGGGAACAAGTTACCCCATATCTGAAAGAGCTCCACTGGCTGCCTATTGCCTTTAGAGTGCAGTTTAAGCTATTAATGTTGGTTTTTACATCACAATAAAAAGAGGGGCCATCATATCCAAAGGAGCTCCTTCAAATCTACTCTCTGTTTCAGGCTCTGCATTCTGCACACGAGCATTTGCTTACTATTTCCTCTTTTTAAAGCTCTCAGGCTGCAGATGACTCACAAGTGAGCACTTTCTGTGGAAGGCCCTACTTGTTGGAATGCTCTTCCATTAGAGCTTGAGGAACAATTAGATTTAAGAACATTTAGAAAAAACTGAAGACCTAGGATAGGCCTATTCTTTAATTGTTATGTCAGTTGTACCTTTGAGTCGTTCATTGTGAATGTTGGGGAGCTAAATGAAGTTGTGGATAACAGGATAATTATTTATTTGATGTTAACATTGTGTTTTAATATGTCTCGTTAACGTGCCAAGTTTTTGTTTAATTATGACTATGTTTTATTGTAGTCTGCTTCGTACAATATGTAGTTGAATGGGCAGAATATGAATTTTTATAAAATAAATAGAGGTGATGCTAATTAAACATTTCTCCAGTCCCCTGCCTCTTCAACCTCCCAAGCCTTAATGCTATGCCCCTGCCCTGCTCCTGTGCCCTTTTACTGTCCCTAACCCTACCCCTCTCAAAAAGCATTTCCTATCACAGCGACTACATTTTTTCTTCATCTCCGAGCAAGAAGATGAGAAACAAAACTGTTTGTTCCTTCCCATAAATACAGCAGAGTCCTGTGGGACTCACCTGTCACCCGGGAGACAACATATGCAGAGCAGAACATGAATGATTCAGACACTTCCCTTACTACACGTTTGACAAAATCTTAAAGCAATAAGACAAATCCCACGTCTGCATCTCAAGAGCATGTTTGAGGAGTGTCTGCATGTACTGTAGAGCTGGGGGTGGAAGGAGGGGTTTGCACAATATTTCTCTTTCTATGAGAGTGTGAAGACAGTTTCTTTTCATGAATGTGTGCATGAGTGTTTGTGTGTGTGTAGCACTGGGTCACGGGTCTGTAAACTAATGATCACGGCAGAACTGAGAGATGTAACTAGTATTATAGGCCAGTCCCGAGGGGTTCTGCTAATGTCAGTACAATATGACAAGAAACAACGTATGTCACCAATATCCTCAGGTACCAATATAGGACTAATGAAGGCCATGTATTATTATAACATTGAATATTGATCACAGTAGGAAAGAACGACCCTAACAAGAGTTATATGGGAATTAAGAGCCATACTGGGGATCGTGGAGGAGGAAAGGTCCTGCTGGGGGGACTAGGAGAGAGAGACTCCTTATTTTGGGGGGTCATGGGGTAGAGAAGAGCCCTGAAAGGGTTTATGGAGGAGGAAGAGATCTGCTGGGAGTTTCCAGGGAAAATTAATCACGGGCAAGGGTCTATGTATGAGAACAGACCAAAACTTAGGGAAGATCAAGCTATGTTCCTTTATTTGCTCTGCTTGTCCAGAAGCCGTGTGCAGCTCAGTATCGCTGGTTAAGTTTCATCTTCCATCATCTCATCCCTTACTAAGTTCAGAGAAGGTAATGTTCTTTTGTTTGTGCTCTTTGCTTTCAAATGCTCTGTTTAACCAATTCTTTTTTTTCTCTGCTTTGGAGTTCCCCGATAAAAGGGAATAGTGAAATTATTTGTCATACTTCCAGCAACCAACATCTGCAATATTCATGTATAACAGAATAGGCAACATGTTATCTTATTTCTATTCTCATCAATGATTTTTCTCATGGGGCAGAGTTTCCAAATCGGTTTATTTTGCGCATACCTTGACACGAATGAAATAAGTCGGGGGTATGTTGACTATCATCTCAATCTCTCAAATTTCCTGCTAATGCCCTTAATACTTGCATGGTGCCAAAATGAGCACTTCCTTCTGGACTTCATAGGATGTAAAATATACAGGCAACATGTCTAGATACTCCTTAAAGCTCTTTCCAGTGGTGCCAAATACAACTGAGATCATTTCTGTATCTTTCTGCCATATTTGCAATCGTCTCTGATTGCATCATTTGCTACTTAAGGATCTTCTCTATCCATAGTTTATTTGATTTATATTCCACTTTTTCAGATACTTCAAAGCGGATTACATTCAGGTACTGTAAGTATTTCTCTGTCCCCAGAGGGCTCACAATCTAAGGTTGCACCATATGGTCCACAAAATAGTTGCTTGGTACTGACTCTATCAGCAATGCTGTTCTTGTTCATTTCTCCTTTACCACAATATCTGGTTTTCTTGCATCAAGCTTTTAATCAGTTGGAAAACCATGACTGGGATATAGTTATATCAGGCTGCAATCGATTCAGGAAGGACTGAGTAGGAAGAAAGGGAGGAGGTGTGGCATTATATAGAAAAAACAATATTGAAGCAACAGAATTGCAGGGCTTACGAGGTAAGGAGGAGGCACTGTGGGTTAATCTGGCAAGAGGGAATGGAACATTTATTATATTGGTGTAATATCCAGACCTCCATCACAGACAGAAGAAATAGATAAGAGATTTAACGGAGGAGAGTCACAAAATTGCTATGAAATGGGAGGTGCTATTGCTCAGGGATTTCAATCTGCCGGATGTTGACTGGAACTTCTAGACTGCAGTGTCTTTTAGAAGCAGGGACATCCTGGATCGTCTGCAGGCAGAATTCTTCCATCAACTGGTAATGGAACCCACACCGGAGGAGGCAATACTAGATCTGGTGCTTACCAATGGAGATGGCACTTCTGATGGTGTAGTGAGCAATCATCTGGGTCCAGTGATCACCACACGGTGTGGTTCTGGATTAGAGTGCAGGAGATGAAGGTTCATTCAAAAACTGGCTTTGTTAAAATGGGGAGAGTACCTCAAGGATTTGTTAGCCAAATAGAAAAGTCTAGGATAAGCAGAAGAGCAGCTGGCAAAACGAAAAGGAGATATTATCCTCTTTCGTTAGGAAAGAGGACAAAGCGGCCACGATGGGTTTTCTAAAGAAGTAGCTGAAAAGGTGAGGAAGAAAAGGTTTGCGTTCATAAACTACAAGAGCTCGCGGAAAGAGGAAGACAGGCGACAATATCTGGAAGAGCTGGGAGAAGCTGGGAAGGTACTCAGGAATACAAAGATGCAAATGTAAGAAAAAAGGAGAAAAATTATGGGGGGAGGAGAAGACACATTATAGATAGGAAGAAGTGCAAGAGTGGCATTGTGAGATTTAGAAGTGAAGGGGAGGAATCTGAGGAGGTTAATGAGAAAAAAAACCAAATTGCTTAAACAAATTCCTGTTTGGTGTTCACTGTGGAAGGGCCAAGAGCAGGATCACAACATATGAACACATAGGACTGAGAGAAAAGGAAATCTCAATCAATTTTCAGAAAAGTGTGCGCATGAGGAGCTACTAAAACTTAACATAAATAAAGCGATTGGGCTAGATGAGATACTAGGTTACTCCTCCAGACCACTCTGGATAATTTGTCCTGGATATTCAGTGGGAGAAATCAGATACCTTTAAACTAGGGATGTGCAGGGTCTAAAAATGTGTTTTGGTTTGTTAATTCATTTCATAGGTCATAGTCATTCAATAGGTTCATTTAAAACAAAAATGATTTTTTTTTGTTTTACATTGAAATCAATGGGGAAAGGCCCCATTGATTTCAAGGTAAACAAAAAACAGGCCTCGACCCAGACCAATGCCAGGGCCCAGTGCGAGGCTAGGTCCCATTGCCAAGACACAGAACTTGGCCCATGCCTAGGCTTAGACCCAACACTGGGGCTCGGCCAAGGTCAGGTCTCATTGCTGAGGACCGAGCCTGGGACTAAGCTTACACCTGACACCGGACTCATCCAAGGCCAGGTCTCAGTCATCGAGGCCCAGTCCTAAGCCTAAGGCCTAGGCCTGGGTCGAATTCTGGGCCCGGCTGAAGCTGGGTACTGTTGCTGAGGCCTGAGTCTGGGCCTAGCCTGAGGCTGGGTCCCAAGCGCCAAGACCTGGGTCAGACATCAGGGCCAGGCTGAGGCTGGGTCTCTGCCATGGTCCTGGTCTAAACCCGACACTGCAGCCTGGACCAAGGATGGGTCCTGATTGCTGAGGCCTAGGACCAGGTCCAACACTGGGGACTAAGTCCTATTGCTGAGGCCTGAGCCTGGGTGTAGATCCAATGCCAAGGTCCAGCCCAAGGTTGGGTCCCGGATGCCAAGGCCTGGGCCTAATGATAGGGCCCAGTCAAGGCCAGGTACTGTTGCAGAGGCCCGGGATTAACTTAGGCCCAGAGTCCAGACCTAGGCTAGTCTTGGGCCATGAAACCCAGGAAGAGGCCCTCTGGTATCTTCTTTCTTGTTCTCCAACCTGGAGAACATGCCACAGTGATTGCTTTGGAGCCGGGCCTAGGCGTCATTGTCTAGGACCCCTCCTCGGATCTGGCCCCGGCATCGGGTCTTGGCCTCAGCAACAGGATTTGGCCATGGTTGGGCTCCAGCTCTGGACTTGAACCTAGGCTTGGGCCTCAGGGACAGGACCTAGCCTCATGCTATGCTCCAGGGATAGGACTAGGCTGAGGCCTGGTTCTGTTGCAGGCCTGTTTGTTTTAATTCATGAATATAAAAATACCTGAAACTTTTCAAGATGTTTTCATCTAAGGCTAATTTTTGGTTTGTATCATTTGTATGAACCGAAAATGACCTCATTTCTGGCATTTTGCCCATTTGTTTAAAAAGAATGCACATCCCTATTTTAAAACTAACTGGCAATTTTTTGAATATCACCGGTTATAAACTTATCCGACTAAAGTTAGATGGATAACTATAATGTTTTCCAGCTATATTCAAAAGAACATAGCCAATTAAGTGGTGAAATGAGGCTTTAAAAGAAAAAAGACTGCAGGCCTACTGGCCCTAACATGGCCTCCTCCTCCCTTCCATGCTGTTATGACATTAGTGTAGTGTAGGTGTGTTAGGGAGGTGCGTCACTCCCCACTGACAGGAGCTGTGAAGCTCTAGAAAAGTACTACACCTACGTGACACAGTGGGCAGAAGGTAATCATCTCCCCATGGAGTGGTGCCAGTGCGCCTTATCCCTCAACAGGGAAACTGCCAGAAGGGAAGAAGAGTTCCTGCTCAGTGAAGATGGCTGGGCACTAGGGAAGACACTGACCGAGTCTTACGGGGAGGAAAATGAATAGGAGAAGAGGAGCCTGGGATTCCAAGGGCTGCTGAGAGAAGTGATCCTCTGCAAGTTCTGAATCTGAGGAGCTGAACACAGAGGGGGCATTCTTCAGAGCTTGAGGGGGGGTCTAAAGAAGAAACAGCCTACCCTGGGAACGACCAAAGAGTTGCCGACTGACCCCACAAATCAGCCAGAGGCTCAACTAAGAGAAAGATGTGAGAGAGGAAGGTCTGTTCACCCAAAAGGAACTGGGAGGGCCTTGAGAGGAAGGGTGACTTCCCTGTTTGGAAAAGTCTGTGGAGTGTGAGAAAAGACTGAGATTTACTTTTGTACTCTGGACATTTTTTGGACTTTAACTGCTCATCAGTGCCAGTAAAGACTTTTATGTTGACCAGGAGTGCTGAGTGTCAGCTCTGGAGTGCCTGGACTCTTTGAAAAGTAAGTCTTCTCCCCCCTGTGCAGGAGCCCTGGGAAGTTATGGGGCTTTGTGTGGTCCGTGACCTTCCCCACATGCCCCAGTGCCCAGGAGCTGACCGGGACATGGGTTTTTCTGGGTTGGCTATGAACCATTTTGTCCCCAATCCATTATTCTGTGCTATAATTATCAATCCCCCATCTTCAGGTCTAAGCTCAACTCTTCTTAACCATTCCCGCGTCAGGGTTTCTGAAGCAATTCTCTCCGTATTTCCCAGTATAGTTCCGCGTGTTTCACAACTGATTTTTCTTGTTTGCTGGTCAGATGATTTAAAGAGCTTTTTCTCTTGTTTTTCAAACTCTGTTGCCTCTTTCCCATCATTTGCTGGCAAACTCTCATTCAGTCCCTCCACTTGCCAAAACAACCATCCAAGCTTAAGGATTGAGACCAATTTTGGCCCTTTACGTTCATCCTTCACCATTTTGGAGCATTAAGACCTGTTGATCCTATTAGGTGTGCCTGAATGCTTGTAACAGTAGTTCCCTCAGGGAGAAGGCCCATATTGCCTTTAGCTTCTGCAGTGTACAGTCTTGGCATACATTGATTCTTAGAGGTTACTTGGTGTGCAAGTGTGTTCTCCTGTCCAGTGAAATTGGAAGTGATTGGGGGAGGGAGAAGGCTCTTGGTGCAATTCAAGAAAAATAAATTAGCATGCCTATAACAGGATTTAAATTTAAAGCCGACTCAACGTTAAGCCCCATTTATTTTTTATGTACCCTCAGTTTTTGAAAAAAAAAAAAAAAGAAGAGAGAAATCTAATTTCAGATTCTGCAACATCATCCTTCGAAATCCAGGTACACAATTATCTTCAATTCAGTTTAATATTATTATTATTATTTTTTTAAACTTGTGAGCCTATTTCCTCCCCCGCTGAAATACAAATGTTGGATCAGGCCGGTCAGGTGCACCAGTGGCACTGCCACGTGGAAGGTTCCGGGTTTGAGCCTTGAATTAGGTCTTCCACTCGGGGGTTGGAGATGCTGAAGGTTTGGCCAGGGGGTGGGTCGGGTTGCATTCCCTGGGGGGTGGGGAAGGTGTTGTGGTCATTGCTTAAGGGTGGGGCCTAAGTTGCAGGCATGGATTGTGACAAAAAAAAAAATTCAGTCCAAGTGGGGGTGGGGTGGGGCGGGGAGGGGCACCCCAAGCAGTGTCACGGCCTCCCTCCCTCCCTCCTCCTCACTTTAGTGCTGGGCCTGGGACTCCTGTCAGCTTAAAGCCCTTTGCACAACAGGCTCCTCTCCCCACCCTCCCACTTACTCAACGCGTCTCCCTGCTTAGGCTCCCACTCCATTTCTCCATTAGCCACAAATCCCCACATGTCTTTTGTCTTCTTAGCAGCTGGGTAGGTTTTTTTTTTTTTCTTTTTTAAGAAACTTTTTTATTTGTAGTAATCATTTTCAATTTTATTACCTCAAGAAACAAAAACTCTTAAGAGGAAGGCGAACAAGCAAAAAAAGCAATCACCACCCAAGAAGTTGCAGGCATTATAAACACAGGAGAACCCAAACTCAGTGGAAAGTAACTACCCCAAAATGGTGAAGAAAAAGAAGAAAATAAGAGGAGGAGAGGCTATTAATTCATTCTAAGAGGATTCAAGGTAGAGAGGAGGCCTGTGAACTCTGGCATACAACCCAGATCTGGCCTCAGTGACAGTCTTATCACTTAAAAACCAAGAAAACTGCCCGGGGGTCAGGAAAAAATAGGGAAACATTCACAAGTTTTTGTTTATTTTAGGGTCAGCAATTGCCGGACTTCGGATGACACTGCCAGGCCCAGTTATAGTTCCCAGTGCATGGTGTTTGTATTTTGAAACAACAAACACTCCTTCCAACCCCTTTCCCCACCCAGTCGCCTCTCTGCAAAAGCCACACTTGGAAACTTCAGTTGTGGTCGCCATGAGATTCAGAGTGGATTGGGGGAAGGGATGCGTGCATCAGCTTTCTCTCTTCCCTGTCTCCCCCCCAATTCTCTCACATACTTTCCCCCCCCAACTCCATCTCCAGGGATAAGCCCAGGCACACCCCTGCCCCGGGATTAACCCCACCACTCTTCCCCTCCCTAGGAACAGGCACAGGGGATTTGGGTCTGAATCTTAATCAGAAGAGAACAGCCCTCTGCTTCCTACTGCAGTCCCTCCCCTACTTCGAAGCCTGCAGGGAATAGTACAGGGGGAGGGAGGTGAGGTAGAGGCTGGAGCAGAGAAGAGCCCCTCCGCTTCCTAATCCAGCCCCTCCCCTCCTGTTTTACAGGCAACAGGAGGGAATTTGGAGTGAACAGAGCAGAACAGATGAATGAAGAGCTACTCTGCTCCCTAATCTAGCCCCTCCCCTCTTGTTATCTCTCCCTAGGCAGTTTACAGAAATAAAGACCAGCACTTCCAGGCAGATCAGCCCACTGGGGAATACCCAATCACCTGATAAGGCAAGCCACCCATGCTTAGCGGCCAGATTGAAGACCCATGATTATGGGGTTCCAGAAGGATCCTTACTGCATGTTGCATGGCCTCTGGCTGCTAGCCCACAACCGTCACTGCAATGGGTGGGGGAGGGGAAGTTCATATAAAATAGAAGAAAACAATTTCCAGGTAGTTGGGAATGAAGGCTCATGGCACCAGATCCAAAATGTGAAACCAATAGAGGTCAAAATACAAAGGAGCAAGAGGAAACTGCCAGGTCAAAAAAAAAAAAAAGGTTTGGTTTTCAGATAATTTTTTCTGTTAGTTCGAATACTTACTATATAAGTAGGAAGCAAGCATTCATATTAGGATTAGAAGTGTGATGGAATCACCATTGTATCCCTATTCACAAGTTAATATTTCAAGGCATTTTGGGTGGGGGGAGACCCTGGGATGTCCTTGATCTGAAGGTTTATGAAGAGAAATGTTGATTGGTCCTGCAGTACTGCTGGATGACCACTGGATGGCATCGGACATAGTGCTGAACTGTGGATTGTGTTGTGTTATTGCAATGGTTTAACTTGAATGTTATTAAGAGTTCTGGTTTGTAGGGGAGTGGCCTAGCGAAGGTACAAATCCTGGGTCAATTTGGCAGGAGTTACCCTTTCTGAGTATGGCATGAGGAGGAGAGGGACCTCCAGGATGTAAGGAGCTGAAGTAGCCAGCCCCTAGGCTGGTGGGCCTGGGAAACCTCCCAGTATGGTGGATGATCCTGCAGGGTCTTTTACCCTCAAGGGAAGAGGCCCGAAGCCGAGAGTGTGAAGAAGAGGGAGCTAAGAGGACAGGAGGTTGCTCCTATAGGAGGAGTGTCCAAAAAGGACCAGAGCATGGAGAATACTGGGGAGACTGGCTTAATGCTGGAAAGGTGAAGTCAAGATGACCAAGCAGAAGGGTTGAGTGTTTGATGGGACCACAGTGGAGTAACTTTTGTGGGACTTCGAGTGTAGCTAGCACCTACTGGCCTTATGAGGGACAGGGTTCATTGAGGGGAAGGTGGTATAACCCCCCCTGACCAGTCTACATCAATGCATCCTATCCCACTACCTCTTGCTGGGACCACGTTGCCATTTGCATGCCCCCTTTAGAACCCACCAAACAAATTAGAGAGACTGACGTTAGTAAAACGGGTCAGATCCTCCTGCCCTGTTACAGAAATTTTGTTGTGCTAGGGGCCTTTGCAACTTCCTGGCACTGCATCTGTGATACCATCTACGTAGGAGCCTCTGAAGAAGACGGGGTATCAGGGACTATCACACAATCATAATTATACAAGCGGAAGGAAGACAATGGGCATTTTTTACCGGACAGGCATGTTGGCTGCATCTGGGTCCAGCGCGGTGATGACTCCAATCACTGATCCCACATGAATGTCCTCCTGAACTTCCATCACATTCCAGGGGGGCTGGAACTCGGGGGGCTCATCCACATCCATCACGGTCACCATGACAATGGTCTGGTCTCGGAATGTACCCAGGTCCACAAACCTTGGGTCCACAAACTTATTTAGGGCTTCCACCACCACCGTGTGGACTTTTTTTGCTTCAAAGTCCAGGGGCTGAAAAATAAGAATGAACAAATTCTTTTCAACACAGCATCTTGTTAGTGCCTCCAAACTTACTAAATCCTGCTGATGCAGCCAACCTCATCTTCAGACCCGAACCCTCCCCACCATCCCCCTCCCTAACCAGCACCACTATTCCAGAAGCCCAGAATCCACAGCCATGTCTCATTCCCTCCGGAATCAGCACCGCTTATCATCCCCTTGAGAAACAGATCCTTAGAACCAGAACCCTCCAGAACTAACAACACCCCCCCACACACACACAATACACCCTCCAGAAGCAATATCCCTCGAAAACGGACCTTTCTAAAGCATACTCGTCAGCACCCCTACCCTCTGCCCTACAGATCTAGCGCTCATCAAAGGTTTCACCTTACCCTGCCAGAAGCAGGAGACAGAACAGGGAAGAAATAGGCACACACCCAGATACACTTGTACATGTCAAATGGCTCCTTTCTTGCTATTCCAAGCAGCCTTCTCTTCTTTTATGACCAAAGGGAGGTTCGTGCTGAACAGGCACAAACTTTAAGGGGGTAAATTTTCAGAGGCTTAGCTGGGAATTACGCAAGAAAAAACAAGGGTTTGGCAGAGAGAATGGCCGAATCCATTCTAAAGTGGACTTTCAGCTGCCTAAAGGTATGAGCATACGTTCAGTTGCTTTATATAGGGGCGATCCTGAGGGGGGGAGGGGGGCCTGTAACTTGGTTGGGGGAGAAAACTATGTACATACATAGGGAGGTACCAGAACTGACAATGAGCACCAAATGATTTATGAGGGATTCCTAACAAACTTAGCTAAACCACAAATTGTCCCATACATAGGGAGGGACATTTTCACATGGGTACACTTGTGCTTACCAGTGTCAAAATATGCAGACTGAACCCCCCCGCAACTCAAGAGGAGATAAAAGGGGAGGAGGTTGGGTTGGGAGGAGGGAATTCCCGCATTCCCTCAGCAGCCTGGATTTTCAGGGGGGGGGGGGAAGTCTGCGGGGCATTTTCTTTTGCGAACGAGCTTGTGGGCCCCGCGGGTACAAGCTCTGCAGGCGGCGTACAAATCACCCCTAAATCTTCCAAAACATCTGCGCGTTGCTAACACCAGACCTTTACGCCCTCGCTGGAGACGGCGTAAAGTGCGTACATAACCTTCCCCCTCCCCCCACCAACCCGAAAACCTGATGTAAAAACACGGGCACTCTGCGTTTGAGAGATGAGGTTAGTTTGTGCAGGCTGAGGAGTTGTACGCACACGCGACTGGATGCCTTAGTGAAAACGTAAGGCCTTTTTCTAGCTCTTAATGCAAAAAAAAAACAAAAAAAAAAAAAAACAAAGTTCAAAATGGCGTTATAATAACGTAAAACAGAAAACGTGCCTGTGCAAGTTCCCCCATGCCAGGTGTGATATTTGTTTCCTCTGTTTTATTCATGCTGGTGGCACAGATTAGCGGGGCATCTAATTCGTCCTCATGGAAATAAGCTTTCCTTCTAAATGGAGAAAATTGTTTGCGAGCAGGAGTTTGCGGTTACACATTCTTTAACGGTACACAGCGCGTCCTCTGGCGCTCTCTCTCTCTCTCTCTGTGTCTACCTTTTGGATAGTAATAATCGCTTCCTGGGTGTTGCCGTCCGTGGTGACTTTGAAAGCTCCCGTACCCTCCTCGTCTTTGATCTGGTAGGTCATGTCTGTGTTCTCCCCCTGGTCCCAGTCCTCCGCTTTCACCCTCCCTACGACGGTACCCAGGGGAGCCGACTCCTCGGTGCTAAACTGGTACATCTCTGGGAGACAAGAGAAAAAAAAAAAAAAGGTTTAGTAAGGAGCAAGGGGACGAGTGGGGGTTCGCTCTGGGAGGGTAGGGATGGTGGGAAGAAGGGGGTCTGAGCAAACACAACGGTCTTCCAGCGACAGAGCAGGGGTAGACAACTAGGCCGGGTGAGTGCTTGGGCTCATTGCACGGGCACCACAATTTGCCTAAACTGTAAAGGTTTTCCACCCCTCCCCCTCCCTGTAAAATGATCTTTTGGGGCATAAAAAAAAAGAAAAGAGATTGAATTTTCTGCAGCTGGGATTTAAACGGGGTGTGAAATCTGCCTGGAACGTCTGTAGCCAGGATGACCTGGAAGCTGCTTTGCAACTGGGTTAGGAGTATCAGATTACCGTGGAATTGGCCTCAATAGCTTCCTTCAATGAGGGATATTGAATCTGATCCCATGTGCCCAGACCCAATGGGAGACTTAAAGACCTTTTCTAATGACTTTAGATACGCATCAGCTCTCAATTACATTAGCAATTAATAACTGTTTTGGGTTTTTGTTTTTTTTTGGAGTGTCCCCTGAGGCTTCTGGGCAGAGAGCCGGAGAGCGAGGCAGAGACAGCCTGGCTGAGGGACAGACTTCCGAGCGGGGACGCGGAAGACAGCACGCAGAGGAGTGGGACAAGTGGTGGGTTTTTCTTTGTTTTGTGGGCGAGAGGTCTGGGGGTTAGCGCAATGCACAGAGTGAGAGGGATAATGCTCCTAGCGGTCAATAGCCGGGTCCTGATGTCAGTTATTAGAGAAAAGCATAATATCCACTAAGATTAATGTTAGGACGTATTATTAAAAATGAGCGTTCAAGAGAGAGGATCTGTTTTATGGTTTGCTCTTAGGCTGCTATGGACATTTACACATTAATGGTCTGTGGGATCCACAGGATTATCTATGGGGATTAATGCGGGGTGCAGCCCAAGCCTGCCGCTCAATATCTCCAGATAAAGTTATGCACGTAGCTTTATCCGGCTAAGTAAGGACAGCCCTTTTTCCCCACCAGACTTATGTGATAACTTTATCTGGTCAGCACCGAGACTTTTTTTTAAATGTGTGCATAAGTTAAGCGCACAAATGTTACCTGCTAAGTCGGAGTGGGTGTCGGGAGGGACATTTCAACCCTGAAGATTTATCTGGCTAGCTCCCACCATTAGCCATGCAACTGTTTTTGAATATTGACCCCATGGAATCTGATGGCAGATAAAGACCGTCAGGCCTTATCCAGTCTGGTGCAACTTTCTCTTCACTGCTTCACAGCTAGGGATCCTCTCCCCTCATCCCAGGCTCTCCTGAATTATGTTACCTTTTTTTTTTGGGGGGAACAGTGATTGGAAGACAAGAAACAGAAATGTTTTGAGAAATAAATATCAGATTGCCTGGGAGGACTAAATGGGGAAGCTGTGATGTCCGAGTGGTGGTTGTTTATTACAGGGTTAATTTTCAAACACCTGGTCAGGAGCCAGGCTGGCAAAAAAAGGGGGTTACGTGGGCAGAATGACCGACTCCATTTAAGAGGATTTTCAGAGGGCTAAGAATATTCACTTTTTTTGCCACAATATAAAGAGGTGGTCACGGTGAGTGGGGGTGGGGGATGGAGTGGAACTTGGTTAGGGGAGAAAAGTAGTCATACGATTAAAGTTTCAAAAACCTGCACGTGCATGCTCCCCCTTTTAGGATGACCTGCGGTGTGCACATGCTTTCTGTCTACATAACAACCCGGTCCTTCAAACGTAAGCAGTGTGGGTGGTTTGCATTTGAGGGTCAGAGAGGTTTGTGTAGACTTTCTCAGTTTGACAGCTTATTGAAAATGTACCTCTAAATGTCTAAACACATTTCACTGAGATTACAGAGCTCAAGATTGACAGAAAATCGCACCAGTTATATTTGAAAGGTTCATGTGCAGAGGAGTGCAACACACCTTTGCACCATCTAACAATTCTACATTACACAGTTGCTAGAGTTGAAGCCTCTACAAGCGACGCCATCAGACTTGTGCAAATTCAATCCCTTTGTGAATCAAATTTGTGCACGGACATTACAGACAGACTAAGTCTGGAATGTCCGTGCACAGATTTGTCTGTATTTTTGTTCTTGACATTATCTAAACAGTTTCAGAGCAATGCCCTCAAACAGCCAAGAGAATCAAAGATTAACTCACACACTTGGGATCTACCTCATGTCGCTGGCCAAATACATATCTGAACTACACCTGAATCACAGTGAATGCTGCATGTTTTCTGCTTGTGGCTACCATCTGGGCTTCCTCACTTGGAGAGCCCTCAGAGAGATGGATGCCTTCTTACTCTGAGGGAATCGAGGTGGATTGTCATTCACGTCTGTGATCACTATGGTAACCGTGGTGGACCCCGATAACCCGCCCATCTGGCCAGCCATATCCGTCGCCCGGATGACCACTTCATAACGATCCTGAGTCTCTCGGTCCAAATTGGCAACAGCTGTCCTGATCACACCTACGAAAAGGGATATGAAAACAGCAAATCAGAATCCGAGAACTTTAGATGAGAAAGAATTAAATCAAGAGTTCCCCACTAGGTAGTGCGGAAGATCCCTTCCAATCCTGCCTCACTTTACTCCCACCTTACCAGACCCTCACAGGTGTTCCAGACTGGAAAAATATTGTTTTTAGGTGACAAATCTTTTTCCAGTTCACAAAATCACAAAGCCATTAAATAAGTTTTGTTAGCATAGAACGAGAAATCGGAAAAACCAAGGTGGAGTCAGACAGACGAGAAGAATTTTTAACAGTAAAGCAGAACTTTGCACGCATGCACTATAACGAAGGGAAACATCCTGCAAGCTAAACGAGGTGCAAGCTGAGGAAACCAAGGACTGAGAGAGGTTACAAAGGAAAAACTCCGCTAAACGCAATTCCCTTTCAAGCTGTTTTCCATTGCCTAGCTCCATTTCAATAAACAGTTCTGGGAAGCTACGTTAAAGCAACAGTACTGATAAAAAAAAAAAAAAAAGAAACTCTTTCAATAAATCTGTCATCAATTAAAATGGTTTAGAGATGCCTCTTTTATTTCTAATTGTAGTTTTATTGCGGCAGAGAAAATAAATATTTGAAGGTATTTTGTTTATTAAAATAAGGGGCGCATCCTACATAACATCCGTTGGTAACATTGTCTACACTGCCACTTCTAAAATATTATAGCATAAAATTCTTCCATTTTTTTCCACTAGATCTTAAATCAAAACTTAACAATAATGAACATCAGATAGCAGCCCTGACAGAACAGTGTTTTTACATCAGTGTGAATTTCAGGGGTCATTTTCAAAGCCATTTACATGCATAAAACAATTTTTATGTGCAGAAATGACTCATTCAGTAATTGCCTAGAGTTTGTGCAGTTGAAGCATGCACAGAATGCTATTTTCCGCATGCTTTTAACCCGGACTATACAGAGGGTTTTTTTAAGGGGTGGAGTCTGGGCGGGGTTAGGTTTGATGGACACACCCACACGTACCTTTAAATTGGTGGAAAATCCATTTAGGCAGATCCAGCCATTCTACCCTGTACCCTCCAATTTTACCTGGGTAATTACAGACTAAAGCTTTGAAAACGTACCTCATAATGGGAGGTGTGCACCTAAAGGCTGGCCCAGTCAGGCCAGGAGAAAATATTCAGATTAGAGGCCTCCAGGAAGCAGATAAAACCAGGATGAATACACGAGTAAATTACTCTCTGGGCCTTTTCAAAGGGTGAACAGAGGGCATTAATGGAACATGGATGACGCCCCAAATAACGTTTTTCACAAGTTGTATCCGATACCTCCCTTTCACGAGAGCTGCTAACTGGGAAAATCTGAATGTCTGCCACTCTTCAGCCAAGAGAGGCTGAAAACTGTGTGGGCGGTGCATCGACCTCAAAGCTTGCACAAACACAAGAAAGACATAAGTGTACAGTGGAGGAGGGAACTGGCCTTTCGGTCCACCTCCTTTAGCCACGAGACCAAATATTTAGAATATTTACGGTTAGGAGTGGCAGCAAACTTTTCACTGCAGGCATTTCCTATGTTTTTTGCCATCTAACTATAACTCCCAGGTATGCATTCTTGGTTCTGCTGTCAAATAATCGGGAAGTTTCTGATGATCACGTTATCAGGCCACAGGGGCAAATTATTTTATATCCTTTTCTAAAAATTCCTCCACCCCATTATGCTATGTTTATGCAGACCAGTATACTGCCATGCTGAGCCTTACCAAAAAGCTAGGCCAGTATAACCCTGATTCATGAAATGTGTGAGTGCAGCATAAACAGCTGAAGAATGACCACTGGGAAAGAGATTAAAAAAAAACATACCGTACGGTCATAATAAAAAAGGCCCTGTAAAGTACAAACACTGAAATATCTTTGGAGAACGCAGAATTTGTGGAACAATATCAGAGGGAAGAAAAGTATGAAGCAAGTCGAAAACTTTAGGACAGTTGGTGATATCTATACAATGTATACATACATCATCAGACTCTGCAAAGACCTGACGACTCCGATGTCAGGTGACAGTGGTAGCTGCCAGGCCAGTCGTCATGCACGTAGGAAGTGTACCCGGCAGGCAGGCATGCACATGGGGGACACTTTTGGAAATGGATGCTGGCGCTGAGAGTGGCATTGAGTGCTTGGCACTGGTAAAAGGCATTTTCATAATTTTCCAGATTGAATACTAAGGCAGTTTTTGTTTTGACTGGATTGTACTCAAAAGTCGTGGAGTTTCAGACTCCCAGAGTTCATTCAGCTACATGTAAAAATTATGAATCACACAGCAAGCAGTGACAGTGTCAGGGGGTCCATGGACATGTAGCAGGGCTGGATAGAAAAAAAAGATGTTGACAGAGCAGTTTGCATCTAACAGGCCTCTTTTTCTAGCAGAATCCCTCTTTAATAGACTAGATAATTATGTGTGGATTTCAGCTTGATGAGCTGATGATTGCTCCCTGTAGCAGGTTTGTTCTTTCCAGTTAATGAACTTCATGGAAGGATATTAAGATCAAAACCAGCTCTCTAGAATTCACTGACTGACATGCGATTCCATTGGCTGATTCCAGACTAAAATGAGCTGGCATTGGTTAATTCCAGGCTGCCTCGGGAAAGCCATTTTTAAATCCAGAATGGCATGACGAGGTCTCATTGAATGACTCCAGACTGTCCTGAGACAGTGGCTGAGGACGATAGTCAACATAAGGATGTATGCCATTGTTTACAGCCCAATCGCATCGCTCAGAGTATCAAAGAATCTGGCTTTGCCGCATTGTCCATCCTGCAGATTATTTGCTTAGTTCTATGGAGACCAGTTCTGCGTCATTCTTGTGATGGGATCATATCGGCCTTGCTGCTGTTATTTGCATCATTGTGTGCACACAAACTGCAAAATTAGGGCAATTTAACAGATTTTTGCCTTGAAGCAAACAGCTGTATCAAACCGTCTGTTACACCACGGCTCACCTCGTGCCACAGACACGTCCCACTTTACATGACCAGCAGCCTCTAAAACTCAGCCTTCATCCTCATGGCACTACTTTCTTGTTCTTAATTAGACATGTAAATTTTTAAATTCTCCAGCGTGGCCCTTGTTAACCTCCTCCTAAATGCCAGGCTGTCCTATGTAAGAAGACTGAAAGAGAAGCCCTGGAAGCATGGCATGAGCTCCTCCGATGAGAGGAGCTGTGTGGCGTGCTGTGCGCTGAACAAATGGGAATGTCAATCACGCAGCCATGGCTCCAAGAAACGCAAGAGGCATTTTATATGAGATTAATAGAGCGGAGTCACCTTTCACAGTTCTGCCATTTTACAAGGGCTTAAAGCTGTTTCACGACCTCTTTGCAACACTCATCCCTTCGCCTGCCCTTTGGGGATTCTAATTAAGGTGATTACTGTTGTTGTGACATCCTGCTGCCCTTTGCTCTCTCTCTCTCTCTCTCTCTCTCTCTCTCTCTCTCTCTCTCTCTCTCGGCTTTACTGCAGGACCCCAAAGAAGACCTCTGTGAATCAGGGCTCTGTTTGCAGAGAGAGCCAGAGCTGAAATCCTGGCACTGAGAGATGAGAAGCATGCATGCCTCTAACCCCCTCATTCAGAAAGGGTGAATCCCCGTATATACGCAGCACTTTAAAAGAACGAGTATCCCAGCACTGGATGCCAGTATTGCGCGTGTAAACCGACTGAAATCTGCTAACGCATGCTCCGGCAACATAAATTCTGGAGCTATTTTGTACTCCTCAAATTCACAGTGCTAGGATTCATGCTTCTTTAAACGTTCAGGGTCAGGATCCATACGATATAATTCAGTTAGATATATTAAATGTGATTGCCTAGTATGCCTACTGCCCAAATAATGGCTAGAACAAAAGGTTATGGCAGGCCAAGCAAATCTCCACTGAAATATTTCTTTCTGCTCGCAGCGTTGTGATTTCTAAACAAATCTAACATTGGTACCTTTAAAGTGGCCGCCTTGTGTAAAAAAAAAAAAAAAAAACCCACAGCAACAGAATGCAGAATTCTGGATAAATCTTTCAGAAGCTGCCATCTTCAGACAACAGAATGACATTGTCCAATGACAGCGGCTCCTGAAAGAATCAGCCTTTCGTTCTAGTGCAGCAACTCAACATGTGAGGAGTTATTTTTAAACAGAAAGCGATGCAGATATGACCCAGAAGTCACAGAGCAGCCTCATATGGGCAACATGCAGCAAGCCTTAGTTTTACAAAGCGATTTTTTTTCTTGCTGGAGGCCCAAAGATCCAATCCGTTGCACTAATAGCAGAGGGAGCTGTCTCACAGAGGGCCCGGTTATCGCAAATAAATGAAAACAATGGCAAATGAAAGACCAACAAAGGCCCTTCCGGGCTGCCCAGCAGCAATTTTATGCAACGTCTACCCAAAGTCGATCAAAGTGCCTACATGGAACCCACCCCCACTCTATCCCTTTTAGTGTTGCAAGTGCCGCTCCGTGCACCGTACCCCCGTGCCTTCCAGGAAGCACGATGCAACCCTATCCCTGCAGCCGTCTCAGCGAAGGCTGCCAGTACCTTCATTACCATTCTCTTACCAGGGGAACTGTATCACTAATGCTGCAAGACACATCAGAAGGCCTGAAGCAGGGCCTGGCTAGCAGACTGGTTGCTGGTATTTGTTAGACGCAATGGCAGCGGCCGCCTCACAGAAACAGAGTCCCCTAGAGCCCAATTTTCTTTAACTTGCAACCCTGCACTAAGAGGGAGCTGAGGAAAGAGTAGGAGGGAAGGACAGAGAGTAGCATGGAGAAGGGGGCCCCTAACAAGGTGGCGGAGGGGACAACGCACCGATTGCACAAGAAGAGAGCGAAAGAATGAACTCCTCAGGGCTGCAAAGACTTTTCCTTTAATTAGTTCCTTGGATGACTTAAATACAACTATTTATGGTTCCAAAGAATTATAAAATAGAGAAAATGAAATTGTTATTTTCTATGCATCATCCAAGTGGCTTGTAATTGAATAGCTTTCTGTTAATTGCTAGAGAGGGGAGAACAACAGGAAAGAATGAGAGAGAGAGAGAGGAGACATGAGAAAAGGGAAGAGTGGATGGAATGCAAAGCATTTTATATATAACAAGAATTGTTGCTGTCACTAAAACTGTGATGAATTGGAGTGAGTGGGAGCCAGGCACGTTGGATCGTTTATCACAGGTTCTGACTATCTCATTTAGCTTCATTTATAAAAGAGCAGAACAGAGGACAGTGGCAGGAAGAAGAATCCAACGGCAGAGTAAGCCAAACAGGGGAAGGGAGGTACAAAAACAAAAGCAAAACTGATGGAAGGGATGTGTGCGCGCACTGGGGAAAGGAGTGATGAGACGGAGGTCTGTGGGAATAATGAAGGAGAGGGCAGAAAGGATAATGGGGGAGAGTGGACCAAGGCAAAGATTAAACAAAAGCGACAGAGAAGAGCGTAGGAGGCAAAACAAGGAGCAATACAGGAGAATGATGGCAGGGGCTATGGGAAGGAGACAGGGTTGTTTCCTCCGTTAGGTGAATTAGGCAATTGCCTGAAGTGCTACCATTTTGGTGGCAGCAGGAGGGGCAACTATTAGGCAGCGGAAAACAGCTGTTCTGCTTACTGTTCCAGCCCCTCCCCTCCCAGGCAGTGAACAGGAGAGGAGGGATTGAAGCTGGAGTGAACAGACCATAGAAAGGAGAGATACTCTGCTCTCTAATTTAGTTTTCCCCCCTCTTCTTCTTACTCATGCCACTTCCACTCCTGTCTGCAGGGAACAGGAGGGAAGGGGTGAGGTTAGAGTGGCCAGGAGAGCAAAGAAAAGTTCAGATTTTGTCTGCATATTTTTGGTACTAATTTGTGTTCATTTACTCTGTATATGGTGAGGGTCTGTGTGCTAAGGGTATGAAGGAGAAATGTTTTCATTATGTTTTGTTTTCTTTCATTTTGACTGGTATTTTTTATTTGTGTTTCAGTTCATTAAAGGTAAATTTTAATACCTGCGCGCGGGTGTCCAAGTGTGCGCAGTTCCCAGTGCGCACACATGGACACGCCGATTTTTATAACACGCGCGCACTGCTGCACGCATGTTATAAAATCCGCTACCCGGGTGCGCGCATGCGTGAGAGTGCCGAATCGCGTGCATAATGGGGGGGATTTTATAATATGCGCGCAGCGATGCGATAGGCCCTGTTCCCAGTTCCCTCCCAGTCTGCTCCAATAAAAGGAGCTAACTCACCTACTTTTTTTTTGTGTTTGTTTTACAACTTACCCGCTCTGCCATGCAGCAGCAGCAGGTTCGCGTGCCGGTCCGATCCCGCTCAAGCCTTTCTTTGACGTGAATCTCCCGGCATACGCGCGCATAGGGCTTTTAAAAATCGGGCCATTAATCTTTATTTCAGTTTATTTTCATTTACTGAATCAATAAAAATTCGACTTAAAAAAAACAAACAAACCCAAAAGGCAAAAAAAAGGAATCGCTACCCTATCCCTTGCCCTGGTAACAAAACAGCAAAATTAATCTCCCCAGGTCTTCTCATAAGCCCCTCACCAGAGATCTCTTAACTCCTTCCTGGAGATGGTTTCTGCCCCACTGGGTCCTGATTTGAAGATGGCACTGGCAGGCCCATTTTCGAACTGGAAACTCTGCACCTATCCGCTCTGCAGACCTTTGGAAGGAGGTAAGAAATCTCTGGAGGGGTTGGGAAGACTTACTGGGAAGGCCAGCAGGGAGGGGGAAAACATCCATTTTCCTGTTTTGGATTATCTCAGGGTATTTTTGGTTGACTTTGAAATGAAAGTCAACAAAAAAGATTCAGAGGGTTTTCTGCTTCATGTTTAAGCAAAATGCAAGTAAGTGATTCATCACATTTTTCATTTAAAAATGAATGCACATCCCTATTATGTTCTGCTTATCTGACCGAGGTTAGGTATTCTGCTATTGTGCAGTTTCTATGTAGGGATCAGCAGCAGACTAGCTTTTCCTGTTTTCCTGATGGAAGGTGTATCGGTGTTCTAGGGCCTGGTGGAGTTATCTGCAGTGCTGCATTCTCAGTATTGCTATTTAAGTTCTGGGCATTAGTGATTTTTTGGTATGGCAGATTTGCTATATAGCTTCAGAATGTCCTTTTTGAAGGGTTTTGTGTTACTTCACAAAGTTCTTGGTAATAGAGTTTGTGTCAGTGTTACTGAGGTGCCAACAGAATTTTAATTTTATTCTTATTGTGAGTAGTAATATCCTACTACAGGCCAGCCAGTCATTTCATGGATTACAAAAAGACAATGCAACATGGATTTCTTTTAATTTATAAACTTATTATCATGATTGTTGAGTTTAATTATCAAACTTTTTGAGGCGGCGGGGGGGGGGGGGGGTGTGTATGTGGAAGGGAAGAGGGTGTCATGAGGAGCCGGGCTGGAGTCAGGATACACTCCTACAGGAGCAGTACAGGACTGCATGGCTGGATTAGCATTTATTTTCTGCCTAGCCAGCCCCCTCCCCCGCAGGTTGAGCCCTTGGGTTCTGGCGGCCGGCAGGGCTTGGCTTCGATGGCTGAACATCATGGTATAAGTCAAGGCAGGCAGGACAGGCTAGATGAGCTGAGCAGGTTGGACAAGGCAGGTCAGGCAGGAGCTTGATACAGAAAAGGATGAAAGTAAACTAATTCTGAGTGGCAGGAGCTGGAGACAGAAAAGGTTGAATACCAACTCTGACTGGAGACTGGACACTAGCTCAGGCTGGGAAATAGAAATAGTGTAAAAGCTGATCCAGGGACAAGGGCAAGGATTGGGAAATAGATAAGGAACTGGACAAGGCAGCGCAAGACGGGACAAGGAATGGACAGGTCTGGACTGGACTAGACAGAACAGGCAACAATGAACAGGGAAGCCCAACAGGGCACAAGGTTGGGTATGAGAACCAGCAGGCCTGGAGGCCATAAGGTAAGGCAGAGAGGCCTAGAGAGCAAGGCAATAAGAAAATAAGAATAAGGCAAGGAGGCTTGGGAGGCCACAGAGTGAACAGGAGGTCGAGAGAGGCCACAAAGCAAGACAGAAAGCCTGCAGAGGCTGCAAGGCAAGACAGGAAGCCTGGACAGGCTGCAAAACAGGAGGCCTAGGTAGGCCGTAACAAAGACAGGAAAGTAAGAACAAGGTGGCCAGGAAAGGGAGCCAAGGGGTCTTGATGAAGAGGCATCGATGGGCTGGACTGGTTGGTTTAAGTAGTGCAGGAACTGTTGAGTCAGAGAGTCAGTGAGGAGGTGCTCAGATAGCTTGGAGCAGATATTGCTGGAGGCCTCTGCTGGTGGGGAGACATCACAGCAAGTAGAAGCAGAGCCCAGTGAAGATGCACAGTAGGAAAAACCATGACAGGAGCCTATGGGTCTAAAAGTTGTCAGAGGGTGGGTATAAGCCTGAAGGGAAATCAATATGATAAGGGAATGCAACTGCTCCCCTATGAAGAAAGTCTAAACAGATTAGTGCTTTTCAGCTTGAAGAAGAGATGTCTGAAAGGGGATATAAGAGATTTATAAACTCATGAGTGGGATGGAAAATGTAAATAGGGAGCAGTTATTTACTCTATCGAATAATACTAGGACTAGGGGACACTCCATGAAACTAATAAGTAGTGCTTTTAAAACAAATTGGAGAAATTTTTTTTTATTTTTTTTTTTTTTGCAACATACATTCAAGCTGTGGAATTTGTTGATGGTCAAGGATGTGGTCAAGACATCTAGCATAGCAAGGTTTAAAATGGGTTTGAAAAAGTTCCTGGAGGAAAAGTCCCTAAATGATTATTACCATAAATGTCCATAAATGATTATTACAGACAATACCCCTATTCTCAAGGAACTCCATTGGCTTCCCATCTCCTCCCGCATCAGATACAAAACCCTCACCATTATTCACAACTCCCTGCACAACCACAATCACTCCTGGCTTGAGGATGCTCTTCGATTCCGCTCCTCCAATCGTCCGATTAGAACCGCACTCTCAGGAACCCTCCACACCCCTTCCCTTAAATGTGCTCACCACACTTCCACCAGAGAAAGAGCCCTATCCATTGCAGGCCCCTCCCTCTGGAACACTATGCCACTTGAGCTCCGACTAGAACCATGCATTCAGAAATTCAAAACAGGGGTTAAAACATGGCTCTTTAAAATGGCCTATCCTGATCCGGATCCCATGTAGTCCCCCTGCTCCCTCTATTCCTTCAGAGAAAGAGCCGTAGTCATTAACATACTCATAGCCTTCTTCTTTATTCCTTTTAATTATCCTCTGTTTTGTCTCCCATTTTGCTGCACCTCCTTATATACCCCTTATTTCCCCTATACCCCTTCCCCTGTCTTCAAACCCTTCTTTTTCCCTATAGCAATCATTTTTACCCCATTTTATTTACCCCCTCTGCTTTCCTTTAACCCTTACTTCTCCCTATAGCAACCCTGCTAGTCTATACATAGTTGCCTTTTTGAACATATAATTTGTAATGTCATATATAATTTGTAATGTCATATATAGTACTGTATGTACTAGTTAAAGATAATGTATATTATTGTATATAATACTTTTTGTTATTATTGTATATAATACTTTTTGGAGTGTATAATTTATATAAGGTTATCCACAGTGGATAAGGTTACACACTGTCCCTTATTGAGTGTATAATTTGCAATGCTACTTATTATGTTTCCTCTGTTGTTCTCCATTAGGTACCGTTCCTTTTCTCCTCTTCCTGTTTTTCCCTCTCTTCTCTCGCCCCTTCTCTCTTCCTATCTGCTCCCTCTTCCCCCCACCCTGTTTGTTTGTAATTTCCTCCTTCAGTTATATTGTAAACCGGCATGATGTACCAACGAATTTCGATATATAAAAGCAAATAAATAAATAAATTAGCTAGGTACACTTG
The DNA here is from genome assembly GCF_901001135.1 of Rhinatrema bivittatum. NCBI lineage: Eukaryota > Metazoa > Chordata > Amphibia > Gymnophiona > Rhinatrematidae > Rhinatrema > Rhinatrema bivittatum. The sequence goes on along the minus strand of NC_042622.1, from coordinate 39,460,645 downwards.
GGAAAGCTGGGAGTCAGCAACAAGGAATGGATCTACTCTTAAGGATCCTGCCGGGTACTTGTGATTGGCCATTAGAACCAAAATGAGGGGTAGCTACTTTAGATCTAGTCTTCAGTGGAAGATATGACCTGGTGGGTGGGAGGGAGAATATTATGTAAAACTATTGCAGTAGTACATAACTTTAAAAATGGAGACTATGAGAAAATTAGGCCTAGATTTATGAAGCTGCGTTATGGCTACAAATTGTGATAAACAGATTTATCGCACAATATCGCCATATCTCGGCAATATCGCACACTAGTTTTGCAAAAAACCACCCCTATTAAATGAACTGCCTTGTATGTGATTTACATGTATGAATTTTTGAAAATGCATGCAAAGTAGCTCTTGCATAGTTAATTCCATTCAAATAAGAAAAACATCAACCCCGTTATTTTGTTGTGAATCCAGGAGGTATAGATGAAACAACTTGGGGGCATTGGGACGCTAATGTGCATCCCAATGGTCTCGTGCAGTTTCTTAAAAGGGCCAAGCGGCCCAAATCTAGTCCCCCTCCTGAAATATGCCAATATGTCCCCCGGGGCAGATCTCCCAAGACCCTGGTTCCCCGGCCACCTTCCAAGGTGGCAGTGACCCCAAAAATAATTTTAAAAACAGCATTGAACCTGCACAGCAATGCCCTGTCCCCTTCCCAAACCTCTCCCATGTGTCTTAATACCTACCCCCACACCAAGCAATACTTCCTGCCTTCCCCCTAGCAGCAGCCCCCACCCTCTTTCTCTTCTTCCAGTCAAAATATGATCTAGTGGTCCCCCCAAACCCCTCTCTCCAACCCCTATCAGAAAAAAATGTCTGAGATAGTCTAAGGGATGCAAACTGACCCTCATCCCCAGCCCTCTCTACTTCTCAGAAGGTTCGTTGGGGTATAGGAGGTCCGGAGCATCCCCTAGTTCTGGGCCCAGTCAACACTATCTTGCAAAATGGCACCATCTGGTCATTGCCCCTATTATGTGATCATCAAGGGCAATGGTCAGTCGGTGCCATTTTGCAAACTAGCATTGACTGGGCCCAGAGCTAGGGGGCATGCTGGGCCCCCACTAAACTCTAATAAGCCTTCTATGATTTAGGGAGGGCATGAGGTGGAGATGTCAATTTGCCTTCCCCTAGAACACCAGGTTTTTTTTCTGGAAGGAGAGGCGGGGGAGGGGCTTGAGGGACAACTAGACCCCATGGATTTTTTCAGATTTTAACCAGAGGGGAGAGGGGGTGGGGTTATTGGAAGGGAGGGGGGGTTTGTTTGGTGTGAAGGGTAGGTTTTAAGAATGGGGAGGAGTTTGGGAAGGGGCAGGGCATCTCTGTGCATTTTTAATGCTGTTTTTAACATTTTTTGGGGGGGGGGGTCGCTGCTGCCTCGAAAGGTGGTGGGGGCCAAGTCTCAGGAGACCCGCCCCAGGGGGAGGGAGGAATTTTCCAATTTGGGGGGGTGATTTTAGGGCCTCGGGCCCTTCAATGCAATGGTGGCCCCACCCAAGTTGGACTGCCATAGTGTGTGAGTAGGCCCTGTTTTGCAATGCCATTTTTTTGTCACGTGTTTGTCCCGTCATATAAAATCATGTGGCAATATCACTATGATATTTTGTCAGGGAGGGGTTAAATATCATGGAGACACCACCAGTGATATTTTACCCCTCCTGCGATAAAAAAGCATAGCTTGATAAATCTCCCCTTTACTTAGAAAAAAACTGAAAGGAGCGGCAAAGATTAAAAGTTTGCATGAGTCATATTTAACCATTTTTGAAGCCCAGATAAAATGTATTCCATGTATTAAAAAAGCTGAAGGAAGAGTAAATAACTGCCAGCATGGTTTAATGGTGACATAAAGAGGGCAGTTAAAGCTAAAAAGGCATTGTTCAAAAAATGGGAAGCAGACCCAAAAAATGATAATAGAGAAGAGCATAAGGGCTGGCAAGTTAGCTGTAAAACACTAGTAAGACAGGCCAAGAAGAATTTGAGAAGCTTTCCAGTGAAGCAAAAACTAATTATACTTCTTCAAGTATATTTAAAGCAAAAAACCTGTGAGGGAGTCAGTTGGGCCACTAGATAACTGAGGGACAAAAGGGGTACTCAGAGAGGATAAGGAAATAGCAAAAAAATGTAATAAATTCTTTGTTCCAGTCTTTACTGAGGAGGATGTTGAGAATATGCCCATACCTGAAACATTCTTTAATAATGGAGATTCTGAGCAACTAAAACAAATATCTGTAACAATAGGGGATGTAATAGATCTGATTGAGAAACTAAAAAATAACAAATCACCAGGACCAGATGGCATCTAACCATTTAGTTCTTTTAGAACTAAAACATTAAATTGCTAACCTGTTTCTAATAATCTGTAATCCAGGGGTGGCTAACTCCAGTCTTTGAGAGTCATAAACAGGCCAGGTTTTTAGGATATCCACAATTAATATATTTGATATATATTTGCATACAATGGAGACAGTGCATGCAAATCTCTCTCATGCATATTCATTGTGGATATCCTGAAAACCAGGACTATTTGTGGCTCCTGAGGACCAGAGTTGGCCACCCCTGCTGTAACCTATCATTTAACACAGCTGTGATAACCGGACTGAAAGTTGGTCAGTGTAGTGCCGATTTTTAAAAAGGCCTCCATGGTTGATCCGGGAAACTGTAGACCAGTGAGCCTTATGTTGGTGCTGGGCAAAATGGTAGAAGCCTTTCTTAAAATCAAAATAATTGACTATATAGATAGATATAGCTTAATGGGGAAGAGTAAACATGGTTTTAGCAGAGAGAAGTCTTGCTTTACCAATCGTTTACATTTTTTAGATCTTGATGACTTTCCTTTCATTTTAGCTTGAGTTCATAATAGAACAAGTTGAGAAGTTACAGTCACAGAAGTACAGGATGAAGAGGCCATGGCATTCTTTACTAGCTTGACTTTCAGACTATTCACTAGCTGCAGTTGCACTGGGAGAGTGAGCTAAATCAGCGCGTGAGTGTGGTGGAACTGCACTATACTTTGCTCATTGCATGGCAGCCATAGCACAGGTCAAGCACCAGAGCTAGCATACTTTTGCTAATCAGAGGTCAGACAAATGGATGGACACAACTGGTTAAATTGCCCTTGGTGAAATGTGTCCCCTTTCACAACGGTTAAAAGTATGCAAGCTTTCACAATAAGTATACCTTTATCCGGATTAAAAAGAGTTGCTCCTGGAGATGAAGATAGGTCAGAAGGAAGCAATATGCATAGATTTTATTGACAAACGTGCACACGTTGGTCTGCCCACTTTACCTCTTGCAGAAATAGCAGGTACTTCTTTATACCCATGTAGCCCATAAACATAACTGTAGCTACAATGTCCATGAACACAAAAGCCCCATCATACTTTGCAGCTATGTGGTCTATAAAAAATTGTGCCCTTAAGGGTAGACTTTCAAAGGTTTCCCTCCTTGGCTGCTCCGATTTCGGAGTGGCCTTGGAGGGAACAGGGAAAGCCATAGGGCCTCCCCTAGGGCTCGGCGCGCACAAGGTGCACCCCTTGCGCGCGCCGACCCTGGATTTTATAACATGCACGCGGCAGCAAGCGCATGTTATAAAATCGGGTGTACATTTGTGTGCACCGGGTAGCGTGCACAAATGTACCCCGCGCGCATAAGATTAAAAATCTGCCCCTTAATATTTTAACTGTGAGACAGAAGGCTGAAAGTGCACAGACAAAAACCAGAAATGTTCACACTTCATGCAAACTAGGTATGTGGTTTTTGTTAAAAATTTGAAATTTTTTAATTTTTATTGTAAGACTTGGAAAGCGATTTATAAATTTTATAACTAAATAAAACAAAACACATGGGATAAATTCTTTTTCACTCAACACTCACTTAAGCTCTGGAATTCATAGCCAAAGGATGTTGTCAGGGAAGTTAGTTTAGCAAGAGTTTAAAAAAGGTTTGGATAAGTTCTGGAGGAGAAGTCCATAAACTATTGATCAAGCTGGCTTAGGGAATAGCCATGGCTATTACTGGCATCGGTAGCATGGGATCTATTTAAAGTTTTGTTACTTGCCAGGTGATTTCCAACAGTGGCCAAAATATAGCAAAATGATAGTTGGGAAGTGCTTGCTTTATTTTGCTGAGAAAGCGGCAATTGTGAATTGTTTGAAGAAGCGGCAGGTTTTTCACTAATATAAAGGAGTATTCAATTGAAGGCGTAGAGTACTTCTTAAGGCGGCAGCCTGTCTCAATAATTTTGCGAAGATTGTTACCATTACATTATTGTAGATAAGGTTAATGAAATACTATAAACTGAAGCCTTTTTTTTGTTTGAGAAATTATTTTAACTTTGTATATTTACAGTTTGTGGTTATGAGATGAATTTGTGGAATAGGTGTGAAAGTGTTGAATTTGATGTGTGAGATTTTTTATTTATTTAAAGATTTTTTATATACCGGGGCACGTTAAAAAACATCACCCCGGTTCACACTGTAACGTAACATAGCAACAAGCTTTACAATAGGTTAATGTCAAGCAAACAGTAAGTAACATAGCAACAAGCTTTACAATAGTTTAATGTCAAGCAAACATTAAGTAAACTAAGTCAACTCAAGAAGGGCGAATAAATAATTAAGTCTTAGAGTGAGTAGAGGAAAGAGGGTTTTTTTTTGTTTTTTTTGTTTTAACTATCAACAAGATAGAAGGATATAAGCGGTGAATGAGAGGGAGAGGAACGACAGAGGGGAGGGTGGGAGGTGGGGGAGCGGAACGACAGAGGGAGATGAATGACAGAGGGAGGGTGGGAGGTGGGGGAGCAGGGATGTAGGAGGAGGTGAGGATGAGAGGGGGGGTCTGAGGTTGTTAAATTTTAATTGTATTCACATTTCTATTATGTATTTGATGTACACTTAAGTATATTGTAACTTGTATATTGTGACGGACATATGATCGAGGGGTTAAAGGGGCACTTAGAGAAGATAAGGCAATCGCGGAAAGATTAAATGATTTCTTTGCTTCGGTGTTTACTGAAGAGGATGTTTGGGAGGTACCCGTAATGGAGAAGGTTTTCATGGGTAATGATTCAGATGGACTGAATCAAATCACGGTGAACCTAGAAGATGTGGTAGACCTGACTGACAAACTGAAGAGTAGTAAATCACCTGGACCAGATGGTATACACCCCAGAGTTCTGAAGGAACTAAAAAAATGAAATTTCAGACCTATTAGTAAAAATTTGTAACCTATCATTAAAATCATCCATTGTACCTGAAGACTGGAGGATAGCAAATGTAACCCCAATATTTAAAAAGGGCTCCAGGGGCGATCCAGGAAACTACAGACCGGTTAGCTTGACTTCAGTGCCAGGAAAAATAGTGGAAAGTGTTCTAAACATCAAAATCACAGAACATATAGAAAGACATGGTTTAATGGAACAAAGTCAGCATGGCTTTACCCAGGGCAAGTCTTGCCTCACAAATCTGCTTCACTTTTTTGAAGGAGTTAATAAACATGTGGATAAAGGTGAACCTATAGATGTAGTATACTTGGATTTTCAGAAGGCGTTTGACAAAGTTCCTCATGAGAGGCTTCTAGGAAAAGTAAAATGTCATGGGATAGGTGACGATGTCCTTTCGTGGATTGCAAACTGGCTAAAAGACAGGAAACAGAGAGTAGGATTAAATGGACAATTTTCTTAGTGGAAGGGAGTGGACAGAGGAGTGCCTCAGGGATCTGTATTGGGACCCTTATTTTTCAATATATTTATAAATGATCTGGAAAGAAATACGACGAGTGAGATAATCAAATTTGCAGATGACACAAAATTGTTCAGAGTAGTTAAATCACAAGCAGATTGTGATAAATTGCAGGAAGACCTTGTGAGACTGGAAAATTGGACATCCAAATGGCAGATGAAATTTAATGTGGATAAGTGCAAGGTGATGCATATAGGGAAAAATAACCCATGCTATAATTACACAATGTTGGGTTCCATATTATGTAGTACAACCCAAGAAAGAGATCTAGGCGTCATAGTGGATAACACATTGAAATCGTCGGTTCAGAGTGCTGCGGCAGTCAAAACAGCAAACAGAATGTTGGGAATTATTAGAAAGGGAATGATGAATAAAACGGAAAATATCATAATGCCTCTGTATCGCTCCATGGTGAGACCGCACCTTGAATACTGTGTACAATTCTGGTCGCCGCATCTCAAAAAAGATATAATTGCGATGGAGAAGGTACAGAGAAGGGCTACCAAAATGATAAGGGGAATGGAACAGCTCCCCTATGAGGAAAGGCTGAAGAGGTTAGGGCTGTTCAGCTTAGAGAAGAGACGGCTGAGGGGGGATATGATAGAGATGTTTAAAATTATGAGAGGTCTAGAACGGGTAGATGTGAATCGGTTATTTACTCTTTCGGATAGTAGAAAGACTAGGGAGCACTCGATGAAGTTAGCATGGGGCACATTTAAAACTAATCGGAGAAAGTTCTTTTTTACTCAACACACAATTAAACTCTGGAATTTGTTGCCAGAGGATGTGGTTAGTGCAGTTAGTATAGCTGTGTTTAAAAAAGAATTGGATAAGTTCTTGGAGGAGAAGTCCATTACCTGCTATTAAGTTCACTTAGGGGTAGATTTTTTAAAAAAGCGCGATCGCGTTCTTTTGTTTGCGCAGCAAGCCCCCGACACGCCCCCTTCGAAAAACCCCGGGACCTACGCGCATCCTGGGGCTCTGCGCGCGCCGGTGGCCTATGGAAAATAGGCGCGCCGGCGCGCAAGGCCCTGCTTGCGTAAATCCGGGCGGATTTACGCGAGCAGCGCTTTTAAAATCCGCCCGTTAGAGAATAGCCACTGCCATTAGCAATGGTAACATGGAATAGACTTAGTTTTTGGGTACTTGCCAGGTTCTTATGGCCTGGATTGGCCACTGTTGGAAACAGGATGCTGGGCTTGATGGACCCTTGGTCTGACCCAGTATGGCATTTTCTTATGTTCTTATGTTTATTTTGTTAAGTTACGGTATATGAAAAGTTTTTTTTTAATGTGTTTTGATTAAAATGTAATTTGAAGTATTTTTTATTTTATTCTCTCTATATGTATATTGCATTTATATTGTGGGAGATATCAGTATTTTTCCTTCACATGAATTTTATTTATGCATATTAACATTTTATTGTTTTATGCGTAGCACAAATTTGCTATAAGTGGACAATAAATATTTTAAATAAATAAACACATGCTAGCTATAGTTTTGCAGGTCCACAGGTGATGTCATGATGAAGCATTTTAGAAAGTCTGAGGCTAGTGGGTGAAATTCAGCCTGATATTTAGTACCCGCTGGTATCTGATAATTCATGCAACTGTTTTCCTAAGTCCCAGGACTGGTCATGATTTTACAGCTTCATTTTAAACTTCTAATGTCAAGGTTGAAGTTGGCGCTTGCGGTGACTTTGCAATGTTATCAGCTGTTGTGCTGCTCTTGAATAGTGTTTAGTCGCTCAGCCAGCTATGTAAACCATTTCATTATTATGCAGCAAACCTTCAGTCCCTTTTCTCACTACCGTATCGCAGCCAACCTCAAAATATGTGTTACAAAAATAACCTCAGTTATACAGCCGCATTTATTTTATGTACTGCATAAAAATAATTTAAAAATACACATACTCAGCCTAGTCTGCTGTAAGGTAGCTTTGGAAAGAATTAAATCGTAACCTCACTGTGTATCACCATGCAGGACAGGTTTGGGCTCAGTTCTCGGATTTGGCTTCTGTTCATCAGTCCAGCTGGGACTAGGGAGGCTGCAGAGGGGTCGGGGTCTCAGCCTTTGTATGGCAGCAATGCCTATGGATGGGATTCAGGGCGCGTACCGGAGCTGCAGTCTGAGTGGAGGAGTTGGCCTAGTGTTAAAGCGGGAAGCCAGGGTCCAAACCCCGCTTTTCCCACTGTTGCTTGTGGTGACCTCAGCAAGTCACTTTGCCCTCCATTGCCCCAGGTACTAACTTAGATTGTAAGCCCTCTGGGGCAGGGAAGTACCTATTGAATTGTGACTTGCTTGGAGCTGGGGTTTGGAAAGGCAAGAATTCAAAATCCAAAATGCTCGATGAGGTCTGTTGATGCAATGGTTGAGGTGTCTAATGGAGGTGAAAATCCCCGACAGCTGTCTGTGATCTACGGTCTCCAGCTATACAATCCTCCCCCCCTCCCCCTTTTTTTTCCTCGCTTGATTTCTGGCTCTTCCTCAGAGCCCCTATTCTGTTTGTTTATTGTTCTCATGTTTCCCCCCTCCCCGTTCAATGTAATTTCAACCTTTCGTTATGATGTAAACCGATATGATGTGTATTTTAATGTCGGTATAAAAAAGCTGTCAAATAAATAAATAAAATAAAATAAAAAATGATGAAGGCTTGTTCTGCTGTTGGTTTAGGAGGAATATAGACTTGGTTTTGGGGTTTGCTTTTCTTTATTTTTTTTTTGTCGTTTGTCATTTATGATTTTGTATGGTTTATTGTAATCAGCTATGGACAGGATACTTGATAATAGTAAACAAATATATAATAACCGAAGCTACTCACTCCGCTGAAAGGAACAGGTATCAGATAAAATATTGCTCAGACAAATATATAATCCACAATAGGCTTCCACTACTATCATATAGCTGAGCACAGAGTTTTCACGTCATTTACTTATTCCCATTTCCTATTTGTTAACTAACTTTATTCTTTGACATTGACAATGTGTCAGCACTTTCTACCTGCCTCAGGGGAAACAAATTAAATCTGCAACAACAAACATAAACCAAAATTACAAGAGAACAACTTTCTAATGTACCAAAAATTTAGAAAAAATAAAAATAGCACCCAGTGGAAGCGTGCCTTCCTAAAAGACCAAACACGGCTCCCGGATCAGTTTGAAAAAATGGCGATGAACGCTCAACTCAGCTCACTCTCCTTAGCTATTTAACCACTCACCGAGTCTGGTCTCTTAAGCCAATCACAACAGGCTAAACCATTCTTACAGAAATACTGACCAATCAATTTCCTTATTCAGACCCGAGGGCTGGACTGTCTGCAATTTAAAAATCATAAGAAGAAGATGCATATGGGGTGCGGAAATCTGAAAGAACTGTATTCGATGGGGGGTGAAGGGCTGATGTGCACGGAACAGGAGAGAAACCTTGGGGTGATAGTGTCTAACGATCTGAAGTCGGCAAAACAATGTTACAAGGCGATAGAAGAATGTGACAAGCCAGAAGAATGCTGGGCTGCATAGAGAGAGGAATATCGAGTAAGAAAAGGGAAGTGATTATCCCCTTGTATAGGGCCTTGGTGAGCCCTCATCTGGAGTATTGTGTTCAGTTCTGGAGACCGTATCTCTGAAGGGACAGAGACAGGATGGAGGCGGTCCAGAGAAGGGCGACCAAAAAGGTGGATGGTCTTCATCGAATGACTTATGAAGAGAGACTGAAGAATCTAAATATGTATACCCTGGAGGAAAGGAGGAGCAGGGGTGATATGATACAGACTTTCAGATACTTGAAAGGTTTTAATGATCCAAAGATAACAACAAACCTTTACCGTTGGAAAAAAAATCAGCAGAACCAGGGGTCACGATTTGAAGCTCCAGGGAGGAAGACTCAGAACCAATGTCAGGAAGTATTTCTTCACGGAGAGGGTGGTGGATGCCTGGAATGCCCTTCCGGAGGAAGTGGTGAAGACCAGAACTGTGAAGGACTTCAAGGGGGCATGGGATAAACACTGTGGATCCATAAAGTCCAGAGGATGTAAATGAAGAGAGGGTGGCTTGCGGGAATGATGGCTACTACCTGGAAATAATAGCCTTATTCAATAAACATACACATGGTTAATGCAACTCCAACATTGCTCTAAGCTTCAACAGCAAGAGGAAATGTGGAAAAAAGGATTTGCATTCACAAAAAAGCGGGGAGTAGCTTGCTTGTTACAGCGGTTACTACCCCAAACCAAATAAGCCTGATACTTCACTTTCAATGCATATCCAGCATAGCTCTCTGCTTCAACGGCAGGGGGGAATGAAGAAACGTGGATCTATATACAGACAACAACCAACAAGGACTGAATTACATAATCTGGGTAAACAAATAAGCATGGGTGTAGCTTGCTTGTTACTGCGGTTACCACCCCGAATCAATTAAGCCTGATACTTCACTTGAAATACATATGCAGCGCAGTTCACTGCTTCAACGGCAGGGGAGAATGAATAAAAGTGGATTTATATTCAGACAACCAACAAGGACTGAATTGCACAAGCTGGGTAAACAGATAAGCATGGGTGTAGCTTGCTTATTGCGGCGGTTACTACCCCTAACTAATTAAGCTAGATATTTCACTTAGATGCAGTTCCAACACTGCTCTCTACATTAATGGCGGGGGTGGAAGGGAAATAGAACCAAAAGGTTACTAAGGGCCATGAGTAACAGATAAGTATGAGAAAAAAACCAAATGCGAAAGCTTGCTGGGCAGACTGGATGAGCCGTTTGGTCTTCTTCTGCCGTCATTTCTATGTTTCTGTTTCTATGTAAGGTTGTTATGCCTGTAAGAGGTGCAAATTACAGTCTTGTCCATGGGTATTTGGTTTCAATATTTACAACACTATTCAGAATAAATCTTCAAAGTTATGATTAAATGCAAGAAAATGTTCAACTACAGGAGCTTCCAATTTTTGGCACTTGAGCGCACTCCGGTGCTCTACCAAGCACATTCTGAGCATGCGCATCACCTTACCGACATATAACAACTTGCAAGGGCACCAAATCAGATACACTACTCTCCTTGAAGAGCAAGATGTCCTCTCCCTTGGTCTTAACATATGCATTTTATCCAAAGGCAATTGTATATTATTATGTGAGTGCGCGCAAACAGAACAAGACCCGCACGCAAAATGTCCCACGTCTATAGGAACATCTTCAACCCCACTTAAACTGTGAGTGTGCTATTATGTCTTTTAGATTACGGCCCCTCTGATACGCTATCATAGGTCTATCTTGAAAAGGGGGATGTAATTGGAGGATACTGGATAAAGCAGAACATACGTACCTTTTAAATAATAAATACATAAATGAATGAATGAATGAAAATGGCAAGGAGTAGATCTGGTGCACGCTCTGACTGTGCTGGAAGTTCAGAGGTGGTGGGAGGCAAGTCATGGCAAAAATAAATAAATAAATAAATAAAATTATTAAGTCACCATTTAGGCAAAAAAGCTAAAAGAAAGTTCACTCGGTTATCACATTTTCCTGGCGATCTGTATGTCTGTACTAATTACAAAGTAGCATTTGAAGTTTTTCACTCCTCCTTGGTCACTCCCGCCATCTTGAATGGAAGTAATTTGCAGAGTTGCTGCACCAACGCAGATCAGAAACACCACCCTGACGCATCCTGGAGAGGTGCACTGGGGGTAAGGGAACAGCTGCAGAACAGCAGGCATGGCCCTCGTGCATCCTACGCACCTCTTATTGCCTAGAATGTAAAACGGTATGAATTGAAATGTTTGGACAAACAAAACAAAACAAAAAAAAGAGATTTGAGAATAAGACCAATTTACGGAAGAAATCGGGCCAAAGCTGTGGGATCTTTTGAAAAACGCAGCAACGCCGCTCCCTTTAATACACTGCTATTGAAATGGAAAATATTGCGCCTGTAACTGAAAGGGAGGCAAAACACATCTTATAATGCATTTGCAATGCTTAGACTGAATCTTTGCCAATCCATTAGGACATTGTTCACAGCTCATTTATACTTGTGATTCACATTGCGGCTCCGGCACCAGCAAAGAATTGTCCAAAGATAGAAACATAGAACACGAAGGCAGAGAAAGACCATAGAGCCCATCCGGTCTGCCCATGTTTACAATTCCCTTCCGCTCCCTCAGAGATCCTCATCTCGGGCTTTCTTCAGCTCTGCTACTGCTTTTCTCTTCACCACGGGGGAGGCTTCTCCATGCATCCAGCACCCTTTCTGTAAAGAAAAAGCTCCTTACATTTCTTCTGAGTGTTCCCCCTCTCCTTTGTATTTATTCCATGGAGGTATTTGAATGCAGGTATAATCAATGGAAGAAGGGGACTCTGATCTCTAAGGCTCATGTACATCACTATGATGCCATTAGCCTTCGTTTGCAACTATCTGGTAGATGTTCTCTTATTTACATCTCCTCTCAACTTTATTCCAGCCACTGCAGCGACAGGTGGCTGTGTGAGTTGGGGTGCAAGCACCACGGCTCCTTCTGAAATCTGCAATCAAGGTGCCTGGCACTAGGTGTCGCCATTGCACAATGACTATGAATCCCAGCACTCCGCAGCATCCCTAGCTCCGGCCCACCCAGGGTGTGGAAGTCTTGGCTGAGGAATCAAACCAGAGGCCCTCTGCACGGCAGTCCATGGCGCTGCCACTGAGCCATGGGCTGTCTCTTTTGGCTAATCCTCACTTTTCGTCTCAGGGAAGGAATTCCAAGCCGCAGAGAATCCCCAGCTTTCTGCAAGTCCCACAGAGCTGCATTAGAGTAAACAAATTGTAAATTAATTGACCCTTGAAGGTTTGAAGGCAAGGCAGGGAAAGTAAAGTGCAGACAGCATTGTACGCTGCATTGTTCTCGTTTACTGTAAGAGCCGTGCACAGTCAGAGCAGAACGAGAGACAAACTTAACTGTCAGAACAAACAGCTCCCTGATATTTGGCTATATTTAGATATTTTAAATTCCTCTTTTCTTTTCTGCTGAAGAATAAAAGTTATTACCTTAATGCTCACTCAGTTTTGAAGTAAAAGCTTTCTTGGGCAGAATTCCAAATTTGTAAAAAGCCTTTTTTTTTTTTTTAAATTCTATAATCCATAACAAAAAGAAATTGTTCTTTGCCTTTTTTTGGGAGGGAGGGGGAAGCCAGGTCTCTATGCACCATTATAAAGTCAGACTACTTACATGGCTGAAAATCTGTTCCACTGTCCCCACCCCCTTCACATAACACCGATTATCAAAAGAGAAATGATCTCCCCCCATGTATTCTGCCGTTTAAAACAAGCGTTATAATGTGAAATTCATCTGTACAGTATTTTTAAAGCAAGTCATGCCTAGGATTCCTCTTGCAGACAGAATCCTGCCGAATTCCCACAGCAGATGTGGGTGGGCAAAGGGAAGGAAATATGGACCATACTGCTCTCCTGCCAACTCATGGTGGCCGGGCAAAGATTAGAGGGTGCTACAGCCCACCTCAAAGCAGCCGGCTTAGGGCTTAGGTTGCGTGTGTGCAAGAGAAAGGGGTCAGGGATAAGCACCTGAAAGCTCAAAGGCTTCAGCTCCTCTCCTTGGAACTCGTGCTCTGGAGGCCTCGGCTGAAAGTGCACTCAAGCAGGTGAACCTAACCAGCTGGAGAAGGGAAAAGAAGGAAAGGAGGTTCCCAGAGGTAAAGACAAATAATGTTCGGGAAGGTCGGATGCTGGAGAAGCAACCGGCAGAGCCTCTAAAAAAACGAACCCTTTCAAAATTTCTTCGCCGAGTAAATTCTTTTGTGGGCACGGAGAAAGAGAGCCCCCTACGAAATCTTTGCCAGATATCGGTGTGGGTCAAGTGGTACAAACGCGAAGACAGGCCCTGAAGACCACTTCCTCTTAGACAAGGCCGTGCAGGAGAACGTTGCACGTATTAAAGAGACCGGGACGTGTGTGCTGGAACGAGAGGCACAGGTGCCAGCGCGCCGTGGGTCCTCGATTCACCCAATGTTGAGCAAACTCCTTCACTGCGATCGCGGAGGGGGGAATCTGTGTCCAGTGTAGCACCCCCAGCCATTGCGAAAGGTCCATGCCTAGGATAAGAGGCCTCTACGATGGTGGCCAGGCAGAAGGTGGAGTTCCTTGAGAGAAATTAACCTGAGCTAACAGACAACACCCACGACTATCAGAAATCTGCTGCTGCTGCTGCAGTAAAAACATCTGGATAACCATGAATTAATCATCGGGCCCTGGCGCCCCCGCTGGCTCCAGGCAGCCGTCTCCATGCCGGAATTCTGGTTTCATAATTTCACGGACAAGGTCTGACGAATGGGCAAAGCAGGAGCCTGCGAGGAAATCTTCCGTAATAAGCGGCACACATTTTTCCTTCAAGACTCTTCATAAGGCCCTACCAAAAGAAAAGGAATCGGGCTTTGCGGAAGTCAAGGGGGAGCTGAAACAAATGAGACTGCCGTCAGCCGTACTCAGCAGAGGGAGAGGTTATTTTATTTTATATTTATTTATAAACCTTTTGATTTCTTTTACCCCTAGCTGGTCCCAAGGCGGATTACAATCAAATCTGGTGGAGCTCCTGTACATTAGCGTTAAGGTTCAGACTACAGAAAGAGCGATGTCAGGAGGTGTATGTGCAAGAGATGATAGTGGGTTCGGTGGGGATTGCAGCAGTTAATTAAAGAACATCATAAGGCACGCTAGTACTAGTAAGGGATTACTAGAAGCCTTGGAGAGTCGGGAAGAAGAACTGAACCGGAATTCTGAGTCAGAAGCAGAGGTTAAAAGGCACTTGAACTGCTGAAATGCAGCAGCGTCTTGAAGCAGAGGAAGCAGGAGGGCAGTGATCTATCTCTTCAATATATTATTTGATGGGGGGGGGGGCGCCCCGAGTCAGTTCCTTTTTTTTTTTTTTTTAATTCCTTTTTTTTGGTTTGTTTAGGTTTGCATAGTTCCCCTTAAGCTGTCTGGCTCTCATCCTTTCATTTTTCTTTTCTGGGAATTCGGCTGTTAGATCGCCGTCTTGGGCACGCGGTGGCGATTCACTCACACCAGCAGGGCAGGGATTGGTCTTTTCTGCAGCACCATAACTCGGCTGCAAGCACGCCCACCGTCCCGTTTCAGTCGACTGGCTACAGAGGCGTAACAGACGTCAAGGCCCTTCAGCAGACGTGCACTGTAATTTTTTTCAGAGAGGCTTGGACTGCTCCCTAATTAATCAGAGTTCCTATTAAGTTGTTTTTGGGGTTTTTTTTCTGTGCTGTGTGCTTTACTGCTCGGTCTTTTACCGCAGAGCAGAAAAGGCATGTTTTTACCTTTTCTTGTTTGGTGTGCTCTGCGTGGCTTGTTGTTTTATTTGTACCTTCCCAGGGTTTAATTTGTAGGGTTTGGTTTCCAATTTGAAGTTGGTGAATTGTTGCAAGATGTACTTTGGGGATGCCTTTAAGTCGCTTGTTTCAGCTGTAGGCCTTACCTATAATACTAACAGTCTACAGTATGGGGTAGATTGCGTGCGCGAGTTCCCGGCACGCGCATGTTATAAAATCTGGTGCGTGCGGGGTACATTTTTGCAAATGACGAGCGGCAACGCAATCTGCCCTTCCTCAGTTCCCTCCAATAAAGGAGAGGACTGGGAGGGAACTGAGGAAGGGCAGATTGCGCGTGCCGGGAACTCCCCCTAAACCCGTCCCAATAATTTACATTTGTTTCGTTTTACTACTTACTGCTCCCCTGGAGCAGAAGTAGTTTGCGTGCGCCGGCCGACTGCCGGTATTGTGCTACGCCACTCCTCCCCATCCAGAACACCCCCTCCCCAGCCTGCCCCTTTCTTAGGGCCCGACACTTGTGCGCGTGTCTCCACTTATGCGCGTGGCCGGGCCCTTTTCTGGCCTGGATTGGCCACTGTTGGAAACAGGATGCTGGGCTTGATGGACCCTTGGTCTGACCCAGTATGGCATGTTCTTATGTTCTTTTGAAGATGCGAGTGGCTCATGCGTGGCCAATTTAAAGTTCGGCCGTATATTCCTATACAAGGGCTAGTTTCAGATCTGGTTGGGCTGTGGGGGGTTTAGCTCATGTTAATTGTTAGTTTGATGGGTGTTAGGGTGGGTTTGATCCACTGCGGTCCTGGCCTGTGTAACTCATTCATGTCTCCTATGGCCTCTTCTTCCCACATGGTTCATAGTCTCAGATCCGCTGTTTGAACAGAGCAGAGCTCCCGCAGAGCTGGGTCAGATTGGGGCTTGAGGAGGGAGTCACATCAAGCGGTGGGGAGGGGTAGGGAGGTCAGATGAAGTTATGACAAGGCGGGGGGATGTCATACCATGGACGGGGGGGGGGATGTTCAGTAATGGCTCTATGCGGTGCCAAATTCTAGAAAATAGAATTTGTTCTGGATAATGAAACATGGCTCCAGGGACTCTGAATTTTCGTGAATAGTGGGAGTTTTTGGATAATAAAAGGTGCTCTTCTGTATTACTTATCAAGACTGCTTCTGCCTTGAATCTATCACTATAGTCATCTCTCTGGATAGCAAATTAACCATATTAAATCTGAGATACTGAGTACGTAGGTCCCAAGACTTACCCACCTCTGTGTTTTGACAGGTTCAGGATGGCCTCTCATAGCTCTAAGTACCTAGGAATATGCATTTCTCTGAATTTTTCAGAGACATTTAAGCCTTATTATGCTCCTGTGCTCAATAAGATTATGCAAATTTTTTTCTGCTTTATGTGCTTTAATGTATTTTGTATTGTACTTTTCCGCTGCACTTGAATTGTATTTTTCCTGTTATAAGCCGCTTTGGGTAGTCTTTGTAGACTTGAAAGGCAGGTTATAAGTGTAAATTAGAAAACAGAAATAAAAGTCCAGCCTCGCAAAGTGGAAATCTTTACCCATGTCCTGGAAAGGCAAGATCAATTGAAAGTAGGCATATTCAGTGGGAAAAAAAATGTCTTTTTGTTCTTTCATTTCAGGGTTTTTATATTTTTTTAAGGTTTTGTTTAGTTTGCTGAAGCAAAATAAACATTAACTTAAAGAAACAACCCTTCCCACCACCCACCACCTCTCCCTGCACCACTCTTATCCCTTCCACAGAGGTCTCCGATGTAGAAAGAGGCAGAACTGATTCCCTGGTGCTCCTGCCTGCTGACTCCGGCTCAGAAATGGCACCGGCTGACCCTGAGGCTGACGCTATTTGGTTCTACAGCGCTATGCTGTACGGTCACGTAACACAACGGTGCCAGCTTCCTCTCTATCATACATTCACTCTCATCATACATTCTGGCTATTATTCACTCACTCTCAAACCTTTCCTCCTGGCTCTCTCTCACCCACTTCACCCCCATCACACTTCTGGCTCTATCCTCCACCATCACCACTTCTAGATCTCTGTCACTCTCCCCCTCTTCACCCCTGCTGGTTCTGTCACACTCTCACACAAATCCTCCAGCATCAACACCATCTCTGGCTTTTTTTTTGCATCCCCCATCAACACCTCCGACTTCCTTTCTCATAAACCCTCCTCTTCTGTCTATCTCTTGCACTCCTACCCTATTTCACTGATTGCCAGGACTGTTACCCCTGTATGCCAGTCTACCCCCACAACCCCTCCACCTGCATGGTTCTCATGCACTCCTCTATGTTACGTCTGGTGGTCCATGGGCCTCAGACCGCCACACTCACCTCCATGGCCGGGGATTCCCTGCCAGCCTCGACACGCCAAGATGCTGCTGGCTCCAACTGATGCCCTGCCTCCTAGGCACGCACGCACCGACTGAACCTCGGTCCTCGTAAAGGGCCAGTGGTGGGAAAAGCTCTGTGGCACCAGAAGATGATGTCACTGCCGAGTCCTATAAAGGAATCATTCACTCCTTCATTCACATCTCAGCAACAGGACCCACTATTTTGAGAAGAGGATCTTGTCTTCAGCGTCTTGCCTCCAGCCCAGCCTTGTCCTCAGTGTCTTGTCTTCAGTTTGGCCCTATCTTTAGTGTTCCTTACCTTCTGTGCTTCTCCTCGTCAGACCTCCCTACCTATCTGCCCCTTCTTCCCTTCGGATGAATACCTGGATTAACCTCGGCCTGACCTCGGATTACGTTGGCCGCCACCTGCCACTAACCTCTGCCTGCTTCTCAACACGCTTGATCACTGCCTACTACTAACCACTGCCAGTTTCTCGACACCCTTGACCACAGCCAGCCATCAACCTCTGCCTGCTTCTTGATATGCCTGATTGCTGCCTGCCTCCAGTCCTGCTATCCAAGGACTTCCTCTTCTGCTCACAGCAGAGACCCATCTAAGACCTGATGGCCCCAGCACCCAAAGGCTCAACCTAAGGAGAACAAGGGCTGGTAGAGGCGAAGCTCCAGCTGGGTCTCTGCTTCATCCGGGTCCATCTCCTGACAGTGAGAACCTGCAGGGATCCTACCTGAAGGTTATCCCAATCCTGCCTCAGCATAAGGTTCCACGAACGCAACAGGTTGCTGAGGCCAGAGACCTGATGAGCTTGTCTTCCCTGCAGGCCATTCCGAACCTCGTCCACAGACTATATGAATAGTAGCAAACCTTGGAGCTCCTGATTGTTTCCATGGATCAGCTAGCTACCCATCTGAATATTCTGACCAGTGCTGCGGTGCCGCCCCCACCTGCACTAGCACCACCACCTCTCGAACCCATCTACCGTCTGATTCCACATTTACTGGCTCCGCCTCAGTACACCAGGGAAAACAAGTGTTGTCAGGGAATTCTGAGTCCTTGTCACATGCATTTCCAACTGCAATCGGCACTATTCCGGAACAACCAGGCAAAAACCAGCTATGTATTTTCTCTCTTGAACGGCTCTGTCCTGGCTTGGGCATCTCCCCTCTTGGAGAGGGGGAGTCCTGCTTCTGCTCAACTTGCAACAATTTACAGAATAATTCAGGGTCATCTTCGAAGAGCCAGGCTGTGTGGCAGCGATGGCATCCAACCTCCTCCACTTATATTAAGGGTCTAGAACCCTGATGGAGTACGCCATAGAATTTCAGACTCTAGTGACTGATTTAAAATGGCGAAAAAATAGTCTGAGCATCATATTCCTTGAAGGTATCTCACCCAGAATCAAGGATGAACTTGCTGCCTGAGACTTGCCCACTTCATTAGAGGAGCTCATAGCCTTGACTGGGAAGATAGATCTCTGGCTACAACAAAGAGCCCATGAGACCCATCCAGCAAGAAGGAACGTTGCTTTGGCACCTAGGTTCCAGAACCCTCTCTTGCCCTGACTGCTACTCCATCCACCTCGCCTACTTTAGAAGAGTGCATGCAGCTGGGGCAGTGTCACTTAGCCCCAGAGGAGAGGAGAGGCTTCGCTGCAGGTGCCAGGGCCTCTGTCTATATTGGGCTAACCGGGGACACTTGCTGGCTCAATGTCCACTGAGGTCAGGAACCTCCTCACCAAGGGTCCTGTGGGGAGATGACCCTAGGCCCTCACCGTTTCCACTCCCCAACTATTGGTTCTGGTGACCCTGGAGCTGAGTTCCATATGTTTTTCAATCCAAGCCTTCGTGGATTCTGGCTTGAGGGCAATTTCATCCTGAAACAACTCGTTGAGCAACTTTTGATTCCCACAGTCAGTATGACCTCTCCATTAGGCATTTCTTCTGTTTACGGAAACCCGCTTCCTGGTCAAGTCATTCTAAAAACGGCACCCGTAACCTTATGCAATGGTCTCCTACATCTATCAAAGCTCAGTCTACACGTAATCTCCAGGGCCATCCATCCTATTATCTGGCTCCAGCAGCATCAACCGCAATTCAACTGGGCTATCCTGTAACTTGCCCATTGGGCTGCAACTGCTCGCACTCATGCTTGGAACACATTGAACCTCCTTGCGCTAAAATCGTGGCTACGGCATGATCTGAGACCCCTCTGCAATACACGGATTTCCAAGACACTTTTTCCAAAGAAGATGGCTGAAATTTTACCACCTCACCGCCCCTACAATTATGGCATTGAACTCTTCCTAGGGAGCAAGCTCATGCGGATAAGTCTACCCACTGTCGCTTCCCAAGACTCAGACTATGTCCACCTACATTCCTGAAAATCTGGAATGTAGATTTATTCAAACATCTTCTTCTCCAGCAGGTGCTGGGTTCTTCTTTGTTGCAAAAAAGATGACTCCCTCAGGCCATGTATCAACTATTGCAGCCTCAGTGCCATCACCAAAAATGACCAGTATCCATAGCCCCTAATAACAGAACTCTTTGATTGCCTGCAAGGGGCTAAAACATTCACAAAGCTGGACCTTAGTGGAGCGTATAACCTTATATGTATCAAGGCTGGTGATGAGTAGAAACAGAATTTAACATTCTTGATGGAAGCTATGAATAATTAGTTATGCCATTCAGGCTCTGCAACATCCCTGCAGTTTCCAAAAAATGGTCAATGAGATCTTTTGTGACCTTCTCTACTTCTGTGTGGTCAGATATTTCGATGGCATCTTAATCTTTTCTCAAACACTGAGCTCCCACTGCCAAAACATCTGCAAGAAAACAACCTATGCCAAGTTGGAAAAACGTTTTTAGGAATAAGGAGAACTTCCCATTCTGGGATACATAGTGAAGAAATCAACATGGACCCTGCCAAGGTAAAGGCCATCAGAGACTGGCCCCGTCCTGAGGGCTCCGAGCTCTATAAAGATTCTTGGGAGTTGCTAATTATCATCACCAGTTTATCCCAAACTACTCATTTGTGGCGGTACCACTTACTACCCTTACCTGCAAGGGTACCAATACCAAAGATTGGCCGCCTGAAGCTCTGGAAGTATTTCAGAAGTTAAAGAACGCCTTCATGGACGAACCATATCTGCATCATCCGAATTCTACATGGCCCTTTGTTCTAAAATTTGATGCCTCGTTGCTGAGTATAGGGGCTGTCCTCAGCCAACATTCTCCAGAGGGAGTCCTATGGCCATGTTCCTTCTTTTCTAAGATATTCTCTCCAGCTGAACGTAATATAGTATCAGAGACTGAGAACTTCGGGCTGTCAAACCAGCTCTCAAGGAATGGCATCACCTACTCTAAATTATAATATATACATATCACAAGAATCTTGAACATTTACACCAAACTCAGCAATTTTTCCACTCACTTTGACTTCGAATTGTGATACCAACCAGCACTCAAGAACCTGCAAGCAGATTCTCTCTCTTTCTGCCCAAAACGTGGAAATACCTGTCTGGACACTTCTCAGCTTGCGAAGTGAAAACATCACAGGTGCAATAAGTTTAACACACATTGTGGTAAAGTACGCATGCATTGCAGTATCTCAAAAAGTTCCCTAACCACACCTTTTTTTTTTTTTTTTTTTAATCGTGGGTGCTATTCATGCAAAATTTATAGCAAAATGATGAATCTAGGTCCAAGTTAGCTGAATCACTTTAGGAATGCCTGAGAATAGTCCTAATGTTAGCCAAATAAACTTATCTGGCTAACTTTGAGATAGCTCAAAGCTGAAAATACAATACTAGATAGTTGGATAAATTTATCCAGTTAACTTAACAGACCACCCCATGGCTGAATACTGACTCCAAGTTGTACAAAAAAAAAGATAAGAGCTGAACCCTGAAGAGGGTTTCCAGGCTGCAAACCATTTATCTCAGTTTAGTTCCCTTTAAAAAAAAATCATGCTTTTTTTTTTTTTTTTTTAATAAACTTCCTTCTTCATGGAAACATACACAAAGATGCTTTTGCGGGTGAGCAATCCTCAAACTGTCCGACTGTGACAAAGACTGTGTACACTCTTTACCCAATTTTAAAAGCTGCATACATGTGCACACACATCTCTCAATACATGAATATCTCACTACATACAAAAAGGGGCGTGATGTGGACATGGTGTAGGCGTGCGTGGGAGATCCAGGGCAGGGCCAAGAGATGTGTGCACAAGTACCTATGCACCTGGTCGCATGCCCAGGTTTTGTGCCACATAAGTTTATTTCTGCTATGGAAGAGGTGTACGTTAAAAAAAAAAATAATAATAAAACAGTCGTCCCTGAGGGTTTTAAGGGGTCTGGGGTAACTGGGGGGAGTACAGGCTAAAGAACCAGGGGGGTTTGGAGGACCTAGCTCTAGACTGGGCAAACTCGTGCATGAACTGGTGAAACTGGTCATGGGGTGGATGGGTGCCCGATATAAACTTTCTCCACTTGTGCAGCTCAAACCTGACTTTGCGTGGCTGTGCACGCCCACTTGCAAAATTTGGTGCGCACACATATGCACGCCTAGGCTATTTTATAACACATGCGTGTATGTGTGCGTATGTTATAAAGCTGCTGCATCTCTGGGTGCGCATTGATGCACAAGTGTATATAGGTGAATATGTTATACATTCAATGCATCTCTTGGCACACGTGTACTTGTACATATGTGCACATGCGTATATGTGCCCCCAAGGCACCTATTTGAACATTACCAACATGAATCTTGCTGCAGATACAAAATATGCACAGTCAAGGGCACTGCTTTTTCTGCCAGATTTTTGTTGGGGAAATGCATGTGAAGACTGGAAATGGCAATTTTACGTGCATACTTTTCCACCCCCACTTAAACACGCCCTGAAAGCCCGCGTGGTGGAGGGCAAAGTGCGGACTTTTAGTGGCATCGAAGGAGGGTGTTTTCTGGATTAAAGAAGGAGTTGCAAGGTTTGCTGATCCTTCCTACTCACGGACTTTGCACCAGTTCTTAAAGGGGAAATATGCTCAGGGCTTCCCACTGAAAATTGCCCCGGGGAAAAGTATCTGCAGAAATCTGCACTGTTTTATGTGAATGCATGTAGTTTAAAAATGCGACACTACATGCATCTTTGCCTCCCTGATCTATACCCCCCAGGAATATTTATTTATTTATTTATTTAGTGATTTTTATATACCGCGGCACGTAAAGATATACATCACCTCGGTTTACAGTAAACAATAAATTAGCAACAGGCTTTACATACAACAGGCTTTACAGGAAGTAAACAATTGACAGCAACAGGCTTTACATAAATAACGGAATTCAGGAGTGCCTAATATAATTACTTTAACTATTAAGAACAAATGCATATTCTAATTCAATAACGAAGCAGAAGAGCAATATATGCGATAATACTGCTGCCCAACAGGGGTAAATGTATGCGCACTGTGGAATAGACTTTTAGTTCACGTATTTACACGAGTAAATGGTTTTTTAAATGTGTCCTCATCGGGGGTAATATTCAATAGGATTTACATGCACCGACTCCAGTTTATGTATGCAAATAGTCTTTCGAAAATTATCCTGAGGGATTGTGTGGGGAAATGTACACGTGTACCTCGATTATGGGCGCGCTTTTCCCTGCCCTCACGCTAGAAGTTCTGGGAAGCGGAGTTGGGAACGGGGAAGACATTTACATGCATTCCTTTGATTTTCATAAGGATGCACGTAAATGAACATGTAGGATGTTACACCTGCACTGGGGCGACCCACAAACGGCCAAAACTCAGTCATATGCACAGAAAGTCTGCTTTGAAAATTCAGTGTTAAAGTCTGCAAGTACAAAGCAGCCTCCGTGGGCTGTTTTACACCTTATTATATATCATTACATGGGTTATTTTCAAGCATCAGGGAATGTTCAGCCAATCCAATTCCTCGCTTGCCTGACACACCCCCTCCCCCCTCCCCCCCTTTCTCCCCTACTTCTAATCTCCGTATTGCCAGACACAGTGGAACTGCAGTCAGGCCACTCCACAGTAGATAATTAACTTTTTCCATCATCATTTTTTTTTTTTTTTTTTTACAGGTCAAAAAAAATTAAAAAATGTATTTTGAAGCACCTAAAAATAAAAATAATATTGTCAGTTGGCAGCAATGCTTGGTACATTTGGTTCACCAGAACTGCTTGTCTCTGTTTACTAATGATCCTCATGCCAAAAATACAGCCGGTGGTATGCCAGCATAGAATACAAGTGTAACCCCCTTGGCTCTCAAAGGTATTATTTGGGTCCCAGGGTTCGTGTCCATAGGCAGGAAGTGTTATTCCAAGACCCTAGTGTTGCGGGCATGAGATTACAGGTGGCCACCAGCTTTGATTCTGTAATCAACAAGCAGGACACAGATGACTGCCGTTCTAAGGAATTCATTTTGCTCCAACATAGGACAAACTCAACAGGGATAATCTCGCAATAGGTGCACATTATGGCATTAGTGCAATAATCTTCAGAAACAGCTTCTTCGAATGCACAATGCAATTCTACATTTAAACAGAGACACTCTGTTCTGCTCCAGTTCTCCCCTTCTAAGCACACTGGATGACTCTCTGGGGTTTCACCCTTTGGTTTCCATCCCAGACGGTTACCTTCTCCCTGAAGTGCTGGAGGTCCTCGCTCCCCCGTCTTCTGCTAGGAAGACTCCTCACTTCACTCCCTCGTGCTGGGCACCTTCTTTTCTGACTTGGCTAGTCACAGCAGCTCCTTTCTCTTCCAACTCACAGCAAAGTGCCGCATTCATTTCCAGACCAGCTCTGGAGCCAAGATGTCGGGAGCTTCTCCAGCTTTGGGGAGAGGTTCCCCCAGGCCAGGATGTGCACTCCTTTCCAGCCCAGAGAGCTTTTGCTCCCTCAGCGTCTCTCCTCCGTGTGGCTCGTTCCATTAATGCACCTCTGGCAGGGGGCCTGAAACGTGCAGCAAACCATTATTATCCCAGTAATGAACGCCGGGAGCCCCAGGGGTCCCTACACAGGACATCCAAAGACGAGACCTACATGCTCCTGAACGCTCATGTGCTACTTTTTTTTGGGGGGGGGGGTAGGCTTCCTCAGTTTCCTCCTGCTCTTTTGGGTTTAAGGTTCAGTTGGAATCAGGGCATCAGGGCTGGGAGAAGGCCTCCATGAACTTTCATTTGCAATTACGCTGGGGATTTGTTGGTTTGTTTTTTTTTGCTCTGTTTTATATCCCTTCCCAACTCATTTAGCGCAGTCATCTCGGCGGCAGTCCTTGGCTGGGGACGATGCGCCAGGGCTCCTGCTAGAGCCCTGTAACAGTGGACTCTGAATGCAGGCACTAGAGGTCACCCTTGCAAGATGACTGGGGGGCCCGCTCTCTGAGGGCTGTGAATGTCACCTCCGGCATCCTCAGCCCCGGCTGGCAGCTCTATCACTGAGCTATCAGGCTGGCCCCCGTGCAACCTCTATACATTATTCATTGTTTATTTTATTTCTTCTTCTTACTGTACCTCCCTTTGATTAATACCTACCTCGGTATTAATCAACGCGGTTTACATTTGCTCAATAAAGGGTACCACAGCCTATGAATAATCCAACTTGAATACAAGGGAAAAAAAACACTGCCAGCAGCTCATCTTCATATATTAGGGATGGGTAAACCAGTTTGCACTGAATCCAATTAAATCCATATCCCATTTGTACTGGGAAAGGGGCTTCAGATAAATCAGAGTCAAACCAGGACAGGCTGTAAATCAGTTTGGATAAATCTGCCTCATTTGCCACTGAACTGAAATAAATCCAAACCTTAGTGGCACTTCCAGTCCCCAGGTTTGCCCAGTTTGGGCCTTTCAAAGCTAGTTCAGATACAGATCAACGAAGAGTGAATCTGTCAATATCTGTATCTATATGAAGCAATCTAAGAATATCCTAATAAAATTCAGTCATCTTTAAACCAAATCAACACAGATTATGATTATAGGAACAAAACGGAGACAAAAATCTTCAGCTCCACCCTGGAATCAAACTTTTCATTTTATAAAACAGGAAGCCCCTCTGGCTCCTGGCAGAGCAGCCCTAGCAGTGGTTGGTTCTGACTGAGTTGGACACCTGAAAGAGAGAGTGCCGATGGGTCAGCAGAAAGGATACAAGGATGAGGGCATGTCGGGCAGGGCCTGCTCTGCTTCACTAGATTTGCTATGTAGGGACGTCTGACCATCTCTGCTGGTCTTTTGTCTGCAGACTCCCCCTTAACCCAAACCTATCAGGATTCCAGTAAACACCGGATGCAAGATGTAACCTACCCTCCCCACTGCGCTCTCAGTCCTCCCCTCGCCTCACGCAAATTTATGGTTGACAAAACGCAGAGGAATCCCCGCTTCCCAGGCCTCATGCAGCGTCCCCGGTTCTCAGAACCAAATTCACCAGCCCTCCTTAAAGGGCCGGCGCTGTCTCTCTAAAGAGGCCCTGGCTTCCCTCGAAGGGTTATGAGACATCCTTCCTCTGAAAAGTACAGGCAGGTCCAACTATTCCAACGGCAGGGGCGCTGCAATCATCGTTAGAGTTCGGGGAGCCAAAAACCCTCTTGACCCCCATGAATAATAGAAGCCAACAATCCTGGCAACTCTGGTGCCAGCGCCTATGATTAAAAGGCTGGCTAGCTGCCTTGCTTTAAAAGATGCTGGCAGCTAGCCTCTTAAAAAGACATTTTATTCCACATGCCCTCCTGCACTGGAAAGTAAGAGAATGATCCAGCCAACCTGCTGTAGAGAGGGCTTTTATTTCCCGCTTAAAATGCAATGTGTTGAACGTTGCAAAAAAAAAAGAGGAAAGTTGATGGGAGTAATTGCCCAGCGCATAATTCCAAACACTAAATTGGGAGCTGAAAATATTTTGAAGCACTATCCTCCTTGGATGAGACTTTAAAGTTTGATTGAAGCTGCGGGAATAAAGCAAGAGATGAGAAAAGAAGAATTGGTGGCAGTAGAATTCAAAAGTGAGCAGCGAGAGGAGAAAATTGTTGGAATGTCACCTCAGGCAACGATAATTGAGCTTGTTTTATTAGATCTGCTAATAAACAAGGTACTGCAGAAATTGTTGAATATTTCCTTTGGCTGTCACATCAAATCCCTTGGCCGCAAGAGGAGAGAGGAAACACAAGGAGTAACCAGATTTAGTTAATTATGATTTTTTTTTTAAATGTTTTTTTTTATTTTAATCCAGCTGCAAGGCAGAAGCATTCCTGGTTGTATGCCTGGGATAAGGGGGCAGGATCTCCACTTCAGCGCTTTCCTCCAGCCTGACAGGAACCACGACGACGAAAACATAAGCGCCGACGCACAATGTCACAAGGCAGATCGGCTCGGATTAGTAGAAAACTTGAGGGACGTGCTGGCAGTGCAACGGCACCGAACGAAAACAAAGCTATGAGCCTGGAAATCTGTTTTTTTTCATGTTGCCTCATTTCCACTTTGCCTCCCTCAAAAGGAAAAGTGGGTTTTATGATTCTGTGTGGGGCCAGTTCTGGACTCATTATTCGGATCATTACAATTAGGGTTCACCACAATCGCAGTGATTACCTGTGTTGGCTTTTGTATTTGTTTTTCAGTTGGTTTTGGAATCTTGTTGCCCGTTTTAAGAAATAAAGATTTAAAAAAAAAAAAAAAGGAACACGATGCTGGTCTCGGGGCAGCCGGCGCCATTTTGTTGTTTGACCGTGCATCAAAATGGCACCAGCTTCACGGTCAGCCAGCGCTCTTGCACCATCATCAGTCGGTGAAGCAGGAATAACTAAGAATCACCCCTGCCCCTTGCTACAGTGGAGACCCCCCAGAAGGGGTAGGTGGGAGCCAGGGAGGACCTATTTCAGCTACGAGGAGGGAGATGGGGAGATCTAAGGAGGTCCTTTTTTAATTTTTTTAAATATCCAAACATTTTTGGATATTTCTAGCTAAGTCAATTTTCATGTCATTCCATTTAAACCACAAATCATTTTTTTCATTATGAACTGTGCATTCATTTAAAACGAATGCACTTCCCTAACTTTTAGTGCACGCATACCTTGTAGTTAACTTTCAAAACTGCCTACAAGGTACAAACATACAAAGTACCTGTGACCCTTTGCATATCCTATTTGTAGACGGCCAACTGGGGATAAAAGAGTGCATGTACATTTGAAAAATTTGAATGTATGCACATGGTTTATTCATCTGAACTAAGCACACCCTCCAGGGATGCCTCTTTTTAATTCAGCTAAATGTATGCATGCCTTGAAAGATTGTGCATACGTTTAATCACGCTAAGAGGAACAATTTTAAACCAAGGCAATCTACCGGGTAAATCCCCTTTGAAAATCATCATCATAATGTCCATAAGGGCAAGAGATACAAATGGACTTCTATCCTCAAAGAGATGTCAGAGGATGGCTATGGTGTCCTAGTCAGATACCCACATCTTCCCCATTCCTCTTTTCCCTCAGTCCTTTTTGCATCCTGTGCTGTCTATCGTGCAGTTTAAAGGTGTCAAGTATTGCTATTCTAGGAAGGGGAGAATGAGCTTGTGGGGTGTGGTTTCTGAAATGAAGCTTCCTCTTAGATGTGCATTGCTGTTCATGAGAGAGCGAGGCAGCACAAAGTACACAATGGGGATTAGAGATGGTATTTCGCTCTGTTATTCACCAGAACTATGTCAGTCTTCCCAAATCTCTGCAGAGTAGCCTCGGATTTTGATCTAGACATAAAAATGTTCTCTTACCCACATATTAAATCCTACTTTTCATGTAATCATTTTCCCCTAATTGATTCCCATGGAGCTGGTGGAAATAAGTATTTTGGAACCCATTCAAATGATAGTGTGGTGACAGAATTGTGGGCAGACAATTTTGGATTCTTGTCATTAGTTTAATTTGATATAATAGTTGGAGCACACTCAATTTCAGATGATGGTGAGCTTATGATGAGATAGACTCTGCTTATCAGAATATGGATAATAAGGCGGCACATGATTATGGAAATAAAGCTATTAAGGTATTATTTGATCCCGAGCGGTATCTTACCAAACCACTTCTGTAAAGAGGGTTGATTTGGTTTCCCCAAGATATGCAGGGCCTCTGTGTCCCTTTTTCATTCATCAGATGGTACTGCTATTTTCTGAATGATGGGTAACCTCCCTTTTGCAGAATGATAAACTCTACCTTCTTGTCCTCCCCAACAGGTGTAGTACTGAATATGCTGCTGTACTCCCTCACTGATGAAGGCTTGTTACATTCCTGCATTTTAATTAAGCTCCCAGGTACGCTGCATGCAGAGCCTTACCTGTTTTATTGTCCACGGTAAAGTGCTGCTCCCTGTCCAGTACACTGTACACCACACGGGCACTGCTGCCGTACGTGGGGTCGTCTGCGTCTGATGCTATGACTTGCATCACCGATGTGCCTGGGGGCAGAGGTGGGGAGAGGGAGAGGACAAAAAGCAATATTAAAAAACAATTAAAATAATTCAGTAAAGTTTTTTTTTTTGTTTTTTTTTACATTAAATAAATAAGGAGAACTAGGTTGGTTAAAAAAAATGCTGGAGCACACTGCAGAACTGACTGATCACAGTCTTCCCCTCCCACCTAACCTTCCTTCAATACAGTGAGAATGCAGTGTCCATGTAACAGATGTCCGTATAATGAGGGCTACTGTTTGTATAACAGACCTCTCCTAGTAGTTAAATCACAGAAAAGGCGGGGGAGGGGGGTAATTGGCTAGTGACTGTGGGGTAGAAGGAGCAGTGCCAATACAGTGAAGGGCTTAAAATGGCAAAAATACATAAGGAAGAATGTACTGAATCTTATTCAAAGCCAGTACAGGTAACACATCCGTGCAAGATGGTAGCAGCGCTGACCTTTGGTTCAGTATTTGCCCCACAGGGCAGTGCAAATTACCCACAACGGATACAACGATGTGATTGTTTATGCCCATCTCATTTGAAAGACTTCAGCACCACTTGCTGTGTCCATTTCCGTTTGACATCGCAGATAATAAAGATTTTTTTGATTAAGTACCATAATTGCATTTCTTTGGGATTTTTTTTTTATATTTGCAAAGCAATGACACGCTAGAAATAAGCATTTCGTGTTACGTCACCAACAGGAATCGCAGGTGAAGGCAGCACATAGCCCCTGAAAAAAAAAAAAGGTCTACGTAAAGGAAGATTGTGCTCGCCTTCTACCACCCCTCCCTCCCCCCCCCCCGCCAGTCCCTATCTGCCTCCTGTTCACTTTCTCCATCTGTCTCGTTGCCTGCCTCGTGGCAGCTAACAGTCTTGTCTGTTGGTCTCTTGCAGACCCAGACAGCCTCTTCCAGTCCTCATGCACTACACGTAGCAGGGCAGAACGAGTATAAATTGGATAAAAGTCTATCAAACGTCTGCAATTAAGTTATTGATTTTCAACGCTGCCTCATTAAACAGGGTGCTCCACTCTGCCTGTCCCTGCCATGCTTCTAATTTGACATCATGTTCAATTTGATGAAAGCAGGACCCAGGAGTTGAGCCTGACGAGAGGAGGGAAGCTTGGCATAGAGGGTAGAGGAGAAAGACAAATAAAAATCTCTCTGCAACTCAATTCAGAAATATCTCCTCTAAGTAGATTTAATGAGGACAGCCCTGGCAATGGCAGTAGACAGAAGCATGTGATGGATTCAAATATTAGGAGAATATAGGAGAGGCAAAGTCAGGGAAGCACTAGGACACCTGAGGGACTAAGAGAAAATGATCCCTAAGAAGGAGTTAACACTGCCAGCATCAAGAGAGAAGAAAGCTATACAGAGGGGAGTGAACTTAATATTGTTTTGGTTTGATTTTTGTTTCATTGTGTTTCTTTTCTTTGTTTCATTTGTGGTTTATATTGTTTATTTGAAATAAAAATGAAAATAAAATAAAATAGGACACCCTTCACCCCCGCCACCATCACAAAAAAGCCCAAACATTAAAAAATTCAAGGCTTCCCAGATTCCTCTTACCCCATCGTTGGTCTTTAAAGTCCAAATGGAGCAGAAGCGATCCCCAATTGCTGGGGATTCCAAAATGGCGCGAGGCAGGCGCCATTTTGTTATACCAACGTTTTCTTGTGTGCACACGCACACAACAAAATGGCGGCAGCCGGCACCATTTTAAAATACTGGCCAGACATGGCAGGAGCAACTGAGGAGAAATCCGAGGGGGTGAAGGCAGGGACACGGAGCAGGGGGGAAAGGTGGCTGCTTGGTGAGGAAAAATGAAACACGAATACAATTTTGTTCATTTTTCTTTCCTTCTGTTTTCCAAACAAAATGAAACAGGAAATTGATTCAAATTTCCTGTTTTGTTTCAAACAAAAGCACATCCTCCTACTGCAAGTCAAGATTTATAGCAACATTAAAGCATAGAATTGGAATTCAGGACTACAACCTAAGGTGTCCACCTACTCCCAAATGCTTAGAGGTCGATTTTAAAAACGTTGCTCGTGTAAACATGTCCTCATATGTGGGCTGCGCGCGAGCAAGGCGGATTTTAAAAGCTGTGTTTTATGTGTGTATGTACCCTTGCACGCACCAGAAATAAGGGGGCGGGGCATGGGCATTCCGGGATAGGTCCCAACTGTCACACACGCAACTTCATATTTTAAAACCAGAGGCCGCAGCGCATGGCTGCTTGTTATCCGCGTCACTTTGCTGCTGCTCCCGACGAGCAGCAAGTCTGCAGAGCTCGCGTTTTAGGGCTTACGCGACAGGGTGAGGGGTGCGGGTCAAGTGAGGGGGCGTGCAAGGTGAAGAACCAGAGGAGTCCGGAAGATCTCAGTACTGACTGGGAAACTCATTGGAAAAACTGGGAATGTCCCTCGCAAGAGCATGTTTCAAAATCTGCTGACACGTGCGCATTAAAGCCAGCACAGGTCAATGGGAGATACGCGAAGTAGGTCTGCTCGAATAGCCTCTTAAAATTAGGAGAATACTTATGCTTGGTAGGCATATTTTAAATCATACATGCACAAATGCGCATGATTTAAAATTCCAGCGTATCTCCACTTGCGCGCCGATATGTATTTGGAAAAATCCATAAACTGCTATTAATTAATAAGCAATAGTAGATTGAGATTTATTTAATTTTTGGGTACTTGCCAGCTACTTGTGACTTGGATTGGCCACTGTTGGAAACAGGATACTGGGCTTGATGGTCTGACCCCGTATGGCATCTCTTATGTTCTTATGTGCATGTATGGGCGCATGTGCGCTCGTTTTAAAATTTGCCTTTTAAATGAGCAGTCACTATTAATTCTGTGAACATCCTCTATAAACCAATCTGGGTCGTTTGGACAGCTAGCATCGAACCTGCCTGGATTGTATATCAAACTGTTCCAAAGACTGACCACGCTGTGAGAAAAACAACTATTCTTATATATCTCCTTGGAACTTGGGTCTCTTTAATATTTGACAATGCTTCTGGTACCTTAAATACGGTGTGTAAAACACTGAACCCTGTATGACATTAACAAGATAATGAAATATCAATGATTCAGAGACCGTGGCAGTGATAAACAATTCAATAGATTAGACGGGAGTATGAGAAAATACCCTAAATCAGTGATCTAAAAAGCTATTAAAGCAGAGAGAGCCAAACGGATACTGGTGGTGAGCTATTATAAGGATATTTAATAGGATTTGGGGGCTCGCTCCCTTCAGTAGCTCTAACAAATAGCATCAACTGTAGTCACGTTGCTGAGAAAGCTAACTTTAATACAGTAAGAGAATGCATTAGAGACTGTGGAAACAAGGTTTCCAGCACAGCATCTCCACTGCACAATGTCGGCCCGGACTCATTAAGGTGCTCTCTCATTCTATATCGATGGGAAAACTCCTTGATGATTCATGCCTGTATGCAGACAGCCAGCTGCACGTGGCCAAACTCTAGTTTATAGGTGCTAGCGCTTTGCTCTCCCACTTCCCATTTGCCTTAATACTGGCAGCCTGCTGGTCTGTGCTGGTGCTGTAGAAGGGTCTTTTTTTTTTTTTTTTACAGCAGAAAGAGCCTTTCAGTGCATTCATAGTGCCGGCTTTCTCCGTTCTTAAGGACTGCAGGATGGATAGATGATACTGGAATTTGTTATCAGGGCTATGCATTCATTTCAAACAGAATGGGAAGTTTTTAACACAATTTTCTGTTTCGGTTCAATTGGTTTTTAAAACGAAGCAAAAGAAAAACGGACATGTTTAAAAAAATTGAAGGCTGCCAGCTTGTCACAATCCCCCCACAACAAAGAACAAACAATCCCCCTCTTGAATTCCCCAGTCCTTCTCACCCTACAGAAGAGTCCTTGCAGGGTAACAGGCGTGATCCCTCGGTTACTCCTGCCCCGCCAATTCTCCTATCAAAAATGGTGCCAGCCTTGGTCTGGGCCTGACTTGCCATTAACAACAGTGCCAGCCTTGATCTGCCAGCACTGTTTCTACCTATTTCATGTATTTATTTAGAATGTATTAAATCACCGTACCTAGGCTGAAGGCAATATGCAGTCTAATTATAAAACAAACAACCAGTCCATATTAATAAAGTAACAAAGCAAATACAATATAAATAAAATATATTTTAATAAAGTTAACAAAATATACTAAATATAATACAAAATACACCGAGGCCAATATTCTGAACCATTTAGTCAAATAACTAGCAAGTTATGAGGCTAAAGGGCAAGTTCTGAATATCCCCCTTACTTATCTGGCTAAAAGCCAGATAAGAAAGGGGAGTATTAGGGGTATTCTGGCTATTCTGATATTTTGAATTAGCCAAATTAGTTATCTCTAGACATGCCTGAGAGAAGGTTTAACATTATGCAGGAATATAGCTGGTTAACTGGAGCTGCAGGTTCACTGCCACCCCTACCCTCACCTTCGCTGATCATGAAGCCCCCCACCCCCCAAACTCATGTATTCATTATTTATTTGATCTAGTGCCAGCCTCTCTCTCCCCCCCATCCACTCCCTGGTCTTGACAAAATTCAACCAAAATTTGCCCTCCTGGTCTCCTCTGCCTCCAGCCCAACCCTAACTGCCCCACCCTCCCGGAACCTTTAAATTATACTTCTTCAACCCAAATTGCGGTAGCAGCCTCCCACAATCTGGGCCCAGTGCTTCCACCAAGGCTCCCCTGGGTCGTGATAAGCTGCTACTCTGATTGGGGCAAAAGATATATAATTTAAACATACTGCAAGGGTTAGGGTTTCGGCAGGAGGGGAATTGGAGGGCAAATTTTGATTGAATTTTTAGCAGGCGGGGAAGGCTGGCACTGGATTAAATAAATGCATAAACCTTTATGAGTTTGAGAGGGTTTTTTTGGGGGGGAGGGAATGAAGGCTCAGCCCAGACAGGGTCCAGGATTCTGAGCTTGGGTGAGGAGGGGGGATATAATGGCATTGATGCTGGTGTTTGCTAATCCCCAGAGCAGGATTAGGGCTGGATTCAGGAAGAGCAGGACTGGACCAGACTGGCACTGGAATCTTTTGCTTGAACCAGCCACCTCCCCCTTGGGTTGAGCTCTCAGGTTCTGGTGGCCTTAGCAGAAGGTGTGCACACACACACACACACACACGCACGCACTCGGGACCTAAGGGCACCCACAAGAAAGACAGGGCTGAGCTGGAGCTGAGACAGGAACTAAAGGGTGCCCACTAAACAGGACAGACACAGAACAAACAGGCATCAGGAGGCCACAGACAAGACAAGCACAAAACTAGAAGGCCGCAAAACCTGAGCCAAAATACAGGGCCAAACAAGATGGGACAAACTCACAGAAGAGAAGGCCCCCCAACACGAGGGCCAAATGCAGGACTAAACAGAACAAGGACAAACAACAGGACAGAACAAAGACGCAGAAATATAGAAGGCCACCACACTAGGTCCAAACAGACTAGAAGCAAGGCCGGATAAGAGAAGGCCACAAGGAGGACCAGCCTTGGACCCAAGCCGAGGCACAGTACTCACCGTGAGGCAGGATCTTATCCAGTGCAGTGCAGGGGAACAAGGCCCACCAGCAGGACGGATTGAGCAACAGGTCACCTGGCTCACTGAGAGCCCCTGCCGGTGGGAGGGAAGCACTGCACCTGGATCCTCACAGAGGGCAGTGACAGGGCCTGGAGGCCTGCAATCATCACCTTCTTTTTTTTTTATAAACCAACAGCTCCACTTAACTGATTAATATTCTTTTGGATATAGTGGGTTAAGGCTAAAGTTTTTAAGTCACACAAGGCCAGTGATCTTTAAACATATCCGGCGATATTCAAAAGATATCCGGTTAGGTTTAAAATTATCTGGCTAAAAGTAGCTGGATAAATTTAATTGGGATGTACAGTGGAATTTTCAGGACAAGTGATCCAGCTAATTGTAGCCAAATAACTTGTCTGTTCAATGGCTTCCTGCATATGGGCCTAATATAATTGAAACAAATGAGTAGAACAGAATAAAATTAATAATATCAACTTAAAACAGCAGACTACATATAAGCAAACAATAACCAAAAACAGGCATAAACAAAAGCGACTTAGTCACCACTTATCTTTAAATGCTTGGGCAAAAATACAAATTTTCAGATTCTCTCTCAATTTTAAATAATTTGGCTCAGGATGGAGTGCAGTTGGATGTGAATGCCAGAGAGGGAACTGCAAGGGAAAAAGCATGATTTTTAGCCAAAGGGATACACAATTGAAAATGGGAAGATGGAGTATACTTCTAAGGTAATTGGGCCCCATATTATGGAGGGCTTTAAAAGCCAGGCAAAGAATCTTGACCTGAACTCTGTAATTAACAGTAGAGACTGACTAAAATAGGGGATATAGTATGTTCCCTTACAGAGATGCCTGAGCTTAAATGGGTGGCCACTTTTTGAACTAGCTGTAGGGGATGAATTCTCTTTTGGGAGACCCAACATCAGAGAGTTACAACAGTAGAAAAAATAGCTTGTCTAAATAAACAAATACCACAAAACATGGATAACAAATATATAACCGAGTGGTATAACAAACACATACAAAGTTAAAAAAAAAAAGGTCTTAAATAATTTAAAAAATATCAAGAACTAGGACATAATAAAACAAAAAAACAATAAGAACAAGTTTGCTTACCGTAAACGGTGTTTTCCGTAGATAACAGAATTAATTAGCCATGCTGTCTGGGACATCCTCTGGGCAGCCCAGGTGGCAGAGCTCTCTTAGAAGATAGAGTCTTTTAGTTCAGTGCACCTGCATGGATATTCCCGCGCTGCCCTGGTCCTCCTCAGTCCGTTTCCAAGTAAGACAGAAGTGGAACAACAACTAACTGTCTGGGGAGGTGGGAGGGTCAGCATGGCTAATTCATTCTGCTATCTACAGAAAACACCCTTTTCCCAGTAGATAATTAAGCAGCATGAATTAGCCATGCTGTCTGGGAATCCCCAGCTGATGTGTTGAGCGCAAAGTCTCCGAGTATGTCCTGACAGTGAAGTCAGATAGGGCGTTCAAGGCAGTAGAGAATGTAGGCGGACAGTTCTTGTCTGATGGCTTTTCAGTACTCAAGAAATGTCCGACTTGAGGGTAGTTCTGCCCATGTCCGCATCTGTTGTGGTCTGCTTGTCCAGACAGTATTGGGCTGTGAATGTGTGTAGCGAAGACCAGGTGGCAGCCCTGCAAATGTCCAGAATGGGTACCTCATGAAGGTGTGCAATGGAAGCTGCCACAGCGCGGACTTGGTGAGCCTTAGGGGAGGTTGCTAAGGCTTCCAAATGTTTCTGATAGCAGAACTGTATGCAGTTTGAGATCCAGAGCGAAAGAGTTATCTTGGAAACTGGAAGTCCCGGGGCATTCGGGTTGAATGAGATAAAAAGCTGGGAGGCTCTGTGCCTAGAGTGAGTCCGAAGTTTATAGTAAGCGAATGCACACTTGCAGTCCAATGTATGGAGTCTCCGTCCGCCATCGTTGCTGTGCAGCTTCAAAGGAAAGCTGGGAGTGGACGCAATGTTACTTTATCATGGTAGAATTCTAGGTATGGGGGGAGTAGTGTACTAGGGCTTGCAACTCACTGACTTGTCTCGCTGAGGTCAGAGAACTAGGAATAGCACTTTCCAGGAGAGGAATCTGGGGTGACAAGTGTCCAGAGGCTCAAAGGGTGATAGCATTAATTGCTACAAGACTATGTTTAGGTCCCATAGAACTGGAGGTTTCTGGATCAGAGGCCTCAGGCATAGAACACCCTTCATAAATTTGGAGATGAGCAGGTGGCAGGAGATTGGAGCCTCGTTGTGAAGGGAATGGTAGGCCGCTATGCACGGAGATGGACTCTGACCGACGCCGTGGCCAGCCCCTTTCTATAAAGCAGATGGAGGTGTTCCAGCAGTTGCTCATGAGAGTAGGTGAATGGGTCCATACTGTGTTCTGAGCACCAGGTGGAGTAGCGTATCCACTTCCTTTGATAATTCTGTCTGGTGGAGGGCTTCTTGGAGGAAACTAGGATATCCTGAAGCTGCGGGGAAAGGTTCAGGTGGTGGAGTACCACCCTTTCAATCTCCACGTGGTGAGATGCAGGGATAAGTGAATGGGGTGAAGCAGGGAGTCCCCTTCCTGGGCGAGCAGATTCGAACTGTTGCCCAGGGGAATCGGTGTGTCCACAGATAGCCAAACTAGATACGCGTACCATGGTTGTCTGGGCCACACTGAAGCAATGAGTATCAGATCTGCGTTGTCCGCGATGCACTTCTGGACTATGCGAAATATGAGGGGTATGGGAGGGAAAGCGTAGAGAATGCATCCTGAGCTAGCACCGGGTACTGAGGTACACCGAGCAGAATGTCTGCAAATTTCAATTTTGCTCTGTAACAAAAAGATCGACGCGAGGAAGACCCCAGGTTTGAAAGAGTCTTTCTGCCATGTCCTGATGAAGCTCCCACTCATGGGGGTGGAAGATTCTGCTCAGTCAGTCTGCTCTGGAGTGGTGTATGCCCGGAAGGTAAGTAGCCTGTAGGGTGAATGACCTGCTGTCCGCCCATTCCAGGATCCGTATGGCCTCTTTGCACAGGTTCCAGGAACCAGACCCTCCTTCTTTGTTGATGTAGAACATGGTAACCTGGTTGGCTGTGTGGACCATGACTGTCCTTCCCCATAGTGAGTGTTCGAAAGCCTGAACAGCGTTCCAAATGGCATGGAATTCCAGGAGGTCGATCTGTTGCGACCATTCCCAGTTGGACCACAGGCCTCAAGTCTGGAGGTGGACTAGGTGGACACCCCACCCTTTGGTGGAGGCATCAGTGGTGAGGACGATGTGATGTGCTGGGAGTCGTAACGGCGCTCCTGTCGTGAGCACCTACAGTGTTAGCCACCACTCCAAATCCTGTTTTATGCTGGGCGTGAGGGTGACTGGAGTAGAAAGAGGATTGAAGAACTGGCTCCACTGGGATTTCAGACCTCATTGAAGATGACGCATGTGGAGGCGAGTGTGGGGAACAACATATACAGATGCGGCCATGTGTCCAAGGATGGTCAGGAGCTGGTGGGCAGGGGCACTGGTGGCCTCCTGTAAGCAGCTGGCTAGCTGGAAGTCCGGGAGGAAAGCTCTGTCCCAGATGGTGTCGATGTAAGCCCCAATGAATCATAGGATCTGAGTGGGTTGCTGATTCGACTTCTCGTAGTTGACAAGCAACCCTAGGCTGTCCAGAGAGCAGATGGCAGCGCAGGAGTGAAGGACTTGGGGCTACCAGCAGCCAGTTGTCTAGGTAGGGAAACAGTTGGATCCCCCGCCTTCGAAGATGAGCCACCGCTACCGCTAAGCATTTCGTGAATACTCTGGGGGCTGAGGAAAGGCTGAAAGGGAGCACCTTGTATTGGAAGTGGTGGCCATTGGCTGTGAAGTACAGGTACTGCCAGGACGCAGGATGCTTTAGGATATGCGAATAGGCATCCTTGAGGTCGAGCGAACACATCCAGTCGTTGGGACGAAAGAAGGGCAGGATGGAATTGAGTGACGTCATCTTGAACTTCTCCCTCGTTAGGTATTTGTTGAGAGAGCGCAGATCCAGGATGGGTCGTAAACCTACCAACTTCTTGGGTATGAGGAAGTATTGGGAGTAGAACCCTTGGTGGAGCTGAGCAGAGGACAGATTGCGAATGCAGTTCTGGTGGCGTAGTTTGGTAATTTCTTCCTGTAAGGGTCTGTGCATCGAGCTGTCTTTGCTGCACTA
Source organism: Rhinatrema bivittatum (assembly GCF_901001135.1). Taxonomy (NCBI): domain Eukaryota; kingdom Metazoa; phylum Chordata; class Amphibia; order Gymnophiona; family Rhinatrematidae; genus Rhinatrema; species Rhinatrema bivittatum. The sequence continues at coordinate 39,421,946 of NC_042622.1, read as the reverse complement.
CATGCAGAATAGATGGAATGGATACAAAACTAAGGGAGTAGCCATCCTTGATGATCCTTGGGACCCAATGGTCAAAGGTGATCCCCTCCCACGCTGGAAGAAAATGGGAGAGCCTGCCCCCCACTGGCAGCAGTAGAGATGGTTTCACATGCCCTAAAAACCCTGTGGAGGCTATGGGGGGTTGTGTCCTGAGGCAGGTGAAGCTACCGAGGAAGGCGTTGGCACTGGCGCTGACGAGCCATCGGCTGCTGAGGCGGCTGTGGGCAAGCTGGCGGATATGGTTGCGGACAGTAGGACGGGTAAGGTCTGTAGGCATGCTGCTGGTAGTAAGGCTTCCTATATGATGGGTAGTAGTGCCTGGCAGCTGCTGAATCCAAAAAAGCAGTTAGAGACATGACGACCACCTTTTGCTTCTTGAGTTGTGCTGCAATCTCCTGTAACTTGTCCCCAAAAAGACTGTCCAGGAAACAGAGGAGGTCAGCTAGCTTTTCATGCACGTCTTCACGAATCGCACTTGCTCGAAGCCATGCTAAACAATGTGCCGCGATGGTGTTCGCTGTAGATCTGGCCGAAGTATCAAAGGCCTCATAAATAGTGTGAAGGAGATGCTGCAGCCCTTCCTCCAGGTCTTGGAACTCATCAGAAGGTCAGTGGTCCGGGGAAGCCTCCTGTAGCAGTGGTTTTAGTGATTGCAGACACTCGTAGAGGTATTGTGTAATATAAAATTCGTGCTGCTGAATTTTGGCATTGAGTATCCCCGACTGAAAGGCACGCTTCCCGAAGTCATCCAGGTACTTGGGGTCTTTCCTGGGGGGTGGGGTGTTTGAATGCAGACGTGACTTCTTTGCTTTCTTCATCGCAGACTCCACTACGACTGAAGCATATGGAAGTTGCACCATGAAGTAGAACGGCGATTGCCTTATACGGAACTTTAAATCCTTTTTGCGGGAGGTGGAGTGTCCGGCAAAAGGAGATTCCCAGGCTCTGGTCCTTACTGCATCTAATACGGTGTGGGAGGGCAAGGCCGTGGGTTTTGAGGAGACTCAAAAATTTTTAGGATTCCCAGGACTTCTGCTCTCGGGTCAGGTATTTTCCAGGTCTCGATGTTTAAGCGCTGCTCCACCTTCTCCACAAATTTTGAGTATGAAAGATCCTCAGGTGGAGAAACCTGTTCTGGCTGTCCCTCCGCAGGGTCTGAAGGATATCCAATGGAGGATCCCAGAGAAGTTGAAGGAGCTCGGGGAGAACCATTCCTAAGAGGAGAAGCCGGAGAGTGGGGACAAGAAGAAGGGGGTTCCGGACTGAGGCTATCCTGCAGAGATAGGGGGGGGGGTGGGGGCCTCCAGAGGTGCCTCATCCTGGCACTTCCCTTGTTGCTCAACTGTCTTGAGGAATTGGGATAATAAGAGCAAAATTTGTGACATGGCCTGAGAGGCTAAGGTGTCCTGGGAGGCAGGCGGAGGTTCTCTGGGAGCATCCCTGAGTGGTACCGCTGCCAGGAGTATGTCCGAGTTGGGTCCCCTTGGTCTTTGGGTGTCCTTAGGTGGCCACTTATCTCTTTTCTTCAATGGATCCTGGAGGCCTGATTTGTCCTTGTGCTGGGAGGCAGTGGACAGGCCTGAAAACACTCTGGATGAGGCAGAGGAACTGTGAGAGGTGGCCGGAGATGCCAGTTCCACATCAGAGTCCACCACCAACAGAGGAGAAGCTTCCCTAGGGCGTTAATGCCCAAACGAGTGCTTCTTCGGGGCTTTGGGAGCACTGTGCATCGATAGAGTTGGCATCGGCGCCATTTTGCGTCGGTGTGTCATCGACATTTTGTGCTTGTGCTTCACAGTGTGTTCGTGCCGTCGACAGTGCAACGTGGTTGCATCAGTGCGTCGGAGGCTCAACGCCGAGCGGCGCTGATGGCGGTGTCAGAGGTACCGACATATCCCCTGCGTCATGCGTTGGTACCGCATATCGTACCGATAGGAGCTCGCTTCGGCGCCAGCCCGGACAAACCAGGAGGCCCTACCGAGGAGGCTCTGCGATGCATCGTCGCTTTGGAGGCCCAGGAGGGTACCAGAGAGGACTGGGCCGACTCCTCACTGGGGGTATATGAGCCCGATGCCGCTTCTTTCAATTTTGCGATCCGGGCGGCCTGTTGCCACGGGGCCCAGGGGGACATGCGTCCGCAGTTCCTGCAAGTTGCCTGTTCGTAGTCCAGACCAAGGCACAGATAACACTTCCAATGGCCATCAGTCACGGACATGATCTTGCCGCACTGGCCATCGGTCACGGACATGATCTTGCCGCACTGGCCATCGGTCACGGACATGATCTTGCTGCACTGGCAGAATTTAAAGCCAGACATCCACGGCATGGTGGTGAAAACTCCTTTTTTTTTTTAGATTCATGCTGTTTTCTGTCAGAGAGAAGAGCTCAGCTTGTTGATAGGTGCGCAGAAAAAAACAGACTGAGGAGGACCAGGGCTGCAATATCCACGCAGGCGCACTGCACTAAAAGACTCTATCTTCTAAGAGAGCTCCGCCACCTGGCTGCCCAGAGGACGTCCCAGACAGCATGGCTAATTCATGCTGCTCATCTATGAGAAAATTAACATATAAAGAATAATTCATTCAACAAACTGTTTAAACAAGTTCCATGGCATGGGTGAGTGGATACATATGGACAGAATGGATGCTCTATTTTTACATCAATGCTTGGCAAAGGACTATATCTGTGCCTGGGTACATTTTTATACACTTGCCATGTCCATTTAAGGTTACGGGGTTTCTCTACTCACTGGGCTTGATTTGATGGGGTTCCAAGTTACGGTTGAGTGAATGATTGGATGAATGTCTAGTCTTTGTATAAAGCTAAGAATTTTTCTATTTCATATTTGTTTTAAAATTTAGATGGGAAACATTTGAGACACCGAATATCTGTTGTGTACAAAATGAAACATGATTCTGAATTTATCAGTGGATGCTTGAAATCATATTGTATTGATTTTTACTGTTCTGTACAGCTTATAGATAAAAATATTTAAAAAACTGTTTAAACAAAAAACATCAATAAAATAATGAGAAATTACTGCTTACCTGATATTTTTCTATTCCTTAATATAGACAGATGGATTCAGGACCAGTGGGTTATGCACCTCTACAAGCAGATGGAGACTGAGCAAGCTGACGTCACGGTATATATACTCCTGCAGTGACCCCAGCCTGCCAATATTCTCTTCAAAAGCCAACTGTGAACAGACTAGCAAAAAACTTGATTAAAAACAGATAACCATTTCTGTTCTCAACCAATAGGAAACACTGAACTCAGGCAAAGAATGTAGGAACATTACTTTAGGGACTGGATGAACACGTAGCACACAGGAGGACCATAACACAATCATTCAGCAGCCAAGGGCAGGAAGCTGAATCCATCTGTCTATATTAAGGAAAAGGAAATGATCAGGTAAGTAGTAATTTCTCATTTCCTTGCATCTAGACAGATGGATTCAGGACCTATGGGATTTACCCAAGCTACTCCTGAATAGGGTGGGAGGTTGCCCGCAGCCCAGTCAAGAACGCATGTGCAATGGTTGTGTTCTCCCGGGCCTACACAGCCAGACGATAATACCTGGAAAAGGTGTGTATGGAGGACCATGTCACAGCTCGGCAAACAACAATCTAACCTCCATCTATAACACTGTCTGAGCCCTAATGGAATAAGCCCTAAACTGAGTAGGCAAAGGCTTTTCAGTGGCCACATACACAGCCGTGACTACCTCCTTAATCCAGCAAGCTATTGTAGCCTGCGAAGCCACTTCGCCCTGATTACCTCCACCATGAAGAATAAATAGGCAATCCGTCTTTCGGAAAGGTTTAGAAACCTCCAGATACCTCATGAGATGTCTCTTGACATCCAAGGGACATAACAGGTGATATTCTTCCACATCTCTTTACTTATCCAAAGACAGCAAGGAAATGGACTGATTCAAATGAACATCTGAGGTCACTTTAGGCAAGAAAGAAAGAACAGTAAGCAGCTGTATCGCTCCCAGAGTCACCCAGCAAGACAAGGCCTGCAGCTCGGAAATTCGCCGCACAGAACATATCACCATCAGAAACACTGTCTTCATGGTCAGTAACTGCAATGAAAGGCTACATAGCAGATGAAATGTAAGGCCCGCCAAGAAATCCAACTCTAGATTAAGACTCCACAAAAGAACCAGTAACCACAAGGGAGGACGAAGATGTTTCACTCCCCTCTAAAAATGGGCCACATCAGAATGAGTCGATAAGGATTCACTATTCATCCATGACCTCTTCAAGGAATTAAGGATCAACCCTTTATTCAACCCATCCTGCAAAAATTCTAAAATGAGCAAGATCCTAACTGAATGAGGAAACACTCCTCGATCTTTACACCAAGCCTCAAACACTCGCCAAACCCGCACATAGGCTAATAAAGTGGAGAGCTTTCGTGCTCGTAGCAAAGTGGCAATCACTGAAGTAGAATATCCACGCTTCCACAAGCGAGCCCTCTCAAGGGCCATACCGTAAGACAAAACCGAGTCGAATCTTTGTGAAGGATAGGTCCCTGCTGCAACAGATTCCTGTGTGCTGGAAGATGGAGGGGGGAGTCTACCAGAGTCTTTGCGGATCTGCATACCATGGTCTCCTGGGCCAATGTGGTGCCACCAAGAGCACCATCCCCCTATGACCTTCGACTCTCTGAACAATTCTGCCCAACATGGGCCATGGAAGAAAGGCATACAGCAGTTTGTCCTCCAGTCAGACCTGCATGAAAGCATCGATACCCAAGAACTTTGGATCTCTACTGCGACTGAAGAATCAAGGAATATTTGCATTGCAAGACTAGCAAGTCTAGAAATGGAAGGCCCCAGTGATTCATTATCAGCTGAAATGCCTCGTCCGACAATACTCATTCTCCTGGGTCCAGACTCTCCCTGTTGAGAAAGTCTGCTTTTACATTGTCTTTTCCTACAAAGTGCGAGACCGAAATCTCCTTAAGATGCATTTCCGCCCATTCCAAAAGTTGGTCTATCTCCTGCGACACTTGCTGGCTCTTGGTTCCTTGCCTGCCAATAGATGTAAGACACCATTGCTGCGTTGTCCGACATTGCTCGGACTGCTCTACCCTGCAGCCTGCCACTGAACTGCAAGCATGCAAGCCGGACCCGTCCGGGCTTCCAGCCGATTGATGTTCCATAGACTCTTCTGTATTACAGTGCCCTTGTGTCGTTAGTTCCTGACAGTGAGCTTCCCAACCCTGGAGGCTCACATCTGTCATGAGTACTAACCAGTCCGGCGATGTCAAGGAAATTCCCTTTCTCAGATGATCCACTTGTAACCACCACTGGAGCTGAGAGCAGACTTCTATTGGCAAGTGGAGCCAAATTGAATAGTCCTGAGACTGCAGGCTCCAACGAGACAGCAGGGTACGCTGAAGAGAACACATATGCGCCCTCGCCCACGGCACCACTTCCAGGGTTGCCACCATCAAACCGAGAAACCTGTAGATAGGACCACACTATACTGTTGGCTGTAGAGTATTTAACAAGAGATGCACCTGTGATATCAACATCTGAATATGAGCTTCTGGTAGGAAAACTTTGCCCTGCTTTGTGATGAACCGAACACCCTGATATTCCATTGACTGAGATGGCTGAGGACTGCTCTTGGCTAGGTTCACCACCCAACCGAGCTTCTACAACAGGGAGATCACCTGACAGGTCACCAGGCAGCTCTCTTCCAGAGACTTGGCCTGAATCAACCAGTCGTCCAAATATGGGTGTACTAGGATCCCATCCTGTCTCAACTCTGCCTTCACCACCACCATAACCTTGGAAAAAGCTCTGGGAGCAGCGACCAGACCAAAAGGCAGTGCCCGAAACTAATAATGGCACCCCAACACCACGAAATGCAGAAAATGTTGGTGCTCCAATCGGATGGGAATATGGAGGTACACCTAGGACAGATCTAAGGAGGTCAGAAATTCCCATGACTGCACGGCCATTATCACTGAGTGCATGTGAAAATGAGTTACCCATAAATGATGGTTGACCCCTTTGAAATTCAGGATAGGATGAAAGGAGCCCTCCTTCTTGGGCACAATGAAATAAATGGAATATATTTTATTTATTTATTTATTTATTTATTTCAATATTTTATATGCCGTCATTCCATGTGAGAATCACTAGTTCACAGTGGTTTACATGTAAAACATTCATAAATAAAATGAGTATTACAGGCAGGTGGATAGACATTCATAGAAACTGTAGTAGTATAAAGGTTGGTCCAAGAAAACAAACCGGTAACCGATCCAAGATGGCTGATAGCAACAAACACAAGGAGTTGAATCGGTAAAAAAGGACTTTATTAAATCTTGCCCGCCTCTGGCCGAGTTTCGCTCAACGAGCTGCCTCAGGGCCTTAAGAGCCACTTGAATTGGCACAGATAGACATGAGTCTCTCATATGTCACAGTTAGAGAAACATTCATCAGCAAAAACTGACTATTTGACTTGTTTTAAATCAGCCACTTTTTTAACCACTTCTAACAGCGACTCGCTGCAAAGGCAATGACGTTACAATTCTACTCGCTGCTCAACACAAGAACAAGAATTCTTTATGTTATCCGAGTCATGGGGGGCTAGGTGTTACAGTCAAGTAGAAGAGGGACAGAGACAGGATGGAAGTGGTTCAGAGAAGGGCAATAAAAATGGTGGGGGGTCTCCATCAAATGACTTATGAAGAGAGGTTGAAGGAACTAAATATGTATACCCTGGAGGAAAGGAGGTGCAGGAGAGATATGATACAGACCTTCAGATACCTGAAAGGTTTTAATGATGCAAAATCAACAAACCTTCTCCATTTGAAATAAATTAGTAGAACTAGGGGTCACGAAATGAAACTCCAGGGAGGAAGACTCAGGACCAATATCAGGAAGTATTTCTTCAAGGAGAGGGTGGTGAATGCCTGGAATGCCCTTCTGGAGGAGGAGGTGAAGACAAAAACAGTGAAAGATTTCAAAGGGGCAAGGGATAAACACTGTGGACGCCTAAAGGCTAAAGGATGGAAATGAAGAAAAAAGTGCATGGGGGTAACTTACTGGTGTGGCAGTTACTACCCTTAACCAATAAGCTGCCATACTGTTGATACTACTCCAATATTGCTCTCTGGTCCAATATTGTTCTCTGCTTTAACGGTAGGGGGAAAAGAAAAAAGGGGCGTCAGATTAGGACAGCAACCAACAAGGACACTAAATTTTAAGGTCTGGGAAAACAAATAAGATTGGGAGTATCTTGCTGATGCGGCTGTTTCTACCCTTAACCAATAAGTCTGATAACTCTGATGCTACCATAAGCTTGCTGGGCAGACTGGATGGAGCCGTATTTTCTTGAGATGTGGGTACTGGAACCACAGCCCTCAGACTGAGGAGCCTTGACAGTGTGCACTCCACTGCCTGCTTCTTCTGGGTGGGAGTGGCAGGTGTTAATTCATCCTCTTAAATAAGCAATCTAGGCAGCATTTAGCAAAAGAAAAACAAACTTTATTCTCAGGAGGAGTAAAGGAGCTACCTCGAAACAGCTCAGAAAGATAAACAAAGCACAAAAGGTTGCTGAGGGATGGAGATCTTGCTGTACTGCACTGCCAAAACTAGCAAAACCAGATGTCCATCGAAGCATTCTTTGTCTCAATCAAATCTTTATTCTGCTCTTATCTCTATCATGCCCACATTTTCCTTCTTATCCTTTTTTGGGTCTAAATGCCATACGATTTCTGATCACATGCCTACCACAGTGCTTGATCTATGCATGTTGTCTGGCACGTATACAGAGAGCACTAAGTGACTACATCTAAAATGTTCTAAAAATTAATATTAAGATTCCTCATTCCCCTCTTGAAACCTCATGTGTAACACACTCAGAGCTTTCACCATATACTCTGGACACTATACATATCCCAGGCCAGAAGCCCGTCTTAGGTTCGGTCAGTCAGATAGGGACTAAGGCACTGATCCACTATCTCCAACCTCTTACCCGTCACTGGGCACTCCTCACTTCCTGGGGGCCAGTTGGCTCAGATTAGTTAGCATTTTTCCACATGGAGCAAATAAGAATACCGCTCAGAAGCCTGGGCAAATAACACAGTGGTATTGTTAATCTGAGAATTTGAAATGAAACTGGTAAAGAGAAGGCGAAACAAAGAAAAGATACATGGCAGGCAACAGGTGAACAATAATAATATACAAAAGAAAACAATCAGAAATCCTAATATCCCTTGTAATCCTCCCCCTAGGCTTTTAAACCAATCAATAAAACGTATGCCACCAAGTCCAGAGATACCATGAATATGTCTAGAGGAACTCTGTGAAACTCCAGCACATATCCTTCTTGTATCACCGCCAGGATCCACTGATCCGATGTGATCTTGACCCACCTCTGATGAAAGACAGAGAGGTTCCCCCCTATCTCCTGTTCCCGGGGGTGGTTCGGCAAACCTTCATTGGGAGGTTCGGGAGGTTCCACTACCCGAGCACGCGCCTCGCTTGGCCTGTCTGGCTCGAAAGGACTGAGACCTGCCAAAAGGTTGAGGGCGCAGCAACAGCTTCTTATCCTCTGGCCACCGAGGAAAGGGGATTTGCCCCACTTACTGACAAGCTTCTCCAACTCGCTCCCACACAGGAGCGAGCCTTTAAACGGCAATTTTGTAAGATTAGCTTTGGAGGTCGCATCGGCTGACCACGTTCTCAGCCATAACTGACGTCTGGCTGCTATTAACGAAGCCATTCCTCTGGCTGAGGTGCAGACCAAATCACAACCCACATCTGCTAAAAAGGTGGTGGCGGGTTCCATAACTGCCCTGGAATTCACCCCGGAGGCATCAACCTCCTGAGAGAGAAGCAAACAAGAGCGAGCCACCAGGGAACAACAGGAAGCTATCTGCAATGTCATTGCCACAACTGCAAATGCTTGCCTAAGGATGGCCTCAATCCTTCTATCATGTACATCCTTCAAGGCCGCTCCTCCCTCCACGGGGATAGTCATCTGTTTAGAGACAGCACAGACAAGTGCATCCATTTTCGGAAAACGCTGATGCTCTTTCACCACCGGATCCAGGGGGTGAAGGCCTTCCAAGACCTGACCCCCTTTAAAATTTGCCTCCGGAGCGTCCCACTCAAGATCAATCAATTCTTGAATGGCCTCCATAAAAGGAAAAAACAAGAGGCTTTACGCAAAGAAACCAAAATGGGATTTCTCTTTGGCTCAGACATGGAATCTGCCCCAGGTTCTCCCAGCATCTTCATTCTCTGGGAAACGAGGGCCGGCAGTTCATCTCCATGGAAGAACCGCAACATAGTCCTATACGGTCCCAGCCCCAAAGGGATTTCCCCATCCTCCAGAGAGTCAGGATCTGCCTCATCATCAGTGCCCTCTGGATTCCTGTCGGGTCCCTTCAGCGCTAGTACCGGAAGAGGGCGAGACCACCGCTTGAGGATCTGACCTGACAGGATTGGACGGGGCTGAAGACTGCGCCTGAAGAAAGGATTGCAATGCCTGAAAAAAAAATTCTACTCAAGAAAAGGCAGAAGGATCCAGGCTAAAACCAGGAGGCCCTTGTGTGGCGCCCACTGAGCTGCAGTCCTCTGCTGAGGAACCAGTCAAGGGAGTTCCAAGGTCAGGCGACCCTCCTGACATGTCCTTATCCAGGCCATCATCAGGCTGGGAAGCACCAGGCTTAGTAAAATCAGATGAAGGTAATTCTCCCTGAGCCTCTAAGCAGTGCTGGCACAAGTTAGAGGGCACTCCAGGCTGAGATGCCCAACTATGACAGGCAGCAGAGGGAAAGGTGCTATTAGCTTAACAGGTGACCGAAGACGTGTGTCCAGCTGAGTTCCCACTGAAAAAGTGTAGGCGCACAGAAAATTAAGCATCCCAAGACTGTGCACCACAAAACTAAGCGCACAGTCACCGCACCAAACCTGGCAGCACAAGAGACATGTGCCAGAATGTGCGCACAGGCAGCGTGTCCAAAAGAAACTGGGCGCACAATTCGGATGCGCAGCCAGACGCACTTGTGCACACCGATGGTCCTGTAGAGGGCAGCCGAACATGCAGAAAACGCGAAAACGCTGCTGCGGCCTACCACACAGCAAGAAGCCTAACAGCGGGGCCTAGCCCACCCGGGTTGCTCAACCCGCCAGGCTGCCCAGTTCCCCTAACCCCCACGGGAGCGGTAACGAATGTCGGAACAGCACAGCAAACACAGAGACCAGAGGAAGTCCTATAACAACCCCTCCCACTCTGTCTCTGACTTTTTCTTTTTAAACTTATCTGAGCTCAGCCTTCCTGGCTGAGTACAGAGGCAGTCTCTGGCTGCAGGGGGAGAGGGCATATGCCATCACCGCTGTGCTCGGCTTTCTGCAGCCACTGCCTTTCAGCTGCTTAATTCAGCTAAGTCCATGCCGGCCGAATAACCAGCTACTAGACCAAGGCCCTCATCTGAGGGACCACAGAAATCACCTCAGGAATTCTCAGGTGAGGCAGGGACCATTAGGTACCGCAGGAGAGCGGGGCAACTCAAATCTCCAATTAATTCTCCTCTAAATTTTGAAGCAATCCCCAGTAGTGAAATGCATATCCACTATCTGCTGGAGATGGAGAATACTGGCAGGCTGATATCACGGCAGGAGTATATATACTGTGACGTCAGTTTGCTCCATCTCCATCTGCTGGTAGAGGTGCATAACCCACTGATCCTGAATCCATCCGTCTAGATGCTAGGAAATACAATATACAACACCAGAGAAAAAAAATATAAAATATACATGATTAAAAAAGTATGAAAAACAATAAAAACCTAAAGTGTTTAGAAGAAAGTCTCTTATGAAATTTCACTGAAAACACCAAAAGTTCAACTGATTAGAACCCATGGGCTAACCTACTGAATTTTCAGATATACAAGAACATCAGAAAATATATCTATAAGAGAAAAGCCCTTATAAAAGGTTACCCAAATCAACAATTAACAATGAAAACCAGCTGAACATGGAGTAATATAAATCCTCAAGAATAACTGAAAAGGAGCAACTTCAGATTGCCTCTGTAAAACAATCCTGACATGGATTCCTGTTTCACCTTATAACGAACGACTGCATCAGGGGAAATTTCAAAAGTTCCAATGATGATTCAACTGTGCTGCAACATTTTGGCCGGCTGCGAGATGTTCCCTGAAAGTGGCTGCACTCACCCCCAGCTCCTCGTGCTGCCGATGTGAGTGAAACACCATTCTGCCATGTCCTTGGAGCCTTCTAGAAACCTGGCCATGCAGCGTGGCACCTCTTAAATGCCACCCTTCAGCCGGTGCTCACCGATGATGCCATATAGCCTGCTCCTTAAAACCCAGTGCTACAACAAGTAGATGCCTCAGCAACAAGTCCACCTGCTCCTGCAGTGTGTGTTGCTATTTGCTATCTTGTGCTTGCCTTGCCCTGTTGTCTTTTGCGTTGCCCTGCCCTTGTTGTCTCTGCCCTGTCTTGTTTCCCTATTCTTGCCTTGTCTGTCCGTCTCTGCCTGACTTCTGATTTTGGCCTTGCCTCGGACTCTGACTACGCCATTGGACTGCCGCCTGCCCTGACTTCAGCTTGGACCTCGATAGTGACTGACCTGGACCTTGACACTGCGTGATCTCCACTTGCCCCAGTCTCGGCCTGGACCTCAACATCGCTTGCTCGCTGCCAGACCTGACCTCGGCCTGCTACTTGACTCCATCCAACCACTCCTTACAGGACTCTCACCTAAGCCCTGCTAGCACCTAAAACCCAAGGACTTAACCTGTTGGGAAGGAGGTTGGTATAGGTGAAGTTCCAGTCCTAGTCCTTGCAAGAGCAAATCTACCTGCTGTTGGCATGGATCTAGTGGGTTCACCTGCTGCTTCAACCATGCTACAGCCCAAGGCTCATATCTATGACAATTACAAAACACTAACAATAAATAAATGAAAAGAATTAAAGATGAAAATACTAACAAAACAAAAATAAAACTGATTCAAAACATTCATCAAAGTATTCCTAAAATCCAAAGTGTACTGTATGACTTACAAATATCTGCAAAACAACATAAGTTCACAAACCCAATATTAATTTAACAATAACCATAAAAGAAAAATGTTTTGAAAACACATTCTAAATGTTTCTTACCGCTACACAATAAGATATGAAGACGCTACAACACTGAAAACCAAGGCAAAAACCACTCAAAACACAAACCTCTTATAAACAGCTCTCTCATTAACAAAATATCTTAACACAAAATATTCCATTCAATCTTAGCACTAAGACAATATGGCTCTACTGTTTTTAAAGAGTAGATCCACTTTTGCTCAGCCCCACCATGAACATCAGGCTAATATTTCTGGATAGAAAAAAATGTAAATACTCTACAGAATTTGGGCAGTAGCCCAATGTTGAGTAAAAGGAGCATCCCAGCGTGAATTATTGATATTACTTTGGTGTTCAATGATCCGAGATTTCAGCTTCCATAATTATTGCCTACCTAAATTAAATTACATAGGCATATTATAATGTAAACAATATATTGCGATAAACAAGAAGGAGAAGCCTTCAAACGAATGCATTTAGATGTTCCAGGATGAACCCAAACCGACAGAGTAACAGAAAACTCACATACGCTGCAAGAGCCACAAGGGCGATGACCCAAATCAGTAACATCTGATATCGGTGAAAAATTCAATGACATGACAAAAATCACACATTTGCAAGGAAAATGGGGAGGTTTTTGAAAGACCAGTTATTTTGTCTATGTGATTCATTTAATATGAAGATTATTTTTGGTTGTTTTACTTTGTAATGTCTTTTATATGTGGTTGTAACTTTATGTTATTTTATATGCATTGCTTTGGGTGATTTTTAATCTGGAAAGCAATTTATAAATGCTGTTAAAAAATTGCATAAATAGTACATTTTAGAAATTACTAACAACTGTGCTACTTGTCTGAACTGAGAGCTGGTCAGCTATGGTTTAGGTGACTAAATGAAGAACATTTTTGACTAAATTAGAAACATGTTTTTGCAAACCAAGAGACGAGCTCACAGGTTTGTCTGTAAGTGTCATCCCATCAGTTGATAAATATAACTCAGAAGGGGAAATCCTCTCTTTATTCATTCATAGGATCTCCATTTTAGCTGGATTTAAAGTTAGTTTATTGTTCTTGTTGTGTTTGGCTGGTCGCAGGACAGATCCGCAACCAGCCACTCTTACCTCCAGCCCTGAGCTGCGGGCTGGATTCCCCAATGGGGCAGATCCCCCGGATGGAAGCAAGGCAGGCCAACACACTGGCCTGAGGAATGCCACCACCAGCTGTCCCGGGCGCCCTAGGCACAGGTACCAAACTTGCTTTCCTTTAAAGGGCCCACGGCATGAAATTCCTGCAACACCCTCTGATGTTGTCTGGAACTCCTCCTATAAATGGCCCTCTCCAACTGACCACAGACGCCTCAGCATAGGACAACTCCATTGGAGTAGCGGTTTGCCTCTGCATTCCTGGTTCCTGGTCCTGATCCTTGCCTCCTAGTTCCTATTTCCTCTGTGTATTGTCTTGAGTTCCTGTGTCCTGTTCCTGATTCCCTGCAAGTCTGGTCTTCTCCTGAGTTCTTGTCTTTGTGATCTGCCTTCCCTTGTCTGTCTTCAGCTTCTCATCTGTCCTGTTGTTCCTCTTCTCCAAGCACTTCGGATTGGACTCCTGGCTTTGACTTTGGATTGGACTTGTTGCTGCTTGACCTCCACCTGCTTTTGACCACTGCCTGCTCATTGACTTGCTATATGTCTGAGAAGTTGACTTAGGGTGCAGGAACTCTGGGTACCATCATCGCCAACAGTAGATATGGAAAAGCCATGATCCTCTTTAGGCAGGACTGGTGACAATGGGGACCCCACTTGGAGAGCTGCAGAGAAGTCCAATCAAATTGTGGGGGAGTGAAGATGTAGCCATGGTAATCCTAAGACCATGGAGTGAATAGACTTGTCGATCATGTGGCATTCGATTTCCTCGACATGTAGCACCCCAATGCGTAAGGTTATTGGGACCATAGTGGGAGTAATTCTTCCAGGAAGGGATCACCCTGAATGGAAGAAATGACAAGGGGTATCTCTTTAGGAATGGTCGGAATGCGCAGGTGTTCCACCAAAGACTTCATAAGGAAATTCCCCCCTGCCCCCAAGTCTACGAGGGCCAAAACTGGGAAGCTTAGATTGGCCAGGGTGATGATCACAGGGAGGGTTAGTTGAGGGGCTAGAGCTGAGAAGCCTAGGGTCAGGCTCCCATTATACCCTAGGTGGGGAAATTTTCCGGACATATTGGGAACTGCGAGAGTCGGTGCTCTGCTCCCCCTCAATACAGACATAGACCTGCCTGTCATCTCCATAAGCGCTCCTCAGGAGAAAGGCGGCCACGAACCAATTTTATGGGTTCCTCTACCATGCTGGCTGAAGGAGAACCCAAGGTGGAAGCTGGAGTAGGTGTGGGTGAATGAGGCCTTGTCGGGGCGGATCTGCAGGGGGTCTGGAATTCCCGGACACACTCCTAGAGATGCTGATCAATTCTTCCGGCCAGGTTAATAAAGTCTTCTAAAGACTCTGGAAGGTCACAAGATGCTAATTCATCTTTTGTACAAGTCAAAAGCCCCTCCAGGAAGATGGGGCATAAGCAATCTTCCCGCCAGCCGAGCTCAGTGGCTAGGGTGCGGAACTCTGCGGCGTAGTCAGTCAGCAAGCAATTAAACTGATGAAAATGAAGGAGATCTGCACTGGAAGCTGCTAGATGACCGGAGTCATAGAAGACCTTTTTGAAGGAAAAGTTGAATCAATGTAGATCCTGCAGGAGCAAGTCAAAACACTCCCAGAGCGGAGAGGCCCAAGCCAAGGCCTTGCTATCTAGACGAGAGAGAATAAAAGTGACTTTGTTCATCAGGGAAGAGAGCTGGCTGGAGAGAAAAGTGCATGTAGTACTGATTTATAAACCCCCGGCATTGCTTCAGATCTCCGCCACATCGAGGGGGTGCCAGCAAAGGAATTGGAGGTGCAGCTGCAATCGGAGGAGTCACTGCTGGAGGTGATGGAGCAGCTTGAATTGCTGTAGTGTCCAGCCAGGCATTGAGGCGTTCTATGGAGTCCGCCAGAGCCTCTAGGAAGTGCCTCTGCTCCTGAATATTATATACGAGTCCTGGAAAGGCCTGAAGGGCAAAGCCTCCGCTAAGTCCATGGCCATGGCAACCTGTTGCAATGTGGACCCTTAGATCTAGGGGGAGTTGGTGCCCACCGGTCGGCAGGCGGAGTCAGTCAGAGTGGAGGCCCAGCTGGAGCTTCATCACTACCAGCCCACGTTCCCCTTAGGTTGCGTCCTCGGGTGCTGGGGATGGCTGGACTTAGGCGCAGGCCTCCGGGTGGATGAATCCTACGCAATGCAAGGTAGCAGGCCAGGCGTGGGAAGCACAGTGTCAGGTGCAAACTGAGGTCAGGACAAGCAGCAATCCAACGGTGACGAGATCCAGGCAGAAGGTCAGGCCAGGTGGCGATCACATGGAGTCGGAAGAACCAGGCTGGAGGTCAGGGCAGGCAGCAATCAGACAGAGTCGAAGAACCAGGCAGTAAGTCAGCCAGAGGATCAAGCCAAGGAACACTGGAAGCAGGAAGCTGGAACAGGAACCAAGAGAAGAACGTTAGCTCCAGGAACCACCAGAGCAGGAAGCCAGCAACCACGAGAGGGGAACCTAGTTTCCAAGGCCCCAGGAAGGAGGACAGCTGGCCTTAAATAGGCCATCTCCATGGACGTCATTGAGGGAGCGCTGCTGACCATTCCCACTAGTGGCCCTTTAAATGTGGGGGAAGCAGCTGCGCGCGCGTGCGCCTAGAGGGCGGACCCAGACATTGGGTGCGCAGCAACCCCCAACGGCATCCTGCACCACCAGAGAAGGGCGGAACAGCCTCCCACCGCGCTTCATAGAGATAGATACGCCGGGCCTGCCATGGGCAGGAAGAACACGGTGGCACAAGACCACATGGCTGGGCCTGATGGAAGGGTAAGGGCAACAGGACACAGGGCTGGCCCACAGACCACCGCAAGTAACACCCATGGTGCTGGAATTAGCCTGATTATTCACTCATCACATCTTCTGTCCACGGCATGCCCAAACATTTCGTCTCAGATCGGGGCCCCCAGTTTACAGCCAATTACTGGCACTCCTTCTGTAAGAAATTTAACATCACCCCGGACTATACGATGGCATACCACCCCCAAGCTAATGGTCAATACAAGCGGACCAATTGGACAATGAAAGACTTCTTTGGAGCCTATGCTAATGATTGCCAAGAAAACTGGGCCACCCTTCTTCCATGGGCAGAGTTTTCCCACAACATCAACTCTGCCATGGGGTTATCCCCTTTTCAAATTGTGTACAGAAGACAGCTGTCTCCCCCAATACTGATTCCATTGACCGTCCCCTCACCTGCAGCTCAGCTGATCACTCAGGAGCTCCAGGAATTCTGGGTCTGCACTGAGGAAATGCTCCAGAAAGTGGCAGAGAGAGTAAAAAAAAAACCACAGATGCACACCGTAGACTGGCACCACAATTTAAGCCAAGGGACAAGGTCTGGCTTAGCACCCATTATATTTGACTCCGGTTGCCCACCAGAGAATTGCCCCTGTTACATCGGGCCCTTCCCAATCACCGCCAGGTGGGCCCAGTAATGTAGCAGTTGCGCCTACCAGCCTCCTTGGGAGTCCATAATGTATTCCACATTTACATTCTCAAGCCTCTAGTCCTCATGTGGCCCACTAGAAGACCGCCCGAGCCCCAAGAGGTATCCACTGAAGAAAATGCTACATACCAGGTGGAGGAAATCCTGAACATTAAACGTCAAGCCAAGAGATGGCAATACCTGATATCATGGGAGAGGTACAGCTCGGAGGAGAATACTTGAGAGCCTGCATCAAAAATATATGGTACAAAAACCTCTTGAAGGAATGTCATGCCTTGTACCCCAAGAAACCCAAATTCTCTGAGGGGGGGGGGGGTTTAGAGGAGGAGATACTGTTGCATTTAGCTGGTCGTGGGGCGGACAATCAACTGCTCTTATCTCCAGTCCCAAGCTGTGGGCGGGATTCCCCGACACCGTGGCAGAACCCCCAGATGGAAGCACGGTAGGCCACGTGCTTGAACAGTTACCCCAGGCATCCCTAGGTACGCATGTGTCAAACTTGCTGACCTTTAAAGGGCCCAAGGTGAGAAATTCCTTGTGTGTCTTCTGATGACATCTGGACCTTCTCCTGTAAAGGGCCCTCTCCAACTCACCACAGATGCCTCGGCAATAGGTCGACTCTGTTGGAGTTGCGGTTTACCTCTGCATTACTGGTTCCTGATCCTTATCCTTGCCTCCTAGTTCCTGTTTCCACTGTGTGTCGTCTTGAGTTCCTGTGTCCTGTTCCTGGTTCTCTCACAAGCCTGGTCTTTTCCTGAGTTCTTGTTTTTGTGGTCTGCCTTCCCTCGTCTATCTTCATCATCTCGTCTGTCCTGTTGTTCCTCTTCTCCATGCACTTTGGATTAGACTCCTGGCTTTGGCTTCAGATTGGACTTGACGCAGCTTGACCTCCACCTGCCTTTGACCACTGCCTGCTCATCGACTTGCTTGAACTCTGCCTGCCCAAAACGACACTGAATTAACTCAACCTCTAACCACAGCCCCCACCAATCTCTGCTGCCTGCCCCGACCACTGCTCGCATTGATTCTGCTTCTCTCCGTGCTGGCCTGTTACACCCTACACGACGGATCTACATCTCCACAGAGGCCCATGCCTAAATCCAGCTGGCCCTGGCACCCGAGGGCTCAACCTAAGGGGAACAAGGGCTTGTATTGATAAAGCTCCTATTGGGCCTCTGCTCCAGTCAGCTCCGCCTCTTGATAGTGGGAACCTACAGAACCTCCTCCCTGTGGGTTGCGCCAACTCTACCTCAGTCCAAGGGTCCTCTTCAGCAACAGTTCTGCATCTCATTAGACAGATGCTAAACAGTTATTTATCTTTGATAGGGAAGATAATGGTTCACATGCAGCTGAAAACTTAATTTATAGACATTTGATATTTACCCTTTTTCCTTAAGTGGCCTGAAGGTGGATTACAAAACAAGTTTTAACTAACAGTTACAATACATTGGTCAAAGGTAATTTACAATTACAGTTGAATCAAGTTTACAAAATATAGCATTGAGAAGCCGGGTGTATATCTTATAATAGTCACTGCGATTTTGAGAAAAGAGTTGCTTTGAAAAGACAGGAGGTAAATATAATGTTGTGTGAGACTGATATTTTATAATAGAGATGTTTGATATTTTGTTCTCACTAATGTTTTGATGTTTGATTGTTTTGTTACAGAATATATGACCCCGAAGACAGCATTGTCCATCGAAACATGGGCCTATGTCGGGTAATTGGAGACTGAACTGGGAAATAGTCAGATTTTTAAATATATTGCTGAGTATGTTTGAGTGGGATAGACTATGGACAAGATAAGTACATTTTATCTGGTTTGTGGGGATTTTTGGGATAGTTAGGGAATAGGTCGAAATAAAACTTTTTGAACAGAGTTTACTGAATTGGTAAATGACAATGAACTGGTAAATGATAAGATATAATGAGTGCTTGATTTGAAAATGCCTGAAGCCCATTATGTGGCAAGAGACATCAGATTAATGCTGGCACTGATCCAATTTTGATACCAAGTTCATTGTTTTATTGTTGGTTAATTTTTGTAAACAGAAATTTTTCAAAAATGTTTTTTGGTGAGTAAAGAAAAAAATACAGATGGATTAATTTATAACGCTTACATGATGGTTCAGAGAGATAGATCAGAAAGACTGAGCGTGTCTGCCAGGAGACACTAACGGAAGGTGTGGCCAATGCATTAGCTTTTTTTTTTTCCCCGAAAAGTAAGATTGGAAGGTTGTCTGCATAACATTGAAAGTTCAGACCAAATGACCTAACTATGGTCATCAAAGAGGCAAGATAAATATTAAACAAGGTAGGTGAAAGAATTGCCCTTTGTGGAGCCCATGCTTCATTTGGAATGGAGAGGAACGGAGTCTGACCTGCCCAGATGACATTTTTCATCCTATTTGAAAGGAAGGACTGAAACCAGCTGGCAACGCTGCCTCTGACACCAAAACTATGCAGTCTTTCCAACAGAATTTTGTGATCCAGTGTATCAAAAGCTGCTGTTAGATCAAGCAGAATCCAAACTGAAGAGGTGCCTTTATCCACATTTACTCTGAAATCTTTGACTAAGGAGGCCACTCTGGTCTCCTTGCTACAGTCTTTACAGAAGCCAGAGGATTTCTAAGCAGACCAGCAGCAAGGCAGGAGAGGATTGGTAGGAAGCATCAAGAGGGGTTAGGGGCACGAGGGAGGCCCATGAGGCTTTTTTTCTTCTCTGACGAAGGCTGACTTTCTTTTTTTTTGCTTTATTTTTTTCTTTTGTTTTTTTCTAGTTGTTTTTTTTCTTTCTTTTAAATGAAAAGAAACAAAATGAGAAAAATAAAATG
This sequence comes from Rhinatrema bivittatum, assembly GCF_901001135.1. Taxonomy (NCBI): domain Eukaryota; kingdom Metazoa; phylum Chordata; class Amphibia; order Gymnophiona; family Rhinatrematidae; genus Rhinatrema; species Rhinatrema bivittatum. Next base: position 39,402,331 of record NC_042622.1, on the reverse strand, counting down.
ACTGTGCACACTCCTTTTGTTTATACTTTGCTGTCTGCAGCAATGTTCTGTTCTTCCTAGACACGGCCAGACTATACAGAGGTGACATAAGTTCGCCGTCTTTTTTTTTTTTTTTTACTGAGTGTGTGCTTGGAAACGCTATTGCAGCATTTCCCAAATATGTGGCCTGTCCCCTCTCCTTCCCTTCTCTGCCCTCGCTAACTTAGCCTTCCCGTCTTCGTTCGTCCTAGATCTTCTGTGCAGAGTCATTTTTTCTTTGCCGTGCCTTCTTTCATCACTTTGGGGAGCTTTTTTTCCTCTCTTTTTTTTTTCTGTGCCATCTCTGTCTGCTTTCCCTGCTACAGTGCACCCGAAGCTAAACTTTATCCTTTGTGGAGACAGAGCCGAAGCCTGGAGACTACTAAAAGCAAGGACAGAACAAATACACTGATAACATGACAGAGTCGGGGAGGAGGGAATAATGCGGAATGTGAAGGATAAATGATAAAATGATAGAGGGTCTGATGTTGAAACCTCTGCAATAGCGCCTGTAACGGTGGCTTCGCCACCATTTCAGTTGTCGGTTTTGCATTTTCTGGGTCTCCCCCATTGGTTTGCTCCACCCTGGGTTCTAGCCTTTCCATAAAAGGGGTTGGCAATACCGTTGTTGCAGGAGGGAGAAGATGAGTTTGTAAGAGCTGGAGTCAGATCTTGACAGTCAGGCTCTGAGTTTGCTGTATTTCGGTAGGCCTCAGGGTCCACCATATAAAAGAGATCATTTTTGGAAACGGAGAGACTTTTTGGAGTCTGACTGGTCTTACCCTGAAGGCTGCATCACCTTCCAGGAGGTATTGCATTCCACTTTATTTGATTCACTACACTCAGTTATCAGTAGCGACAGATATATTGGGCAAGAGCTTGGGGTTTTGTTCTCCCATCTACTTCTGGTGGCTCAAGACTGAGGAAGCGCCAGAGCTTGCCACCCTTCAGAGGGAGGGTCCCAAGGGCCCTGATTCAGCTGCTAGAAGGAGGGCAAGAAGAAAAGCTATTGTGGATAAAGATATTGATGCTCTTTCAGTTGTAATTCTCCCATTTCTTTTCACTATTTTTGCAATATTGGCCCGGATATTTTTTTCAAGCTGCATAAACCGGTTTTATGTTTTTTCTTGGCCTCCTTGATGTGGTCTGTCATCCTACCATGCGAGTACTCAGTCAGTGCATTATTCAAAAAGGACGATTCCCCTCCTGCACTGAGGGGCCCTGGAGGTTATATGTCCTCCCCGCCGCTGGAAACCCAGGCCGCCCAGTGGCTTACTGGTTCATATCAGAAATAGGGAGAGAGAGGTTTGAGACATTTGCACTATAGCACTGGGAAAATGGTAGCCCTTTATTCAGTCTTACAGTGACGAGGGGGTGACATGCCCTTCACTCAACCATAAAAGTAGAGGCCAATTGTATCCCTCACCTCCCCAGAATTTCTCCAAGGGCCCCATCTAGTGAGCAGGCACTGATTTTAGTGGCCCAGTCACACATCCTAGCATCTGGAAGGGAATGCCGGGAGGCCCAGAGCTATAGACAGACACTCAGGAAGAAACTCTCAAATAGCCGTGCACAGTTTTAACAAGCGGACTTCATTGAAGTTTTCAGAGAAATTGGCCACATTGTCACTCATTGAAAATTAGTGAGTGCAAAGTCCAAACGTTAAAAGCTTCTACATGCTTTCCGCCTGCTCTTTGTGTGGACAGTTGAAGGAAGGGAATAAGCAACACGTGTATACTTGAAAATTAAATGTAGGTGGGCTGTTTATCTCCTGCAACCTAAACATGCCCACAGGAGCACCTGTTAAATGTGGATAAAAGTACACATACTGCGGAGGCTGCATTTGATGGGGAGCCGCAATGCGCACAATTCTTAGTCAGGGCATTTTATCTTTGAAAATTGCCCTTCCCAAGCCAGGACTTCTTAGGAAGCCTACAGCATCAAAGCCACCAGATAAGTGCAAGTGGGGAGCAGGGTCTTCATCAGGGTCAAGGATCATGACGCCTTCCATAACTGACAGTCCCCATTTCGGAACGGAAAACTTGCTAGCAGGTGGTGGCAAGTCTGCTTCCTTAAGATAAAACTCAATAAATCATAAAAGTGAAATTATTTTGAATAGGTATTCCTGTTTATTGCTCACTGTATTGATCCAGTCAATGGATGCTAAGCTAGATAAATGACAACTTATTCCGATCGTCCACTAAGTTAAACACTGCTGTAATGCCTCCACACTAAGGCAGAGAGTGCGACATAGTGCCCATAGCTGCAATAACACCCTAGGCAGACAATAGGATATGTACAGAAAAAAAAAGTGATTCTGTTCATTATTTTGGTTTGTTTGTCATTTTAATTTGTTTCATTCATTTCGGTTCCCAGATTCACTCTTATTTCATTATGTCATTTCATTCAAGTCAAGTGGAGGAAGCAATGCTTTCTACTTTGGACTCTTCTCTACCCAAGTTTAATAAAACTTGTAGGGAGGCATCAGCAACAGAGGGAACAGAACTCCAAGACAGCGAGAATGGGGAAAAGTGGCACAAACAATGGTGGCACCGTGAGGGGGCAAAGCAGTACCAAAAGTGGCATGAACATCCCAAAGCACTAAGGGAGTGACAAAGCGGTACTGACAGAGGCATGAACCCCCCAAGGCAATGAGGGAGTGACAAAGCAGTACTGACAGAGGCATGAACACCCCAAGGCAATGAGGGTGTGACAAAGCGGTACTAACAGAGGCATGAACACCCCAAGGCAATGAGGGAGTGACAAAGCGGTACTGATAGAGGCATGAACACCCCAAGGCAATGAGGGAGTGACAAAGCGGGACTGACAGAAGCATGAACACCCCAAGGCAATGAGGGAGTGACAAAGCGGTACTACCAGAGGCATGAACACCCCAAGGCAATGAGGGAGTGACAAAGCGGTACTACCAGAGGCATGAACACCCCAAGGCAATGAGGGAGTGACAAAGCAGTACTGACAGAGGCATGAACACCCCAAGGCAATGAGGGAGTGACAAAGCGGAACTAACAGAGGCATGAACACCCCAAGGCAATGAGGGAGTGACAAAGCGGTACTGACAGAGGCATGAACACCCCAAGGCAATGAGGGAGTGACAAAGCGGTACTACCAGAGGCATGAACACCCCAAGGCAATGAGGGAGTGACAAAGCGGTACTGACAGAGGCATGAACACCCCAAGGCAATGAGGGAGAGACAAAGCAGCAAAGAGAGTGGTGTGAACACCCCAAAGGAGTGACCAAGCAGCACCAACAATTACATGAACACTACAAGGTATTGAAAAAGCTATAAAGAAGCATCAACGGTGGTGTGAAAACCCCAATACACCATGAGAGAGGCAAAGCATAAACAGTTTTCTACACACACACACAGATAGTAAGATGCTGTTACCTACTTAGCCTTTATGAAGTGTTCCAGAATAAAAGGCTCTGAAAGTAAGATGCTAAGATTCAGAAGGTAAGAAAAGTTTGAGAAGGTAGGAATACTTGCAGAGGTCTGAGTGTGTTAGCTGGAATTATAAGTGAAAAATAACTGAAATTATAGAGGTGACTGTGAGAGAGGCAGCAAGAGAATAAAGCATCGGCTCAGCTTGTTAATAGGCTTGGCATGAGTGCCATTACCTCTGCTTTTTTATTTGGTCAAGTCAAAGTACACTATAGGCATTCAGAGGTTTGATTAACACATTCATAAATGATCTGGAAAAGGGAACGGTGAGTGAGGTGATCATATTTGCAGTTGACAAAATTATTCAAAATTGTTAAAACAACAGTTAATTGTAAGGAACTGCAGAAGGACCTTGTGAGACTAGGAGACTGGGTAATTTAATGGACTGAAGAAATTTAATGTGGAAAAATGCAACGCCATGCACATAGGAAAAATAATCCCATATACATGTACATGATGCTAGGTTCTGTATTAGGCATCACCACTCCAAAAAAGAGTCTCAGAGTACACGTGGACAATACATTGAAATCCTCGGCTTAGTGCGCAGCGGCGGTCAGAAAAGCAAATATAATATTAAGAACATACGATATGCCATACTGGGTCAGACCAAGGGTCCATCAAGCCCAGCATCCTGTTTCCAACAATGGCCAATCCAATCCAAGTCACAAGTACCTGGCAAGTACCCAAACATTAAAAATATCCCATGCTACTAAAGCTGACAACAAGCAGTGGCAATTCCCTATTGATTTATAGCAGTTTATGGACTTTTCCAGGAACTTATCCAAACCTTTTTTAAACCTAGATACACTAACTTCCTTAACCACATCCTCTGGCAATGAATTCCAGAGCTTAATTATGTGGAGCGAAAAAAACATTTCTCCGATTTCTTTTAAACGTGCTACTTGCTAATTTCATGGAGTGCCCCAGTCTTTGTATTATCTGAACGAGTAAATAACCAATTCACATTTACCAGTTCAAATCCTTTCATGATTTTGTAGACCCTTCATATCTCCCCTCAGTCGTCTCTTCTCCAAACTGAAGAGCCCTAACCTCTTTAACCTTGCCTCATAGGGGAGCCGTTCCATGCCACTTATCATTTTGGTTGCCCTTCTCTGTACTTTCTCCAGTGCACCTATATCTTTTTTGAGATGCGGTGACTAGAATTGCACACAGTATTCAAGATGTGCTCTCACCAGGGAGCGATACAGAGGCATTATGACATCCTCCATTTAATTTGTCATTCCTTTCCTAATAATTCCTAACATATTGAGCCAATGATTTCAATGTAATATCAGCTATGATGCCCAGATCTTTTTCCTGGGTTCTAATATGGAAACTAACATCGTGTAACTACAGCATGGGTTATTTTTCCTTATATGCATCACCTTGCACTTGTCCACATTATATTTCATCTGCCATATGGACGCCCAATCTTCCAGTCTCGCAAGGTCCTCATGCAATTTATCACAATCCACTTGTGGTTTAACTACTCTGAATAATTTTGTGTCATCTGCAAATCCGATCACCTCACTTGTCATACCCTTTCCAGATCATTTATAAATATAAAAGCACTGGTCCAAGTACAGATCCCTGAGATATGCCACATAACTTTTTCCACTGTGAAAACAGACCATTTAAATCTAATCTCTTTTTCCTGTATTTTAACCAGTTTGCAATCCACCAGTTTACAATCCACAAAAGGACATCACCTCCCATCCCATTACTTTTTAGTTTTCTTAGAAGCCTCTCATGTGTACTTTGTCAAATGACTTCTGAAACTCCAAATATACCACATCTGCTGGTTCACTTTTATCCATATGTTTGTTAACCCCTTCAAAAAAAGTAGCAGATTTGTGAGGCAAGACTTCCCTTGGGTAAATCCATGCTGGCTGTGTCCCATTAAATTATTCTTTAGAATAGTTTCCACAATTTTTCCCGGCACTGAAGTCAGGCTCACCGGTCTATAGTTTCCTGGATCACCTCTGGTGCCCTTTTTAAATATCGGGGTTACATTGGCCACCTGCCAGTCTTCAGGTATAACGGATGATTTCAATGATAAATTATTTGTAATAGGTATGAACTTTCATTTTTTAGTTCTATCAGAGCCCTTGGATGTATACCATCTGGTCCAGGTGATTTGCTATTCTTCAGTTTGACAATCTGGCCTACCACATCTTTCAAGTTCACCGTGATTAAGTTCAGTTCATCTGAATCATCATTCTTGAAAACAGTCTCTGGAACAGGTATCTCCCCAACTTCACCCTCAGTAAACACCGAAAAAAAGAATTCATTTAGCCTTTCCACGATGGCCTTTTCTTCCCTAAGTGCCCCTTTAACCCCTCGATCATCTAACAGTCCAACAGACTCCTTTGCAGTCTTCCTGCTTTGGATATATTTTTAGAAGTTTTTATTATAAGTTTTTTCCTCTTTGGCCAATTTCTTTTTAAATTCTCTCTTAGCTTGTCTTTTCAATGTTTTACATTTAGCATGCTAATGCTTATGCTTTTTCCTATGTTCTTCAGATGGATCCGTCTTCCAATTTTTGAAGGAAGATATTTTGGCTAAAATAGCTTCTTTCACCTCACCTTATTAGCCATGGCACACTTGCACCTTGCATACTGTGTGTAGCCCTGGTTGCCCCATCTCAAGAAAGACATAGTGGAACTAGAAAAGGGGCAAAGGAGGGCAAAAAAATGATAAAGGGGATGGAACATCTCTCCTATGATGAGAGGCTATGCAGGTTAAGGCTCTTCTCTTTATCAAACTGAAGAGACAGCTGAGAAGGAACGTAATGGAGAAATTACTTACCTGATCATTTCGTTTTCCTTAGTGTAGAATTCGGAAGAAGCCCGTAGTCTACGTCACCTCAACATCGGCAGACTCCTATCCAGATACCTGGAAATGTCGGAACCCGTACGAAGAACGGACCACCTTTTCGTCCTTCACAGCGGAACGAGACAAGGGGAAGCGGCCTTGCGAGCAACCATCACCCGCTGGATCAAGGAAGTCATCAAGGCGGCATACATAGAAGCTGGCAAGCCACCACCTCTACAGGTCAAGGCCCATTCTACCAGAGCCCAGGCAGTATCCTGGGCAGAAACTAGAATGCTGTCACCTAGGGATGTGAATCGTTTTAGGACGATTAAAATTATCGTCCGATAATTTTAATATCGTCTTAAACCATTATGGAACACAATACAATAGAGATTCTAACGATTTATCGTTATAAATCGTTAGAATCGTGAGCCGGCACACTAAAACCCCCTAAAACCCACCCCGACCCTTTAAATTAAATCCCCCCCCCTCCCGAACCCCCCCCCCCAATGACTTAAATAACCTGCGGGTCCAGCGGCGGTCCGGAACGGCAGCGGTCCGGAACGGGCTCCTGCTACTGAATCTTGTTGTCTTCAGCCGGCGCCATTTTCCAAAATGGCGCCGAAAAATGGCGGCGGCCATAGACGAACACGATTGGACGGCAGGAGGTCCTTCCGGACCCCTGCTGGACTTTTGGCAAGTCTTGTGGGGGTCAGGAGGCCCCCCCCAAGCTGGCCAAAAGTTCCTGGAGGTCCAGCGGGGGTCAGGGAGCGATTTCCCGCCGCGAATCGTTTTCGTACGGAAAATGGCGCCGGCAGGAGATCGACTGCAGGAGGTCGTTCAGCGAGGGTTCCGGCGCCTCGCTGAACGACCTCCTGCAGTCGATCTCCTGCCGGCGCCATTTTCCGTACGAAAACGATTCGCGGCGGGAAATCGCTCCCTGACCCCCGCTGGACCTCCAGGAACTTTTGGCCAGCTTGGGGGGGCCTCCTGACCCCCACAAGACTTTCCAAAAGTCCAGCGGGGGTCCGGAAGGACCTCCTGCCGTCCAATCGTGTTCGTCTATGGCCGCCGCCATTTTTCGGCGCCATTTTGGAAAATGGCGCCGGCTGAAGACAACAAGATTCAGTAGCAGGAGCCCATTCCGGACCGCTGCCGTTCCGGACCGCCGCTGGACCCGCAGGTTATTTAAGTCATTTGGGGGGGGTTCGGGAGGGTGGGGGATTTAATTTAAAGGGTCGGGGGTGGGTTTTAGGGGGTTTTAATGTGCCGGTTTTGCGATTTTACGGTTTTTTGATTTTTCACGATTTTTCACGATTTTTCACAATATTTTACCCCCCCAAACGGCAACAATACGATTCCCTCCCCCTCCCAGCCGAAATCGATCGTTAAGACGATCGAGGACACGATTCACATCCCTACTATCACCTGCCGAGATCTGCAGAGCGGCGACATGGTCCTCCATCCATACTTTCTCCAGATTCTACCGTCTGGACGTTCAGGCTCGGGAGGACACGGCATTTGCAAGAGCAATACTAAGTGGGTCACGGGCAGCCTCCACCCGGTTCGGGAGTAGCTTTTATACATCCCATTGGTCCTGAGTCCATCTGCTACACGCTAGGAAATAGAAGTTTATAAAATCATGTATGGGGTGGAATGGGTGCATAAAGGTTGGTCATTTACCCTTTCAAATATACTAAAACAAGGGGTCACTTCATGAAACTAACAACCAACAAATTCAAAACAAATCATACTTTTTCATTCAGTGCACTATAAAGCTATGGAACCTGCTGCCAAAGGTGACTAGCAAAAAAGGATTCAAAAGAAGTTTGGATAAGTTCCTGGAGGAAAAGACCATAACACATTATTAGCCAGGTAGACTAAAGAAAGCTATTGCTAACCGTGGGAGTGAGTAACAGGAATTTCTCTATTTTATGGGATCTGACGGGTACTTGCTACCTGGATTGGCCACTGTCAGAAACAAGATGCTGGGCTTGATGGACCTGGATCTCACCCAGCATGGTAATTCTTATTTTCTTATGATTCTGAATGACTTTATTTGGGTGCACTCACGTACCGGTTAAGACCAGTAGTCAGCAAGTACCATAAAGAAATTTGAAAAGAACTTTGAATAAAGAATCAAAGAGGGCATGAATCCATTGGAAGTAAATGGGTAAGGTCCATGCATTATGCCTGGAAGATTCGTACCGATGGTGTGATTGGTTGGATCGGGATGGGAGATTTTCTGTGTCGTGTGCAACCAAGGCTTAGTCCCGACTTTCAAGGCATTGAGTAGGAGTAGAAGGTAACAGGCCCAGCACAACCAGGTGTGCAAACTGTGCTTTTGCACAAGGCAGCACACTTGGGGGGATGGTAGAAAGAGAGGCCAACCTGCTGGCAGCTGAAAATGAGGAGAGGCCACTGGCAGTATTTAAGCTATGCACATGCATGCCCACACACAATTTTTCCACGGGCATGTACAACTCCCCCCCCCCCCCTCTGTGGTGGAGCTCATCCCATCCCAGCCCGAAGCAGCGGCCTACAGGGCCATGGTGAAACTCATTCCACCATGGCCTGAAGTGAGGAAAAAGCCCATGGCACGGTGGTGGAGTTCACCACATTATGGCCTGAAGTGAAGAGGAGGCCGGCAAGGGCCGCAGTGCAGCTCATCCCACCATGATCTGTAGAGAAGAGGAGGCTGTGTGTGGGTGTGAATGTATTTGTATATGTGATTCTGTGTGAGTATGAGAGCTTGTGTGTGAGAGCCTGTGTGTGTATGTCTGTGTGATAGCCTGTGTGCATTTGTACATGAGTGTGTCTGTTTGAGAGGCTGTGTGCATGTGTGTCTGCCTGTGAGAGTATATGTGTCACAGAGGCTCTCACAAGTGCGCACACACATACATAATGTGTGAGCCTATGTATGAGAGAGAGAGTGTAATTGAGAGCATAGGCATGTGTTTGGGAGAGGAAGTATGTGAGAGAATGAATGTGTTATTGTGCGTATGTGAGAGAGAGAGAAGATAAAGTTTGTGTGGCCCTACTTCCTCCAATCCACAACAATCTCAGGGTGACTGGAAATCAAAATATCCCAGGTATTGAGAGCAGGAGATTTTTAAATTCTTATTAGTTTTATTTATTGGGTGTAATTTGATGTGTTGAAATATTTTTTTGGTGTTTGGGAAATATTAGAACCAATTTATGCAAGTTTTTTTAATTGGATGTTTTGCTGTTTTGACATACTGTATTTATTATTTTTATCAGTACGGTTTAAATATTATGAATGATGCTTTATATTTTTTGATTTTATTGCTTAATGCATAATTTAATTGTGCGCTTCTGTAGAAATGATGTGTGTGAGGGAGCATGTGTGCAAGTCTGTAAGGTTTGCCTAGGGTACCTAATACCCTTTCCTTGACCATGGCTTCCATGAATGGGGGCTTGAGGGGGCAGGCAGGGGTCAGTTTTTACAAATATAGATTGCTGGAGGGATGTGGGCTTTCTTTGACAGGGCAGGGGAAGGTAGGGTGAGGTGGGGGCAGGGGCAGCACAGTAATTGCTCGCACAGGGCAGCAAAAAAAGCTAGCACCAGCCCTGGGAGGCAAAATTCAATGCAAGATATCGAACGAGGGACAAGGCAGCAGGAGCACTGGTGTTAAAACCCCAAAATATAGGTGCAGAGTAAGGCAGCAAGAAGTGACATCAACATCCTAAGGCACAGAGTGTAGAGTAAGGCAAGAAGCACAGAGGCGGCAGCACCCCAAGGCATAGAGTGAGCTGTAAAGCAGGAAGAAGAGAGCCATCAAATCCCCAAGGCACCAAAAGAGGGACAAAGGACACCAACAGAAGTGGTAAGAACACGGGGCAGTCTAAGGGTGTTACTTTGTTAGCCAGTCTTATCCCTTTAGGATGAGATCTAGGCCGGACCCTCCATATATAAAAGACAATTTCTCAATCTGGGCCATGCAGGGCTCAGGAATCTGGGGTATCCGTCTGATGGGAGCAGATAGAGGCATAAATTGCCACAGATTGCCTAGAAATACTCACCTGAATTAGGGTCGCTGGGGTCCCAGGCACATTTAAATCCTGGAGAGGAGAAGCAGTGAAGCGAAGCTCCATGGCTAAATGTGGTGAGGCAGCGTTCAAGTTGCTGGGAACAAAGAGGTCAACATTTCAAAAGGAATGGGGGTGCTAAGCTCAATACAAATTACCCCTCCCTGGACACAGTGAAGGTGTTTGCTCAGTACTGGGGGTGCTCAAGCACCCACTGCACCCACAGAGCTGGCACCCATGGCTGGGAAGAGTCTTGTTTCCCAGCCTGTCCCCAGGATACGGTCTCCCAACCAATCAGCTCCGATGGGAGCACGGGCCTTCGCTTTGGTGTAACTGGCTCATGCTTTCCAGGCTCCTGGATCCCTGCCCTGGATGGTCGTGCAGCTGAGTGGTTGCGGCAATGGTCGATCTCCACAGGTAGCCCCCCCAGTTCCAGCCTTGCCAGTGGCTGGTGCCGAGATTTTCCGAGTCTTCTCTTCTTGTTAAATATTATTACATAACCAAATCTCCTGAGGATCTGCGTGAGGAGATAATGCAGCCCTTAATTATAACTGTACCAAAGGCTGTAACGTGATTAATCCGCTGCAACGAACGGGCTGCAGAAAGTGAGGATTAGTGTTGCGCCGAGGTTTGGCTCTTAAACGCCGAGCGGGGTGATAGTGGGCTGCAGGACTGCCGCTTCAGTTCTGGAAAGGAGGTGCAGGGATTAGAAGCCTGTTTTCCTAGCCTAGAGATTCTTTATGACTCTAATTACTGTTCTAATTATTATTATTATTAGCACAAGTGGTAATAACATTATCACTGGTGTGTTTATTGTTCATTCGGATATATCTAACCCCACTCAGGCAAACAGATGAAAATAGAGGGTCCTCCACTGCAGGATGCTCTTTTTCCCTTCTCTCTCTCAGCAATGTGCCTCTCTCCTTTACCCCTTGAAACTCCCCCACCCCCCACACTTCAGGGAAGACATTTTGACCCATCAATTTTAATTTTTTTTCACTGGGTACACTGCACCCACCTAAGGAACTCTCTTGCTTTCTTTCTCCCCCTTCCTCCAAATTCCTTAATTATCTCTTCACTTAGGCAGCCAGTAATTATAGTCAAATATCCCTGGTCTTGCCAAGGCAGGAATAAAAAGTGATTGAAAGGAGAAAGGATGTGGAAATGCCTCCCTTTCTCCAGCGCTTCATCCTCCCATCCAAAATAAAATCAGGGAATTTGATTTAAGATTTATTTTCCACCCTCGCCACAAATAGCCAGTTTGAGGCGGATTCAATAAAAAGGCATGCATAAACACAATATACGTACAAAATAATCAAGAGACAGATTACAATGAGAGCAGCCTAGCGTTTAATAGTTTTATGAGCAACGTTAAGGCGCTTCCTTCTCCATTCCACATCAGAGACTCTGATCGGGTGCCTTAGGTGCTGGCAGGTTAACCTTTGGAAGGTCACGGCTCTCCCACTGCTACTGCCCTACCTTATAAAATTTGCCATGCCATTAACCACCTTTTTAATGAAATCTAAGGAGAGGCAACCTTGTTGCTGTGTTTGCACGAGTGTCTCTCCTTGGCTCTCAGGGGATCTTGTTATCTGCACTCTAACAGCTCAAGACCTGAAGTCACTTGCAATGCTAGCGGTGTTTAGCTAAAATAAATGTCAACAGGCAACCCCCAAAATACATGTGAAAGGCAACTGCGCGCCAACGAATCAACAAGAGATTTGAGTGCTTGAAATATCCTGAGACCTACAAATGCTGCCTGGACTCACGCGACACAGTTGGAATAAATGGAGCGTCATGGAGAGGGTCTGCAAAGCTCTCAAGGAAAAAAAAAACATAATTCTCGCACAAAGCATGATCCATAACTACAGTGATAAATTCACAAGATGTAAAAGGTTCTGTGGCAGACAATGCAAGCTGAATACTGAGCTGGGACCAACCCCCCTCCACCTCCTTGTGCCTATGAAACAAGCTAGGAAAAAAGCATTAGAGATGTGCAAGAAAAAGAATTGCATTTCATATTATGATGCGGTTTTGTTGTTAGGTTTGTTTCGTTTCATTCGTTTCATTACCTTTTTTTTGTATAGTTTATGTCGTTTGTGCTGTCTGCATTAAAATCAAGGGGGGCAGAAATGACTCAAAGTAAAAGGGCTGGTTAACAGGGAGGATTCTCTCTCTCCCTCCGTCCCTGGTCCAGATGAGCCCATATGGAACATTCCTGCTCCCTCTTACCTATACCCCTGTTTCCTCAAGTGCATCCCCATTCCTGCTTCCCTTCCATCTGAAAGAGAGACCCTCTGAGGACATCCCTGCAACATTCCTACTCCCCTCCCCCCCCCCCCCACCTAAGAACAGTCAAGTCTGCTCCCTCAAAAAAAAAAAAAAAAGAGTCAAGCTTACCCCTTTATCAGCCGCTTCTCCAGGCAAACCCGGATTTAAGCATAGGCAACTACCTAGGGCGCTGGATTTTGAAGGCTCTGACCACCTGGGTCAAAAGGATCCTGCTCCCACTTGCTTTAAAGGCTGTGGTACCCTGCCTCCCCCTTCCACTGCCTGCTATCCCGTCCTGCCTATGGGTGCCAAAATCTTCAATCCGGTCCTGACTCCCTCCACCCTTCAGAATGGATACTCTTGCCCTCTTGCTGGTATGACTGCTTAAGTTCAAATGGCATCGCCTAGTGCTGGGCACTGTCAAGCACAGTCAGGCAACCAGTGCAGACCGGGACCTGGCGCCCCCTCCCGATTGCCAAATCAAAAAAGTAGATCAAACCCGCCATTTCCTAAGTAACGTTGGCTTGCTGGTTTGCTCTGTCGATGTATAGTAAGAAAATATTCCCCTTTCCCGGTCGCTAGTGTACATTTGTGCCTGACCTCACTGTTTGTTCTGCATTCTTCTGGACAATAAAACAGCCGCAAGTCTGCAGCAAAGTTTTTTTTTTTAGCAACGTACTGTAATCTGTAAAGAATCTACATGTTGTGGCAAACCCCTTCACAGCACAGGTTTCACTCCCACCAAGAGATATAAAAATAACCGTGTAACGAGACTGATAATGTGAACTGTACACTTAGGCTCTTTCTATTAACCAGTCTGTGACAGGATGGGCCCAATATTATTTCAAAGCTGATCTGAAGGCATTTTGACAGGTTAGCATCTTATCAAAAACGGAAGCTTAGCTGAAAAGGTTTGACCTTGGGAATCTCACCTACTCTTCCTACAGGAAAATATTTGTCCCACCCTACAGCTAGAAACTGACAGAAAGACACCAGGATACCAGATAGACACAATTAGACTATATAATATTGTCAAATATACTCTTTATACATTTATATCTATCTATATATATCTATATATTAATTTATATACAGCTTTATTATGTGACAGATATCTGCAAATTCCTATTATGTTCTCAAAAACACTTTCAGACTAATTCTGGGTGTACTGATATAGACCTTCTATTCACCAGAATCCTCCCTTCCTCCTCCGTCATCCTATATTTAAACACAACATTCCAATGAGAACAAGACTTTTTTTTTATGGAGATTTTTTAAAGAGCACTGCGAAAGCTGGCACTCCAGAACAGATTGTTCAGAGGAGCATCGCGTGAAAAAAAAAATCTCTCTGGCGCGGAAACAATGGTTTATTGTTTTTTACTACACATCTCGGACTCTGGGTTCCAAATTACAGCTTGAAAGTGAAAAGTGAAGCAAGCTTTGGGGGTCCCCATTTTTGGGCACAGCTCCTTGAGTGGTTGAGGGTGACGCCACTATGCCAATGAATTCTTTGGGGGGTGAATGACTTAAGAGGGCAACTTGAGGTATATTTGCACATAGTGGATGTAGACACATGAAACTACTGCAACAGCTTGATACCATTGCTTAAGTCGTTTCAAAGACGTTCGAGAGCAGTTGACCTTCAAGTCAAGACTGAGGCAGGTTGAAACAACAGTGGGAGCCCCAGAAATGAGATGCATTGGAAGAGCAGCGTCAGGCCCTGCACAGTAACATGCAAACGATGGCAAATAAAGACCTCAATATCCTATCCAGTCTGCCCAACTGAAATGTGTCCACATCACGCAGAGGAACATATAAAATTCCCATATGCAACCCAACACCAACTCCCCCTCCTGCATGTCTACTGTCTGACTTCTCAACTCTTTTCCTACCCATGCCCTCCGTATCTTTTCCAAGCCTGCCCACATATCTGTTGCATCCCCTCCACTGGGAGACCATTTCAGGCCTGGTCATATCTTGTGTTCTTTCAACTTTGATTCTTACAAGAGCAATACTTAAGCCAGCACACGCCTCTCCCCCGCCCCCCTGCCCCCCAATCCGGCAACTGGGATGACCGAGGTGCATTGGCAGAGCTTTTTCAAGCTCTGCAGGGGAACAGAAGTAGGAAAAGCGGGTAAAAAGGGCGGAAGGCCTTTACCAGAATTTTAGCAGTGCCTTGCAGTGAAATAAAACAAATTATTTATAGGCTGGGCAAATTGAGATGCACGAGCAAGGCTGCACGGGGGCTCAGTGTTGGAACCTTAGAAGGAAGGCCAGTGGAGATAGAAGTGCAATACAAGGGCTGAAAATTGTGAGGGTGAGTGGGGCTGCAAGTGAGCTGCATAAGAAAACCGTTTGGTGGGCTCAGTGCTGGTGAATGTCTTGCCATTTTGGCCGGGCTGGTAGAGCTGCATAGACCCTGCCTGCATTATATCTGCCTCAAAAACAGTTTTGTGAGGGCCAAATTCACAACAAGAAATAAAGTCGCGGGGTTGCCACATGGATATGAAGAAATAAAAAAGTCAATAAACAAGTTTATTTAGGTTTACCTCATGCTTTTTCATTGGTGGCTCAAGGCAAATTCCATTCAGGTTCAGCAGAGGGTTTATAATCTAAGGGCCCTATTTACACAGGGCCTGATTTTAAAAAGCATTTACTCGAGTAAAAACCAGGTTTACTGGGGTAAATTCACTTTACTTGAGTAAGTGGGTTTTTGAAAATTGCTACAATAGTAGCTACATTTACGCATGTAACTCCTTTTGAAAATTACCCCCTAAGCATTTTTCCTACAGACACAAAAGGGGAGAAACCCTTTAGTAAATAAGATCCTAAGTTTTTGTTTTGTTTTTTTTTTACCTGGGACAAAGAAGAGCAAAGTAATTTTTTTTTCAAGGTCACAATGAGCAGCAGCGGGATTTGAGCCCCAAGCTTCCCGCAGCTCGATCCACTAGGGCCATTCCTCCGCTGCCGTGGGGGGTTAGGCCGTTTCCTTGGACTAACTTAACCCGTCTGCGGCCAGCTTTCGAGAGCTCTGCTCCCCAGCCACCCCCCCCTTCTGCAGGGACTTGCTGAAAAGCTGGTCCGCAAACGGATTAAGTTAGGCCAATAAAAGCCAAGATCACCTACAACGGGGGTAAGACTCAGGAACACAGTCAATACATATTTTTTCAAAGAATGGGTAATGAATGTCTGGAATGCACTCCTAGAGAAGGCACCGGAGACAAAAAAAAAAAATGGTAATGGAATTCAAAACAGCGTGGGATAAACCCAGAAGGCCCTTAGAGGCGAGTGGATGGAAATGAAGCACCAGGGTAACCCGTACAAAGCGGTGGTTGCAGCCGTACACAGACGTGATATAACAGCGTCTGGCTTCCTCAAAGGCTGATGTGGTTTGCCTGGAGAGACCACAGTCAAAATCCTAATTTTAATAAGCAGGGGGAGGCTGCATTCTCTTTCTTTCTTTTTCTCAACAGCCTCACTTATCTCGGTGGCTGTAGATATTATTACAAAATGTAATAAGACAGAGAAGAAAAGCCCAGGAGGTGGCTTACGCATTGGTCTTGTAAGAAGCAGAGCTGAAGATAGCAAGGACCGAAATGGACCACCAGCGGAGGAGACGGAGGCCATCACCGTCACAGAGTTTGGGCATGCTTGGGCCAGGTGTGGAGGGCGGTGGTAAGGAAAGGGTTAAGGGCAGGTGAGAAACATGGGGAAAGGGAGTCGGTGTTGGGCTGCGTGTGGGAACTGATAAGCCCGGTTTTTACACAATCGGCACAAGTCAGCACCTACGCACGTGAGCCGGCGTGTATAAAGTTACGGCCATATTTTATAAACTGCGTGACACGAGCCACATAGTTTATAAAATAGCGTGTTTTTCTGCCCCAAAAGTATGCACGTATGTTTTTAATGCAGACAAATAACATACTTTCCCTACCTATTTCATAAAAGTGCATGCGCATATTTTACACCTGTAATATTTGTACCATATGCACTTAATAACTGTCACTCAAACACAGAAGCATGTGCGTACTCCACTTATGAAATTACTTCCTCGTGTGCGTACTTGGAATCATCAGTTTGCTGATACCGCTAGCAATTCACCCGGACCTTCACCAGTTCACCCAGCCACTCCAGCAAGTCACCCTGAGCCCCCACCAGCTCACCCAGATCTCCCACCCATAAACTACAGAGGAAAGACAAGTGCAATTGCAACCGCGTGAGTCAATTATCAGTGTCAAAGCTTATGGACAAGTTGGAGTAGTGGAAGCACGTGTCCCGTTTATCAAGTAGCAACTTGTGCGCAAACCTCTGAACTCTGCCCCGCAAAGACTCCAACCCACCCTTTTTCTTAATCCTTTAACATTCATGGACAATAAGGCGAGTATGGGCATAAATCAGGCTTTTGCAAAATGCTACTTACACCTGCACATGCTACTTACATGCACAACTTCCAATTATCATCTCAGAAACCTTTCTGAGAATTCATCCCCACATGCACATCTACCTAAAAATGGAAGACTCTCAACTGGGTAAACTGGATAGGTAATTTTGGCCTTTATTTATTTAAAATATTTCTATTCTGCACTATGGGGTAGATTTTAAAAGCCCTTACGCGCGCAGGGCACTCGCGCGCCGGTGTGCCTATTTTGCATAGGCTGCCAGCGCGCACAAAGCCCTGGGACGTGCGCCGGCGTCTTATGCAAAATAGGGGGCTAAGGGGCTTCGTAAAAGGGGCGGAAGCCCGGGGGTGTGTCCGGGGGCATGGCGATGGTTGGGGGGCGGGCCTGGAGGGCGGTCCCGAGTCCCCGGCACTGCGGTCTGTGCCGGGGGATGGCGAGCCAGCGCACGCAAGTTACGCCTGCTTCAAGCAGGCGTAACTTGCACAACAAAGATAGGGGGGGATTTAGTTAGGGCTGGGGGGTGGGTAAGATAGGGGAAGGGAGGGGAAGGTGGGGGGATGCGGAAGGAAAGTTCCCTCCGAGGCCGCTCCGATTTCGGAGTGGCCTCGGAGGGAACGGAGGCAGGCTGCGCAGCTCGGCGCGTGCAGGCTGCCAATTTTGCACAGCCTTGCACGCGCTGACCCCGGATTTTTGTTTGCGCCGGTTGCGCGTACTTTAAGATCTATCCCTATCTTTCTAGGTGGGTAATGGCAGCACATTCATAATAAAAACATAAAATCAGATAAAAACTTAACAATAAAAAAGTCTCAAAATAACAAATATAAAAAAACAACTATACCTGCACATACATGCCAAGGTCAAAAGACACAATATTTATTTATTTACAATTTCTTATATACTGCATCACCGATCCAACAAAAGGACAACCAAAATAGTGTACAAACAAATCCTACACATTTTCTAAAAATACACACATAAAAAAAATTAACTACAATACAGCACCTCATCCAAAATTCTTATCACATAGACCTACCTAGAGAGACTCTGGATAAAACCTCCTTCCTAACCCCCAGCAACATCACCAATCTTCTCTTTAAAAACCCTTAATGAAAGAGAACATAAAAGACATCCAGTCAATGGCTAGCCTAATGGAATAACCAAGTCTTAACAATGCTCCCTGACTTGATCTCAACTCGAGGCCTGGGATATAATGATCCAATCTGTTTATCAAATATTCAGGACCTTGACCCACAAAGCCCGAAAAGTCAGAACCTGAAATGGGCAAAGTTTCTTAATCAATCAGTATTTCCAAAAGGTGGTCCAAATTACTTGAGAAATCTGCTGTTCCAAAGGAAAATCAGAGTTGAAAACAACTCCTAGAGCTTTTACGTAAGTTGCCAATTTCATGACATCGGGCCCCACATTTATCGATAATGGAGGTAGATCTAAACTGGAACTCCCAATCTTCAGCAACATAACTCATTTGCAGTAGTCTGTAATCTACACCTCTGACTCTGATATACCATAATCTTAGGTGAAAAAATAAAGCCCTCAAGTGGTTTTCTAAATGTCCAAGTACCTGCTTCAGCACTGGATTTGTCAGGAAGCAAGTCCCATAATTGAAGACCTGTGACAGCAAATATCCTTGCACAAGTTTCCACCAGTCATGCTACCAACACAGAAGGAATGTCATCCAGACGATCTTATTAAGTACATCATATTATAAATTTGATATTGAAACAAATCAGAGTTGTCTCCACTTAAGCCTTGTGGATCAAAAATCATAATCTTAAATCTTTGCTGCTGCTACACTGGAAGGCAGTGCAGAATGGACAAGACTGGGGAGATATGATCCTTAAGGACTATTTGAGCGGCAGAATTTTGAACCGCTTTGAAGATGACAACAGGAGACCAAGGTACAAGGAGTTACAGTAATCATGTTCCAATAAGACAAGGGCCTGCAACACAATGATGAAGTCATCTACGGACAGAAAAGGTTTTAATTTTAAGGAGTGGAGGAGAAGCCCAGCGGTTAGAGTAGTGGGCTGTGACCCAGGGAAACCAGCGTTCAAATCCTGCTGCTGCTCCTTGAGACCTTGGGCAAGTCACTTCAACCTCCATGACCTCAGGAACAAACTTAATTATGGCGGCACCTAAACGTAATTCAATTTGAAGTGCCTGAAAAAGCAGAATATAAATAATTTACACAGCAGTCAAAGTTTAACTGCCACATTAATTTGAGGTCTTAACAAAAGAGAAGAATCAATCAATGTTCAAGTTCCAGACCTGAGCTGAGATAGGGATAGCTGAACCTTCAAAATAAAAAGCCGGAGGTAAAAACCTTCCAAGAAGGATTAACTCAGCTTTATGCCCATTTAAGAGTAGCTTAAGATTCTTCATCCACACACTAATAACTGACAAACAAGCTGCAACTTGCATTAAAGCATTATTTATTGAGGTTGAAATCCTGACAAAGAACGGAATATTATTGAAATAAAGACAATAACCAATCACAACCCCCATAAGCAGTATATAAATTGGGTGAAGATAAGTGTTAAAGTCATTTCCTCCAGATGCAGAACGAGGGGAAGGGTCAAGGGCAGGGTCTGCAGGTGGAGGCTGGTCATTTAGTGCAGTGCTTCTCAACCCAGTCCTCGGGGTACACCTAGTCAGTCAGGTTTCCAGGATATCCACAATGAATAGGCATGAGATCGATTTGCATACAATGGAAGCTGTGGATATCCTGGAAACCTTTCTGGTTAGGTGTGCACCGAGGACTGGGTGGAGAAGCACTGAGCTAGTGGGTATAAAAGAGGGCAAACCCGGCGCTCTCTTTTCCTTCTCTCATCCACCTGCCCTCTATTTTGTTAGCAATATTGTTAAATGCAGGAAAATGTTTGTAAAAGGAGCGAGCATTGCTTATATCACAGCTGGGAAGGAGTGAGCACATGGAGGAGCAGTTTGGCAAGGATGATACTGGACGCTGAGTGGCCAGCAGGGCTGGAGGCATGACTACTGCCCAGCCTGGCTGGAGGGCGAGGTGTGGCTGATCCTGGATGGCCACGTCGTCGCCAACCACTGACTGGTCCTGGATGACAGGCTGTAGGATGGCGGAGGATTGAGAGGGCTCCACAGGTGGGGAAATCAGAACTGGCTTGGGGCTCATAATGTCATCACTGTAACTATGTACAGTAATAAAGCTGTGGCCCTATTATACCATGAACAAAGTGTAGGGTGGAGTTTTGCTGTTGGGTTGTAACGGTGATGGATGGGGGTGAAAGGGGGGCGCTGACGGCTTCTCAAGTTAGTGTTAA
The DNA here is from genome assembly GCF_901001135.1 of Rhinatrema bivittatum. Taxonomy (NCBI): domain Eukaryota; kingdom Metazoa; phylum Chordata; class Amphibia; order Gymnophiona; family Rhinatrematidae; genus Rhinatrema; species Rhinatrema bivittatum. The sequence continues at coordinate 39,382,003 of NC_042622.1, read as the reverse complement.
AGTCACTGATAAGGCCGATCACTCTGGGACACTCACTTTTAGCAGAAAGCAGGAGAAAGAATTCTGTGCAATGGCAACCTTCTGGGTTTGTCCTACTAAGTAGGAAGTAAACCAACTAAGTACAGTTGATGTTAACTGAAGGTTAAACAGATGGAAGAATAATAGAGGATGATCAAGCATATCAAATGCTGATGATACATCAAGTAATACCAAGACAAATTTGTTCTCAGCATCAAAGCCATGCTGCAAGACCTTGAAACTGGATAACAAAAGCGTCCCCGCACTATGCACAGGCTGAAACCCAAATTGATGGCTGTCTAGGACATTGTGCTCATTCATAAACTCCTGAAGTTGTTTTTATCTGTCATCAGTTACTTAGATCCTAATATTCAAAAGATTTAGGCACTTTACCTTAAGACTCAGGTGCCAAGATCTGCTTAAGTAAAATATTCCCTTCCTCAGTTTCTAAACTTAGAAACCTTAAAAGTGGGTGGGGCCAAAGGCGGGGGCCAGGTCAGGGGACAAAGTGATGCGCTCATTTCCAGTGCCTTAATCTAGGGGCCTCAGTGTAAGACCCTTACATTAATGTTAGACACTTAAATTACAGCCCCTAATTAAGGTGCCCTAGATCGGCTGAAAATAAGCGCCTAACTTGGGCGCCTAAATTGCGGAACTCGGTGCTATTTGAGCATTTTCTTCTACGTTATAAATATATACTTTATTATGAAACCTTATAAAAGCAAGGGGAGCCGCACGGCTCAGTTTCTGTGACATGTTTCACGTCATGCCCCCTCCTGGCTGCATCCTGCCCCCCCCCCCCAACGCAAAGAGGGAGCAGCGGCAGTAATACCTCCATGCATCCCCCACAGCTGAAAAACAAGCAGGCGGTGTCAGAGCCCCACCGAAAGAATTAAGAGACAGAGCACAGAGCCGCTGGGGAAAGAGGCAAGTGGGAGGAGGGAAGGTGTAGCTGGGTCAGACTCATCCTTGTGTTAATGAAAAGAACAAGAAGGATCAGACATTGCGCTGGGAACTAAACGGCAATGTCCATGCAATATCTGCTATGCAATATCTGCTATGCAATAAGGCGTGTAGCTAGCTACGGTCAGTCTCGTGGGTTCTTTCCTTCGCTGCTCGCTGCCTTGAGCTATGCATTTGCTTGGCGCCATGCTGCATTTTCTTCCTTAAATCATCCAGACCCTTCCGGAAAATCTGTACAGGAGGGGCAGAGGGAGTTTCTGCTTCTAATGAGATAATCTGCTGCTGTGCTGCAATTCAAGTATGTGTAGATTTCCTTCTAATCCGATCTGAAGCACAAATCCGTTCACCCACTGTGCAGAGCAGCCCCTGTTCTCTGCAGCTGGCTTTGTGTAAATCCTGTCACCCCGGCATTCACCCCTCTGCCTTCAGTCCAAAGCACTATAACCACCACTAGAACTGCAGTCCTGCCAGAAGTGCTCCGAAAACTGCTGACCCGGAGGATTTTTTTGTTTTAATTGAAAGAAGACAGATGTCACAATGCTATGCTCCAGTTCCTCTCTCTCTGCAAATAATGGGGCAGAATAAAAAAAAAAAATCGTGTGTGTATGTAGATGGTAACTGGATTCGTGAAATTATTATCATTGAAAAGCTGTGCCTTAGCGGAGGAACATCGCAGCTTGCTTCAGATTAGCTGAGAAGCTGTTGCTAAACATTTCTGATGATGTAAAATCTACCGGGTCAGAGGAATAAAACGCTCCCTTCTCAAGGAGCAGAATCCTCTCTTTGTGCCTGAAACATGTCACATGAGTAAATAGCTTTTAGGTCACCGTGTCCTGAAGTTTATCATGTTGCATGCAGTAAAGAACACAGACAGATATTTCTGAATAGCTTAATTACCATGCTACATGAAATAAAGAACATTGTAAACTCCAACATAAACTCCAAGAGGAAGACAAATGACAATATCTAGAAAAGCTAATGGATGCTAGCAAAGTAGTCAGGAGAACAAAGATGCAAATGGAAGATACATGTTAGTGATAGGAGGATGTGGAAAAAGAGCAATTGTTGAGTCTGAGAAGTGATGGGGAGGAATATGTACAGACTAACAAGGAAGAAGCAGAACTGCATCTGTTAGGGTTGTGCCTTCCTGTAGCGATCCTTACTGCTAGGCAGCCCCCCCGCCAGCAGAGGTCCTAGGAGAGCCACACTCTCTCCCGCTCTAGCCACCTCCTTGATGAGCTTTGCCTTTCCCACAACTCAGTGCCCCTTAGTCAAGTCAACTTGGCTCCTTAAATAGGCCCTCCTTGCCTTGACTTGTTACTGCACAGCCCCTGTGGCTTTCTTGTTTTGCCTTGGCCTGCCTTGTGGCCTTCGGGCTCCCTAGTCTCATTCTGCCTTGCCTTGTGGCCTGTTTAGGCCTCCTTGTCTGTTGCTCTCTTGACTTGCCTTGTCTGTACCTTGCTTTGCTTTATTTGCCTGTTAGCCTGTGTTTGTATATTCATTGTTCTGTTCTTTTAGTTCTTCCCAGTCCTAGTTTTGCCCTGCTCTGTCTGTCCTTGCCTTGTCTTCTCCTGCCCAGTCCTCCCTGTGGGCCTTCAGGGCCAGCCATTGCCTCCTGTTTCCAGTCCCAGGCCCTGCCTCCCCCGCCTGGTTCCCCTGTGCTGCTTCACCTTGCCTTCCCTGTCAGAATCCCGTGGACTGATCTTGTTGGTGACTTGGACCATCTCTGGCCTTGACTTCATCTGTTCGTTACCTGCCTTGACCTCCAACTCAAACACTGACTTCATCTGAATGCTGCCCACCCAGACCTTTGCCAGCCTGGAAAGTTCTGTCGGTCACCAGAACCTGCGGGCTCAACCCAAAAGGGAGGTGGCTGGTCAGGCGGAAGACCCGGCCAGGCTTTGCCCAAGAATCTGGATCTGCTCCTGTTGGGGAAATCCCCATCCAGCTGATTCTCCAATCTGTGACAATTCGTTTGAAATGCATGCGAAAAATGGGATGAATGTGGCCATTTTTGGTTTATTTTGGAAGCACTCAAAGCTCCACCAGTCATTCTTCTCCCCAACCTAGCTCATTCCCACCAATCTCGTTCCCCTTGTCCCCCACCTACAGCCCTCCACACTACAGCCTGTGCCCCTCACTCTCACCTGCCCACACCACTTCTCTCCCAGCTTCCCCATTTCACATTCTCCTAATCTCCTGTTCCTCCTCTCCCCATCTTATCCTCTAGTCCACTTCCTCTCTCCTTAGAACTGCTGCGCCGGTTTTTAAAAATTCTTCTCCTACGATGGGCGGACTTTGACTTTTATATTTAGAGGCAGGGGGTTTAATATTCCTCTACCAGCTCCTGTCCATGTACGGCCCCCTTACCCTTTTCTGCTCCCCGTTTCTCCTGCACCCTACTTTTTCCCTCCTCTCTGCTCGGCCAGCTTCCCTCCTCTGCAGGCTTGCTCTCCATCCCTTACCCCTCCTCAGCACATCAGGCTTCTCTTCTTTAGCTGGTTCTCCCATTAGGTGAACTAGGCAGTTGCGTAAGGTGCCATTATTTATTTATTTTTTTGGGGGGGGGGGGGGGGGGAGACTATGGAAAAACCCCAGGAAACTTGCAGATGCTGTGTCCACCCCCTTTTAAAGCTACAGCACCTGAAGAGAAAAGGGGTTGGATGCTGAGTCCATGTGGAGAGAGAGGAACACGGGTGGGGGGGGGGGGGGAGCTGCGGAGAGAGGGTGCTAGATGGATGGAGAAAAAGAAGGGCCTGCGTAGGAGAGGGTGGGATGGAGAGCGAGGATTCTGGGCATGCAGAGGAAGGATGACTGCAAAAAAAGGGGACAAAGACTGGGGTGATGCTGGCGTGAACAGGGAACGAGGAGGAAAACAGAGGAAGATGAGGGACAGAGAGAAGGGATGCTGAGCACTGCAAGTAGAAAGCAGATGTAGGAGAATGCAAGATTTGGAGAGTGAGGTGGCTACTGAGCAGAGCAAGAGAGGGCGATTTTTTGCCTCTTCCACAGGCTTGAATGACTTTCTTCCCTGAGCTCGAGCGCATCTCTTTTTTTTTTGTACAAATGTCTGTTTCACCCCCCATCCCCCATCCCCTGCAGCACTTCCCGAGACGCTCCACCACCTGCCTGTCCCGAGGCCTGGCAGCTCAGCAATCAGCATCGCCCAGATCCAGAGGCACAGCTGCACGCGGGGCTTCCCACCCCAGACATAACAGGGGAATGCTTATTTTATTAGTACAGCCCCTCTCAATATTGGGGCCGTCGGGGAGGGGGGAGCACATTTACAAAAAAAAAAAAAAGCTTTTCATTCCATGGCATCGCACGCCACCCCTACCTCCCCCCCCCATCCTTCCAGAAAAACATCAAATTTATCCCGGTGACTGCAGGGCTGGAATTTTCACCAAACTTAAAATAGACAATTTTCCAACCTTCTGTGTCTGTCCTAGGTCTCAGCCTCCTCATACGTTTTCTTGTAAACTTATTCTCTGGTCATCTTCTCATTTCTATTATTTTTTATTTCCATGTCTGTATCTTTCTACCAGCCAGCTGGACTTCCATAGCTCATTAGGTCCTCTCACCTCATCCTATTCTCAAATCCTCCTGCCTCTTCCCTCCCTCTCCTCTCCCCTTCATGCCTCTTCCTGCCACCCTGATCCTCTCTCTCCTCACAACCCTTCTCTTGTTTTATCAGCTCCCCCAGTCCTCTTCCTCTCTCTCACGGACGAGGGAGTGAGGAAAAGACTGGGAACAGAGGAGGGGAGTATCCCCTCACCCCAGCTCCCAGGGGCAGTAGAACACCTTTTTGGTTGTGAGGGGACCCAACCGAGCTCCACCCCCAGCAGGTGCCTACATTCTCGTGAGACCAGCGCGCGGCAGGCAGAAAGTCATGCAGGGCCTCCGGCAGCAGGAGCCACAGTTCCCGGGCAACTGCACAAAGCTCGGGCAGGGCAGGGCCTGGGTGGCCCACCACATTCCTCCGCCGATCACAGCCCACGTCCTCTCTCCCCGTTTGTTTTCCCTTCTCCCAGCCCATGTCCCCTTTTTCAATCCCTCTCATCCTCGCAGTCTGCCTACTCCTCCTCTCACACAGCCTCACCAGCGGCCCCCCCCTCTTCCCCTCACCAGAATTCCTTCCTTCGGGTCCTCTCCCAGACCTTCCCAACAGTACTCCCAGCCTGCATTCTCTCCTCCAGCCCACTCTCTCTCCCTAATTCCCTTTCCCAGTCCCTGTATCAGCATCCCCCCCCCCCCCCCATCCTGCAGGACGGAGCAAAGGCAGAGAGCCTGCCTGTCCTAAACTGCTGCTACTCTCTGGTTCCCCCGCAGCCCATTCCCCACAGCCAGGCGTTAGAGCAGTCGCAGGCAGCGAGAAATACTTCCATCCTTCCCTCTCCTGCAGCCCTGAAGCCTACGGCTCTCAGCTCCCGAGTCCCAGGAGTGCTAGAAACAACACTGGAGGTGCTCGAGCGCCATGCTCTCCAGCCCCCACTTACACCTTCCCTGGGAGTCCAGCGGGTGCGAAGGTGCAGGAGCAATGGCCAATCACTCCCACCCTTTCTTCTTCTTCTTCTCTTTGAAAATGGCAGCTCCAGGCCTCCTGAGTGGCGCTGAAGTGACATCACTTTGGTGACTGCCGCTGGGAAGCTTTTTGGTTTTTTTTTCTGGTGATTTTTGTAGGAGGCAGGGTCCCAGCTATGACCCCGCTGGATCTTACTAAGTCCAGATAGGTAGACCAGGCCCTGAGGTATTTTACTGGTGGGATGATGAGGGTCACAAAGTCCCAGGGAGGCCCTGGCCTGGGCTCCAAAATTTGCATTGAAGCAGAAGGGGGGAGAGGTCAGAAGGCTTCTAGGAGTCCAGATTTTTTTTTGTTTGTTTCTTTGTTTTTTAATATTTTTTTCAGATGGGCAAATGAACCAAAAAACCCCCAAAACCATTAAACAAACAAAAAAACAGAAAAACTCTGAAACAAAAAAAACAAACAAACAAAAAGGAAAATCTTGGGCCTGCTTATCCCTAATTGTTTTTAATGTTCAGTGAGGAAGGGCCAGAAATAGGACCACGGAAAATGGACACAAATAGCATTGCAAGTGAGGTGTGTTCTTGAGGACCTAACTAAACTAAAAAGGGATAACGGGCTGGGACCAGACTCGATACATCTAAGGGTTTTAAGGGAATTTAGAGAAAGTTCTGGCAACTCCACCGGCTGACCTTTTCAATGCTTCTTTAGAGTCTGTAGTTCCGGGGGATTGGAGCAGGCAGATGCGCATTCCTCGTCACAAAAGTGGAAGTAGGGAGGAAGCTAGTACTACAGGCCAGTTAGTCTGACCTCCTTAATGAGTAAATTAATAGAATCGCTGCAAAAAACAGGGGAGAGTGCAGTATTTGGGATCCAGTGGATTACAGGATCCAAGGCAGCATGGTTTTTCAAGAGATAGGTCTTGTCAGATGAATCTCATCGGTTTCTTTGACTGGATGATCAAAGTGTTAGATTAAGGGAGAGAATTAGATATAGTGTACTTGGATATCAGTAATGCCATTGACACAGTTCTGCATAGGCAACTTATAAATAAACTGAGCACCCTTGAGATGAGTCCTAATGTGACTGACTGGGTTAGAAATTGGTTGAATGGGAAGCAACTAAAGGTAAAAGAAGCTCACTTCAAGAAGAGAGGGGTTTCTAGTAGGGATGTGAATCGTGTCCTCGATCGTCTTAACGATCGATTTCGGCTGGGAGGGGGAGGGAATCGTATTGTTGCCGTTTGGGGGGGTAAAATATCGTGAAAAATCGTTAAAAAATCGTTAAAAAATCGAAAAAATCGAAAAACCGGCACATTAAAACCCCCTAAAACCCACCCCCGACCCTTTAAATTAAATCCCCCACCCTCCCGAACCCCCCCCCAAATAACTTAAATAACCTGCGGGTCCAGCGGCGGTCCGGAACGGCAGCGGTCCGGAACGGGCTCCTGCTCCTGAATCTTGTTGTCTTCAGCCGGCGCCATTTTCCAAAATGGCGCCGAAAAATGGCGGCGGCCATAGACGAAAAAGATTGGACGGCAGGAGGTCCTTCCGGACCCCCGCTGGACTTTTGGCAAGTCTCGTGGGGGTCAGGAGGCCCCCCACAAGCTGGCCAAAAGTTCCTGGAGGTCCAGCGGGGGTCAGGGAGCGATTTCCCGCCGCGAATCGTTTTCGTACGGAAAATGGCGCCGGCAGGAGATCGACTGCAGGAGGTCGTTCAGCGAGGCGCCGGAACCCTCGCTGAACGACCTCCTGCAGTCGATCTCCTGCCGGCGCCATTTTCCGTACGAAAACGATTCGCGGCGGGAAATCGCTCCCTGACCCCCGCTGGACCTCCAGGAACTTTTGGCCAGCTTGTGGGGGGCCTCCTGACCCCCACGAGACTTGCCAAAAGTCCAGCGGGGGTCCGGAAGGACCTCCTGCCGTCCAATCTTTTTCGTCTATGGCCGCCGCCATTTTTCGGCGCCATTTTGGAAAATGGCGCCGGCTGAAGACGACAAGATTCAGGAGCAGGAGCCCGTTCCGGACCGCTGCCGTTCCGGACCGCCGCTGGACCCGCAGGTTATTTAAGTTATTGGGGGGGGGGGGGGGTTCGGGAGGGGGGGGGATTTAATTTAAAGGGTCGGGGGGGGGTTTTAGGGGGTTTTAGTGTGCCGGCTCACGATTCTAACGATTTATAACGATAAATCGTTAGAATCTGTATTGTATTGTGTTCCATAACGGTTTAAGACGATATTAAAATTATCGGACGATAATTTTAATCGTCCTAAAACGATTCACATCCCTAGTTTCTAGTAGTTTGCTGCAAGGATTGGTCTTGGATCCGTACTTATCAAAATTTTCTCAGGCGATACTGTGGAAGAACTATCTGGAAACGCTTGCCTTTTGCACATGATACCAAAATCTGCAATAAGGTAAACAATCTGAGGAAAGGTCTAGAGTCTGGCAGTTAAGATTCAATACTAAAAAATGCAGAATTATGTATTTGGGTCACAAAAACCCAAAGGGAGCAGTACAGTAGAGGGGGTGAAATTCTTCTATGCCTGAAACAAGAGCGGGATCTAGAGGCGACTGTATCTGATGAACTCAAGGTACCAAACAGACATGGCAAAAGCTAGAAAGATGCTTGGATGCATAGGGAGAGGCATCCAGCAAAGAAAAGGAGATGATATTAGCCCTGGTGAGACCTCGTTTGGAATACTGTGTTCAATTCTGGAGACCACACCTTCAAAAAGGATAACAACTGGATGAAGTTGGTCCAGAGGGTGGCTGCTAAAATGGTTGGTGGTATTCAGACAATGATCTAAATGTATATACCTAGGTGGGATAGATAAGATATGATAGAGACATTAAAATACCTCCAAGGAATAAATGCACAGGAGTAGGACCTCATATAAAGAAGGCTCTGGAATGAGGGGGTCATGGGATCAGGATGAAAGGAGGTAGACTCAGGAATAATCTAAGGAAATATTTCTTTATAGAGAGGGTGGTGGATGCATGTAACAGCCTCCCGGTGGAGGTGGTGGAGACAAGGTCAGTATCTGAATTAAAGAAAGCATGAGAGAAGTACAGGGTGGGTGTGCAGACTAGATAGGGCATATGATCTTTTTCTTCTGTCATGCATTATGTTTCTGTAATATGTTACCTGTATAAAGTCTCTTCTGATTGGTAAATTTTCCCATGGAATCCATATACTTAATGGCTATTATTAACAGTGTCAAGGATGCAACTAATTTTGAACCGTGTTCTCCCTTATTCAATTTTTTTTCCTTTGCTCTCACATTAAAGGCCAATTTCTGCTGTGATTCAGCTCACGGGTGGGCCCCGTGAGCAGCCTCACTCACCTTCCGTCTCAGCCTTGCCGTCATGCCCCGCGGTGGGAGAGTCACTGTCGACGCTGCCAGCTTCCTGTGCAGCCTCCTGCCCACCCGATGCCACTCCTGCTTCTTGCACGATCTGAAACGCCGCCCACGTTCTCCGTCACAGGGCGCACCTCTGCTTAGAATTTAAAGGGACCACAGCGGGAAAAGCCCCATGGCCCCTCTGATCACGTCCTTCCGGCAGCCCTATAAAAAAAGGGCTCTTCAGTCAATTCTTGGGGTCCTTCATAAAGATCTGCTAGTGCTTTCAAGGTCCTCCATGATTCCTGTTTCATGTTCCTGGTCTCCTGGTTCCTGTGGTCTTTTTGTCTTGTTCCTGAATCCAAGTCCTTGCCTTGTTCCTGGTTCCAAGCTTTTGTCCTGTCTAGAGTCTTCAGAGTCTTCAGAGTCTTCGTTGCTGGTTCAAGTCTTCGGAAGTCCTTCCTTGGTTTTAAATTCTGAGTCCAAGTTCCTGAGTCTGAGTTCAGAATTCCTGCGTCTGAGTTCCGAGTTCCCAAGACCTGTGCCTGGTCCTTGGAGTTCTTGTTCCAGCTTCTGTCTTGTTTCAAGTCTTTGAATACAGTGCCTGCGCTGCTATTGGCCTGGTCCGCGGCCAGCCCCGTGATTGTGTAGGGTGCGCTGCAGCACTGGACTTTCTCAGAGCCTTCGTCATGTTCCAGGTCCTGAGCCTTTGTCATGTACAAGTTTTCAGTGTCTTGTCCACGTCTCCAGAGTCATCTTCAGAGACCTCAGCCTCTGTCTGTCCTCACGCTTAAACCGCTTCCAAGCGGAGGCCCGGAAGAGCTTTCGAGTAGCTGGATGGCTACCCCAGGGACCAGCATGGGTTACTGATTCTCAGTTCCTGGAGCATATTGGACGTTCAAGTGTTCCTGTTTCCAAGTCAAGAATGTTCCTGTTTCAGCCAGCCCGTGCCCGGATGCATTTGCCCACCAGCCGCATGGACCACGGCCAGCCCCAGGGTTGTGCAGGTCACGTTGCAGCACAGGGGCTCACACTCTCAAGCGCGCTTTCCGTGCTCGCAACAATTTCATCAAGGTCTTTTTCCATAAATACATAACAGGAGAAAAGCCTTAGTGAATCAGATTTTTAAATGATACCTAAAACCCCTGGGGCCATTTCATAGTAGTATTATACTCCTTCAGGGGTTGCAAATAACCTTTAAACCTCAGTATAAACATTCTGGGACAAAATATCATGAAGCTTTAGTAAGAGAGATGCCCATATCCCATCTTACCATAACACTCAATGAACAGGGCTTCTTGGAGTAAAGATACACAACTACAGAAGTAATTATATCTAATAAATTATATGCATTTCCACAACTGTCCTATATAAAAGTGCTCTGTATCAATATAGCAGAATATGCTATCATAAATCAGGAAGTCCGTACAGTAAGGTTGTTCGTACCAAAAAGAGTCACTCTAGCAGGGTTAGCCTTGTAAGGAGAGCTTCTGTTAAAAGGGTTACATTAATCAAGCAAACTGACATTCAGCGCCACTTAGCCGGATAAGTTCAGACTTATCTGGTTAAGTGGTGCCGAATCAATATTTGGCCGCTTTCAGCAGCCACACTTAGCCAAATATCTATCTGGCTAAATAGTTAACTAAGTGGGGGGCAGAACGGGGCAATCTGAGGCAGAATTACTTATCCAACTAACATATTGGGAGATTTATCATCTGCAGTAAGGCTATAACGCATGTTAGACAACGCGTATCTCGTGATTATAGCCCTAGTGCGGCGATGTCACACAGCATTTACGGTAATTACATAAAATGGCCTAGATTCCCTCCCCTATTCCAGTGAGGAGCCCAGACAATAAAACTATAAAAATAGATTGTCATGTTCGGGCAACGTGGCCCCCTTTCAACCCAGTCAACACTGATAAAATAAAGGCTACCCCCTTTCAATAAAAAAAATCCCAGGCAGGTCCCCCAAACCCTGGAATTAAAAAAAAAAACATCATTGGGGTAGAGTGGTCACCTCTTCCCACCAGAGCCCCCAAGTCCACAAAAGAATCATTGGAGTATAGTGGGGTGCCCCCCCCCCCCCCCAAGTCCCCTCCATATTCCTGAATCGCCTCCCACACACCATTACCTCAAATCCCTGAAATCCTGCATTTGAAAGGACCCGGGAGCCCTTCCTGAGAAAAAATATTGCAGATCAGTGAATCCAGCCTTAGCTAGATAAGTGCCGATATTCAGCCTTATCCAGTTAAGTTATCCAGATAAGTAAGACCTTCTATTGAGCAAGTCTAAGGTTTCTGGATAACCTTATCAGACTACTAGATAGCTGAATATATTCAGCAGCGCCCCAGCCAAGATACCAAGATATGTTTATTCTGCTAACTTGCTCAGCTGGATAGCAGCTGAATATGGACCTCCAATCCAAGTGTCTGTCAGTCAAAGGAGTCAATATTTGCAAGACGTTGTGCTCTGTCACATTTTGTCACTATAACAGGAGTTCTATCAGTAGTACCATTGTAACCAACTTAAAGACTGTTAATAGGCTCCACTTGAGATCTTTTGGGTTACCGACATTTTTTTTTATAGGAAGTGGACAATTCAGTTAGTACCCAGAAATTTCTGATCGATGGCCTTATATACGACTCAACCTACACTCATAACCAGGGTGATGCCCTCAAAGATAATCACCCTCCCAGCTGATCAAGTCCTTTACTTCTACACATTTCAGTGGCATCACCTTCTAAAATGCCCTACTGCAAGTCACAAAGACTGAGTATGTTCAGAGGCACAATATTTACCTCTCATTCCCAGAAACATCATCTCAGAACATCAGGCTTTAAATTCAACAATCCGAAGGCAGCTGGGGCACAAGGCATATCATTTATTTTTTCCTGGAGAAATAATGCCTCTTGCCTCAAGTCAACTTCAGTTACAAGAAAATAATAATAGCAAGAATGATATTAATAATAAGTTGCTCTTCTAGAGTGTTTGTATATCTGTCATCAATGCTAGGCCTTTAGAAATGAATCAAACTCACAATCCAGTAATTTTGTTTCCAAAAATAGATTCAAAGTCTTTGGTTACCATGGAAAAGGCAGCAGGGAAGGGCCAAAGGGAATTTGTTACTTATTGGGATTATAACTGATGAATTTTCTGCTCCTTGTACCCAAAGACTGAATTGGAAATGGAGTGATATTTGGTTATCAAACATTCGCTGTCCAGCCAGAGAGCAGAGGTCCCATCCTGTCGCTTTTTATTCTGCACCCTGAGGTAGGCACGCTTAGCACAAGCCAATGACATCAAAGTGCGCCCTGCACTACAAGTCTGTGGAGGAAATATCTTGAACCCTCCGTGAAGAGCAATATGATCCTGTGCCTAGAGGCTCACTTAACCATGCTTGCAAAATGGATAGCCGCCAGCCCAGCAGTCACCCAGCATTGTGTTTGAATACATACTTTAGGTTTATATTCTGAACCTGAAGCTTTTGATGGCTTGGGTTCCATGGCAGAGCTAGATAAATGTTCACGAAACGAATCACATGTTTAGAAGTCTAATCTCTGTTCTGGAATGAGACTTGCATTCACCATCAGCCACTTGATTTCACAGTAACACTTCAGAATTAGAATTGCCTGCAAATTTTAGATTCTTTGCAATACTTGTGCTGCAAACACCTTTCATGGGTGCCACAGGTCCGGGTCCAGGTCTGGATGAGGAGAAAGATATTCTTTTGGGGCCCCTGGCACAGTCAGTCATTATCACTATCAGAGGATCACTTGCTATCTTTAAGACTTCCACCTGGTGATATCCCAGAAGAGAGCAAGGGAATCACAGGATATAGCCCAATACTCACACAAGAATCCCTCCATTCAACCAGAGCATTAGGAGTGATAGCCAAAACTCAAAGTGGAATCCAAGCTGGTGTTCAAATCATAGTCTTTACTGCAACTTAAATAAAACAATCCAAAACAATATTCCAAAAATCAGAAACAGCACCAGAAAAATTATAGCAATGATGATGGTAGTTTGTCCATACTAGATGTTTAATTTCCCTCTAAACTCTCTTGCACCATTATCTGTAGGAAAAGGTGTCTCCTGCTTAGAAGGTTGGATGGCTGGAATGGAGTCCCAGCACGTAGCTAGCAAAAAGGTAGAAAAGCTTCCCCAAACACAACAAAAATCCCAAATGTGGGTCAACAAATCTCAACTTGGACTACAAACTGACCCCTTGAGTTTGGCTCAAAAGTCTCTCTCTTCACCCACGCTGATAACTAATCACCTGGGTAAAATCATCTTTGGCCCAATTCTTTGGGATACTGGGGATATGCCATTCCCTCTGGCAGTAGCTAATCAATTCAAAAGGTTTCGCCAATCTCTTTCCACAAAAACCCTGCTTGAATACTTGAATTGATTTTTTTAGTTCCTAGGGGAATCTCCAGCTCTCCAGCCACTCTGCTTCTCCAGTCTTTCTCTCCAATCCACTTGCTTGACATCCAGGGATGAGCTCTAGTTGCTCTCCTAGCCCTCTGAACATTGAGCATGCTCCAAGGGGTTATATATACCCCTAGAAGCCTTCCCCCCCAAAAGGTGGGGTTTTAGTTATGGGCAGATTCCAAAACCTGTAAAATCTTCCTACTTTGGGAGTATTTCTAGTGACTAGCAAAGCCCCATCAACACTTGCCTACCTGCTATGTGTATGATTAAAAAAGAGTTACCATCCAGCCTATGAGAAACAGGGACTAAACAAGAAAATAGTTTTCCCTTTCCCTTTTAGGATGTTGGCGCAAAGACATCTTCTTGATTTATCAGTAACTTAGATGATGGGGGATATATGGAGGTTACTTTTTGTGGCATCTCTGTTTTCATCATAGAATGAGGGTCCTAAACAGATCGGGTCACCAATGAGAGTCTTGGAAAGTTTTTCTGTCTTGATGTCTCTAGTTTATATGCAGAGTGAGGGTACTGGACAGAGTCTCATTTTATTGTTGTCTCTCCAGGTTTGTCCCTGTGGTTTGCAGTTTAATTGTGACATATGGTCCTTCTTAGTTTGCTGTTAATTTGCCTTGTGTTCTTGGCAGACGTATGCTTAGTTCTTGGCCAACCCATTTGGCTGCCTTTCCTCTAAATGAATTCAAAACTCTAGATATTCCATGTGAAGTGGAAATTCTTTTCTCTCTTTGCTCATTTTCTCCTTTCGCACAACAGCACCAACATTCTTTTATGTTCTTTCATTCAAACTCATTACTTCTCAAGGGTGTATCAGCTGGGGTTGCGTAGCAGAACATAAATCTTGAGATAGCTCTAGGTTTCAGCTAATCCTCTAAACAAAATGATTTCAGGAATACAAACCCCAGCAAGCAAGCAGAAAGGAAATATATGGCTACAAGCCCTATAATCTATGGGGACAGGCAGACCAAGCCCAGGACTATGAGCCCTCGGAATGGATGTGTGGCAGGACTGGGCTTCCAGGACTGGGATAAGTGGCATGGCACAGCCATGGTTAGAACCCTCGCAGTAGGCTTCTACAGCACTAACAATGAATATCATTTGCACAGATATGGAAAGGGATGCTGGGAGTGGGGTTTGGGCAGGTCTGGTGAAGGACATGGGGCAAACTGGTGTCAGCTTGGGTATTGGGAATCTGTGTGTTTGTCTATGCAGAGTGGCCAAAGGCAAATGAAGAAGTCAATTGGGCAGACTTGATGGTCAACTGGTCCTTGTCTGCTGACATTTTACTATGTTAACTATGAACCCCAGTAGGCAGAGGCAACAGATGAACAGGGCTACATGGAGATGGGAAGCTGAGGATGGCTAAATGCAGAATGTGCAGGAATAGTAACAGTAGGACGGCATCCAGACAAGGTCAAAGATTGAGACTGTATGAAGTCTATTCTGAGTTCTGGGGAGGAGAAGAGACAGCTAACATTGCCAGAGAAGGAATCCAAGGATGGCACTGGTGATCTTTTGTTCAATTTATAAATATGACTAATACAATACAGAACTGTAGTGCAATGATTATGCATAAAAATGAAAGAAAGAGTGATAAACTGCAAATTAAATAACACCAAATGAAAACACCCAGCTCTGGCACAATTCTGAAAGGTCACATTCTATAAAAATCATCTGTATATTTTTCATTTATTTTCCAGGTGAACATTATGAACAAGCAGCCGGAGAGAGCACGCTGCTGCCTCACCCCTCACTGTACCCAGCTATGTGGGGGCATTAGGCAGCAGATGGCACTACAGCCGTCTGCACCTATCCTGCAGCAGGCATTATGAGGAGGCCTGGACTCGCAGCAGTCCGTGCCCAGGCTCCCAGCAGGTTAGGTACAGATACTAGTAGGGCCCAGGCTTCTTACCTCCGGCCCTAGGTTTTTCTTTTCACGTTTCCGACTTTCTTCGCTACCCCTGCCCTCCCCTGTTGCAGACAGAGCCTGCACATTTTGTAAACCGGCTGCTGGTCGCCCTTCCCTCCATCCTCCTACAAAACACCATCTGAAATGGAGAAGAACGTGCGCGTGGGGGACGGTGAGAACACTGTTGACTCTGCAGTCCTACACAATTTGCCTGTGATACAGTATCTATCTTGTAACATACCCAACAGCTGTACCACTGCTTCTCTTCTCATACGATTCTAGACACGCTCTATCAGAAGTGATGCCTGTTGCTAGGAGAGAATGCATTACCCATATATATATCCTTTCCCTTCTGAACTTTAATTAAAAAAATCTTTAGAAGTTGCCTCCAAAGATATGGGAACAATTGATTCCACCTCTCCTCACAGTCCCCTCACCGTTCCGCCCAGCCCTCTTTTCTGAGTTTCTAATTTGTCATCTTGGCCCAGCAGGATCTGAGTCTGGTACAGGCACCTTTTTCCAGATCACCATTCCCTGATGAGGTCGGTGTCACTTCTGCTATCACCCTCTTCCAAAGGCACCTCCTCTCATACACTATGCATATTATTCAACGCGGAAGATGCTGCACTGGTGAGACAGGCCAGATGTTAAATGCAAAAATCAACTCACACTGACACAAAATCAAACACTACGGCGATGACCAGAGTGACACCTCTGTGAAGAAGCACTTTTTCAAAACCAGACCACTGCATCAATGCCCGCATGATCAGAATAATCAAAAGAAAATTTAAAATAATCCAGGAACTTAAGACTTTTGAAGTTAAAATGATCAGACACTTTGGAAGTGAATAAAAGGGACTCAAAGACCTACGTTTCCTATCACATCGTGAGCCATAAAATTATTACTACTACTGTTTCTAAAATCACTACTAGATATATGCACAAGAGACAGTCCCTGCTCCATGGAGCTTACAATCACACTGGATAATCTTTCTTTTCCTATCAAGAATCAGATTAAAAGCCTTGGTGTTATTCTTGACAATACCCTCTCTTTCCATTCTCAAATTAAACATGTTATATCCCAAGGTTTCTACAGGCTTCGAGGCTTGCCTGGTCTTAAAAAGCTTCTTCACCCTGCAGATTTCCGTACAGTCTTACAAGCTTCGGTCTTTCCAGTTAACGATTACTGCAACAGCTTATACTTAGGGACAAGGAACGTAACTCTATGTCCATTACAGCTGCCAGGTTGTTATCGGGCTTGAAAAGGAATGATCATATTACCTCCAACCCCGACTGAGCTTCATTGGTTATCTATATAGGAAAGGATCAAATATAAGGCTGGAATGTTGATTTTTAAACTTCTGAATGACCAATCATGCCTCTGGGCAAATGCAATTTTAAAGTTTTACCAACCGATGAGAACTCTGCGCTCTTCTCAGTGAGGACTCTTGGAGAGTCCTTCTCAAAGAGTCGCAGGATTACACACTACTCATGAGTGCGCTTTCTCTGTCACCGGACCTACTCTCTGGAATTTGTTCCCAACTGACATCAATGTGATTCTCTAAAGAATTTTAGGAAACAAGTTAAAACCTTTCTTTTTAATTTAGCCTATTTTTAGATACTTTAATTTTATTAGTTGTTATTTATTATGTTATACTGAGAAATTGCTTTTCATATTTGTTTTAGTTTTTTTTATGATTTTGATTCATATCATATGTTTTAACAGTTGTTTTAAAATTCTGTATTGTTTTTGTCTTTGCCTATGCTTATGTATGTTATTTTGTTCATCACCTAGGTCGTTTGCATTAGGCAATTCATAAATTTTAATAAATGTAAATCTGGTCAGGATAAACATACATGACAAATACGTCTAAGGGAAGTGTATTTATTGTAGAGAAGTGGCAAGGAATTGAAAGCAGACTGAGAAAGGGGAGTTTTTAGATTGGGTTTGAATACAGCCAGAGAGAGCGCATGACGCATAGAGCCAGGAAGTCTGGTCCAGGCATACAGCTCAGTCAGAAGTTGGTGGTAGAGAGAAAGAAACAGATGAGAGCAACCTGTCTGATTAACAGCGATCATGAGGAAGGGCATAAAGAAGAGAAGATAGGTAACGAGGAGCTTCCGAGTGAATGCATTTGTTGGTAGCTATGAAGCTTACAGAGAATCAGACAGGGAGTCAATGCAGTGACTTGAGAAGAGTTATTTAACCAGCAGTTATTAGCTGCCTGCTGTGAAGGCCCTAGGCAATGTGCAATTTAAACAATCATAAAAAGTAAACACTCACCACATGCAAACAAAACAATCAAAATCAAAAAACAATAAAACAGACATGTACAATAAACATTACATTAAACAGCCAATAAAATTAACTAGCAGTACTTCAAATACAACTGAAAAAAAATCTGCTGAAACTAAAATACCTTCAATAAAGACTAAAACATCTTGGATCAAGTGGTCAGATGCAGATCCTCCGGTAATGAGCTCCAAATAACCGGTACAGTCACTGAAAATTCTCTCTCTCGCTCTCATCTCGGTGAGGCATGCCAGCTGTAGCAGAGGAACGTCAAGCAGTCCCCACTGAGATGAGCAAGTGCACATGTAGGATTGTACATGTAGAGTATTATGTTAACCCAAGGCAAAGAGGATAAACCAAGAAGCTTATGCACCAGAATTGCAATTTTGTATGTGGCTCAGCAGGGCCACTGCAGATCCTATCCCATGATGGCTGCAGAAGCAGCCCACAGTGCCGCTCTGGATTCCATTTTGCAGCAACCAAAACAGAGGCCTGGCAGGGTCACCACAGATTCCATGCTACATCAGCCAAAAAAGAGCTCCAGTAGGGCCTCCTCAGATCCCATCCTGAGGTAGCTGAAGAAGAAGACCACAGGGCCACAGCTGTGGCGACTGAAGAAAGGGCCCAGTGGGGCTCAAAAGAAAGGGGCCTGGAGTGACAGCCTATATGTGAATGTGTTTGAGTGAGAAGTAGTGTGTGTGTATGTGTGTGACAGAGAGAGGGGAAGTGTGTATGTATAAGAAAGAGTATGTGCACAAGACAGAGAGAGAGGATGTGTGTAAGAGTGTGTGTATGTGTGTCAGAGAGAGGAAGTGTGTGCAAGAGAGTGTGTATGTATGACAGAGAGTATGTGCATGAGAGAGAGTGTGTGTATGCATATCAGAGAGAGGGAGTGTGTGAGGGAGAGGGAATATGTGCAAGATCATGTGTGTGTGTGAGAGAAAGAGAGGAAGTATGCATGATAGCGTTTGTGCGAGAGAGAGAAATGTGTGTGAGAGCATGTGTGTTTGTGTATATATGACAGAGCAAGCATAAAATTTGTGTGCATTTCCTCACCCCCACCCAACACACACACTAATCCATGACAATCTCAGCGTGACTGGAAATCAAAAATTGCTAAGTATAGAGAGCAGGAAATTTTTGTTTTACCTATTAGTTTAAATTTTTGGTATTAATTGGTGTGTCTGCTGTTTAGAAATATTTTATTGGTGTTTGGTAATTTTTTTAATACATTTTAAATTATTGGATGCTATTCTATTTGTCAGCTGTTTTGAAATATTGATTCTTTTTATTAATATGGCTTTACTATTAAGATTAATGATTTATATAACTTTTATTTTATTGTTTGATGTTTTATGAGGAATGGTGATGTTTCTGTTTTTCCATTATTGCACTGTAAACAGAGCCTGGCTTGTTGTGGTTTCCAGTTCAGTTTTTGGGGGGTTTTTTTAACTCTATTTATGGAATCATTTTAAATACAACAAAATTAATTGTGTACATGCAAAGTTATCTTATGGACAAACAAAGTTTTTTAAAGGAAAAAAGGATAACCAAATTTTTCAATTACTAACTTAAGATAAACCCAAGTCCAAAAAAAAAGGGAGACAGAGACATTATAGGATGAGCGAAAATACAGTTTCATCAGATTAAACTTCCATTTATCAGCCTATCAGAACAAATACAAACTTTAATCAAATACTAGTTTTATCATCAAGAAATCTTTTCAGTTGCTGAAAATCATAAAAAAATGAACTTGTTCCCTTGATAGGGCACCACACATTCACAGGGGAATTTAAGGAAAAAGGAAGCCCCCAAGCTTTAACTGCCAAAAAGATTTCCCCTACAGTTGTGTGTGTTTAGAAAACATCTGGAAACACACTCACTTTCTCTCCTATGAAAGAGAAGACCTGCTCCTAAAGAAAAGTCTCAGTATCAGGTCCCTGTCCCTTTCCAAAGCCAAGGGGACAATCAACGTATCCCTAACCACAATGTCCTCCTGGGAATTTCCTAATAATGCAGAACCATCTCATCCACCAGAAGAAAGCAACAAATCAGCACCAGTTTCTGAACGGGCAGGCGCGCACATCTTAGAGGAAATATAATACACCTTATGAATGGGAGGTACATTTTGAGGCAAATTTTTTAAAATCTCCAGTTCAGTTTTTGATTGTGCATTTTTATTTCTACTTTATGGTCTCTTTATTCTGTATTTTGTGAGGATCTGCCTCTGTGACTCAGGTGAAGTATTCTCCTAACGTGTAGGGATCTACAGTAGCCTGATTTTTTTCTGTTTTCCTACTAGGAAGTATATTGGTGTTTTAGGGCCTGGTGTTGCCTTTTCATAGCTAAGGTTACATAAGAACATGCCATACTGGGTCAGACCAAGGGTCCATCACGCCCAGCATCCTGTTTCCAACAGTGGCCAATCCAGGCCATAAGAACCTGGGCAAGTACCCAAACATTAAATAAATCTCAAGTTACTAATGCTTATTAATTAATAGCAGTTTATGGATTTATCCTCTAGGAACCTATCCAAACCTTTTTTAAACCCAGTTATACTAACTGCAGTAACCACATCCTCTGGCAATAAATTCCAGAGCTTAACCATGCGCTGAGTGAAAAAGAATGGTCTTCGATTAGTTTTAAACCTGGCAGTTAGAATGTTATGGACTGGTACGGCAGCTTTGCTAGAGGTGGCGAGTACAATGTTCCTGGTAGGGGAGGGGGTTTGTGTTGCTGGGTCATGAGGCGACACCGGAATCTGATGATTATTTTTCTGTGGTGAGTGGTAAGGGGAAATGCCCTTGTTCTGCTCTGCAGCCTTTGCTGCTACGGAGGAGGTGGTAGAGAGGGTTGAGTGCAGAGAGCGAGAGAGAGAGTCTGCTGGGGATGTTAACCTTGCCAAAAAAAAAACCTGCGCTATGCCACTGTTGGTAACTAAACAATATTCTTATGGGGGGTTACAAATAGGATGCCAAGGTTTCCTTTAACGACTCATTTCCATCGCTGCATGGTGTGGTGGTACAATTTCTCACACATGCCAGTCTTCTCCTGCCAACCAAGCTTGTGGTGCCTGAAGACTGGAGTTGCCGACCCCGGATTTAATTCTTGGCAAACCACTTCAGAAAGGTTGCCTAGCCCTGTAGGCTTTAGTGGTGGAGAAAGCTACCAAAAATGACTCCATGGGAATCGGGAAGGATGAAAGCCACTGACAGAGGAGGGAGATGGTTTGTCGGGCAGTGGGGGGGGGGGGGGGGGGGCAGGCATGGGAGGAGGGAATAAGGAACTTCTGTCTTGGCCTTCTAAAGTTTCAGGTGGCGTCAGGACATCAAGGCAGCGATGCCAGACAAGCTGGCTGAAATCTGGAACTGGATTCTTAGTGAAATTTGTTGCGGAGAGAGAGTTAGATCTGGGAGTCACCAGCATGAAAAAAAAAAAAAAAAGGTACTGAAAGCCATGGGAGGAGATCAAAAGACCAAGGGAAGATGAGAAGAGGGCACAGGACAGAGCTTTGAGATCACCTTCTGATCACCCACCAACCCTTCCCCCCACACCGCTTATTTTTTTGGTAAATGTCATCTTTTGCTCATTCCATTCTGACCTGAGGAAGGACGTCCTGGCTCCTGAAAGCCAGTCAAGAAACATATCAAGTTCCACCAATAAAAAGAAATGACTTGATTTCTCTGTTTTTTTGCTAACCTTTATTTCCATTTTTCAAGCGGACTAACACGGCAATCACAATATTTTCCCCTGTCATACTGCAAGGTCCCAGAGTGAGCTATGGGACGAGGCCAGCCCCAAAATAAAATAAACAATCACAAACATTTCAGAAGGTCCGGGACGTAAACCGGTGCAGCCCATATCATGTTGCCTGTGCACACTCCATCCTCTTCCTCGCCCACTGGGACCCTGATTTTCTTCTTCCCTCCTTCCTCCTTTCCTCTCCCCCCCACTCTCCCGTTCTTCCTCCACCCCCCCCCAACTGCACCAGCACCCACCCAGAAGGCAGAGGTGCGGGGGCGAGCGGAACCCACAGCTGCTGCTCCTCCTCCGGCTCCTCCGGCTTCCTGTCTGTGAAGGAAGCCTGTGGGAGCAGGGGTGGAGCAGCGCCTGGGCAGAAGCACATGGAGAGATAAGGGGCTGCAGGGAGAGGAGAAGAAAGCAATATGGGAGGGGGAGAGGAGAGCAGCATGGATCAAAGGTGATGAAAGAGAGATGGGGGGAGGGGCTGAGGTAGGTTGCAGAGAGAGGGAGAGGGAAAGGAAGGAAGGAGGAACTTGGGGGCAGAGGGGAGCAACAGGACTGGAGCGGGGGAAGGGGGATGTTGTGGCTAGAAAATGTAAACACTTTTTTTTTTTTTATGCCTGTCCTGGGCCCAAAAAGTACTTCTTGGTGGCCTGCACACAAGACTGAACTTATGGTGCAAACAGACTGCCCAGGAGAGCTGCTGCGACAAATTACTGCACTGCCTGGAGCTTGACATCGGGCTCTGCAATTCTACAGCTAGCTCGTACCATCTGGGAAGCACCTGCAACACTAGAGAGAGACAGCATCGTGCAACAGAAAGTCTACCCGTGCAGCGGGACAGCCCGCTAGGAAGCTCTGGGAAGGCATACATGGGGGTCAGAGGAGCAATGCAATAGGGGCTTGGAATGTGTGAAAGTTGTATCTCATCTGCGAAATGCAGAAAATGACACACACCTTTGCAAAAGCATTCACGGTTTGTGGGAGACTGACACTCGCACCCTGGATCTTCCATCTCCCACCTCAGCCTGTCTCCTCTCTCTGCATGGGGCCTGGCATTTCTTCCTGAGAAGGTCAGACTGCCGGTGGGATGAATTAGTGAATTCCCTCTCGCCTTAGTATTTCTTTCCTGGCAAGGGGCAACAGAGAGGCATGAAAAACTCTGAAGTCAAACTTGAAACAGTCAAAAGTTCCTCCTGGTTCCATTTCAGCAGAGCATTTGGATTTTCCTCAGATTCTAGGTATCTCCCAGTGAATCAGGAGAAATTGAACAGACTTAATGTGCATTTGCTCTGGACCTCATGAATCTCAGCAGGCGAATCTCCTCGAACTTCAGGCCAGATTCACCCTCTCCAGGAATTTGCATCAGATGTTTTCAAGGAAGTTAAACTTACCGACAGGATCATCAAACTAGTTGGTGAATTTTTTTTTTTTTCTTAAAGCTTGTGGTGGTGTCTGGGATGAGCTACTGAGTTTCGTCTCAGCTCGACTTGCCCCTTCTCTCACAGATGAGCCCAGCTCTCCTTTCCCGGGGAAGGTCAGGCTGCGCCTTGGATGCGTCGTTGCTTGCTAGACGTCATGTTTGCCGAGTTGCTATTTTGCTACTCGGCAATTCCTGGCCATCGACTGCCGTCTTCAGTCTCTCACCGGCTGGCTAAGAACCACAGTTAAGTAAGCTTAGGCCTCCCCGTGCTTCTCCGCTTCAGGCAATCGCCCAGGAACTGCCACGCATCCAAATGATTTCTCTTCACCTTTTAAGTCGGGAGCATTTTAATTTGCAAAAATCAGCTCCTTTCAATGCCTGCAGACATAGTTTTCTTCGTTCTTCCTTTGCTCTGATCTTGGGTTTCCTGGAGACATCTTTGATATCTCTTTTTGACATCAGCCTGTGATCATCTCCTTGCTACCGGAGCACTGTTAGTAATTTTTGCAAAGGCTCCAGCCTCACCACCAATAACCAGGTTAGGAATCCCTTGCCCATCGCTATTCAAACAGAACCAATGAGTTTCCTGGGTTCTTTCCCTCCCCTCAGAAATCGGCATCTGTCTGTCCTGGTTTACAGGAGCCGCCTCCTGGAAAAAGGTGAAGATTTTCCAGGCGGAAAGGAGGTAGTTGGGATGGTGGAGAGAGCGAGAAAGGCAGAATAGAGTGAGGGAGAGAGCAGAGACAAAAGGAGATATAAGAGAATGGAGGGAGAAATGGAGCAATAGGAAGGGAAGAAAGAGAGGGAAGAAAAGCTGGGAAAAACAGGGACAGAGCACTGGAGAAGTGGACAGGGATGGGAAAAGCTGCGACAGCGCAATATTGCAGGAATCCGGCCCCCAATGCTTTCAAGGTCAGGCTCCTAGTGCTGGCTCTCCCCTTCCATGGGGCCAGATTTACTAAAGGGGTTTTCCCCCGCTTTGGGTCTAAGAGAAAAATGTAGAGTGCAAAAAAGGCCCACTTCTTG
Organism: Rhinatrema bivittatum; assembly: GCF_901001135.1. Lineage (NCBI taxonomy): Eukaryota > Metazoa > Chordata > Amphibia > Gymnophiona > Rhinatrematidae > Rhinatrema > Rhinatrema bivittatum. Next base: position 39,358,317 of record NC_042622.1, on the reverse strand, counting down.
CCCTCTATCCCTCTGTAACAGGAACAAGACTTTCTCTATATCCCAGAATGTGGGAGATCCAACAGCACCACACTTAGCAACACTTATGTGTCCCTCAATCCAGGCCAAAACAGGTAAAGGCAGGCGCACGTGACTCAAGATTACCAAACGACCGGGAAAAAAATCCAAACAGCAGCATTATTACTAAAACACAAAGATCAGGCTATATAAGTGTATTAGCTAAAGAAATAAGAATGATTACTATTATTAAAGATAGATGTATTCACACTTATTGTCATAGCATTACTGGATATACACAGTGCTGTACAACGGCTTTAAGTATTCAGATACATTAAGCCCCTGCCCCCAAGAGTTTATAATCTAAGGAACCGATGCAACAGAGTGCACTCAGCCGAGCGCACTGTATAACCCACAGTTGGACGCGGGTTGTATAGGCGCTACCTAATCCCCTTATGCAATAAGGGGATCAGCGGCTCCACAACACACGTCCAATGCGGAGTGAAACTAATAGCACTCAGCACATGCAAATGCATGTGAATGAGGCTATTAGCTATTCGCTCCCAATGCACACAAAAAAAAAAAGTGCGTCTAAAACACACATTTTTACACTCAGAAATTAATGCCTGCCCGGAGAAGGTGTTAATTGCCGAGTGCTCCTAAAAGTAGTACAGAAAAGCAGAAAAAAACCTGCTTTTCTGTGCAGCCTCCTACTTAATATAATTGCAATATTAAGTAGGAGGAACAAATCTTTTCAAAAATAATTAAAAAAAGAGTCCGCAGTCGGGTGCAGGAAATAGACACTCAATTGACAAGTGTCCGTTTCCTGATCCCCTGGCTGTGCACTGTTTAGGAAAAACCAACACCGATAAATTCATCTGTTTTCCTAACCAGCGGACGGCAGACGCTCACAGGCTCCCGTTATCAAGGAAGTGCTAGGAGCGCACAAGCGACCCTAGCGCCTCTTTGATAATGTGACCCCTAATTTAAATATTGCATGGTGCACCCATGAGGGGCGCCTGGGGGCGCGTTAGGAAAGCAGGTGCTGACTGTTCAGCGCCCGCTTTCAGCACACAAATATTGCATCTGCCCCTAAGTGAGTACTGGAGGCAATGGGAGATAAAATGATTTGCCCAAAGTTACAAGGAGGGTCAGTGGGAGAAAGGAGATTTGAACCCACAATCACAAATGCCTTGAACACTTGGAATGCAGCCTTATTAGAAATTAAAACAATTCTCATGGACAACCAATTGGCTATTAACACCAATAAAACCGAGCTTATCATTATTTCACCTCCAAAAAATGCAACCCCGAGCTACTATGGTCCTTCACGAGACATTTCTTCTATGACACAGCAAGTACGCAGCCTTGGCATCATCATTGACAGCAATCTCACGTTTAAAAAATTCATTGCGGATACAGTTAAAAGTGGATTCTTTAAGCTACATACACTAAAACGTATTAAGCCTCTCTTATACCAATATGACCTCCGCACTTTATTATAGGCGACTATTTTATCGAAGATTGATTACTGCAATGCATTGCTACTAGGTCTACCTAAAACTACAATTCAACCCTTGCAAATGTTACAAAACGCAGCTGCCCGCATCATCACCGACACAAGCCGCCACGAGCACATCACTCCAGCACTTCAATCATTACACTGGCTACCTGTGGCATCCAAAATAATATATAAATCCATGACGCTTATACATAAAGCCATTCACAACAGAGATATGCACTGGTTTTCCGATCACCTACAATTCAAAACATCAATCCGCCCAACTAGGTTCCAGCATTTAGCTAAACTGAAGATCCCTGCACCTAATCTAACTAATCTTTCTACTACAAAAGAACGCTCATTCATCATTGCTGGATCCACAATATGGAACACCATGCCATCAGAATTACGCCAGGAATTTTGCCACAAAAAATTTAAACAAAACTTAAAAACCTGGTTATACAAAAAAGCCTACTATTCCTGAACTGAGTCCTATCCTTTGCTTTCTAGCTTATTTCCACAGACACTCATAATTTGATATTTATTTTCTTTATACAAAGTTATACATGGTTTTGTACTCTTTCATTTATAATGTTATATTGTAAAGCACTATGCTGAATTAATGTTTGAATGTAAACCGAGGTGATGTTAATTACGTGCCCCGGTATATAAAAAAATCCGTAAATAAATAAATAAATAAAATAAACTCTGGCTTCACTGAAACTCCCATTCCAAAGCGTTCTGGTAATTGTAGTTCCGGCTTGTGGAAAGGACTACAAACCCCAGAATGCATTGGGAAGAAGCAACAAACCCAAAGACAGTCTTGCTAAATATGTGACATGGGGTGGGAGAAGGGGGTGTGGGATGTCATCTGCTTCCCCCCCAGAAAACCTTAGAGCCAGGAGGGTTAACACAGCAGTAGGAACGCACACCATATCCCGTACAGCTGTGGAGTCATTTCACGGCTACGATAAATTATGTCAAAGAACCTTTAAATTCAATGAGGCCAGTGCTAATTCTGCACCAGGGGCTGACGAAACAGGAAAGGAATTAATGCACCTCATAAATATCAACTGTTTATTACACCTGATAATGTATCTTCTGTTAAAAAAAAGGAGTACAAAATGAAACATGTGTCTGACTACAAATTACAGAAGACAAATCCAAGTAAAATGAACTTCCTTTCCCTGGGCACGTCCAAAGCAAAGTAGCTGCTCTGTGCAGACCATGGATCATCCCTGGAGAAGGCAGAGTGTAATGCAGAGAAAAGTACATTATATATGGGATTAAGCATGGATGGGTGTACATAATAAGTCTTGTTAAGTGCATCAAGGGCAGAGCTAAAGGCGAGCTGAGATATGCAGACATTGCTGTGTCAGTGCTTTTCATCTGCAAAGGCAGTGCTCCGGGGATAATCCCGCAAGCTCCACTCATCTTCACCACCTGCCTAGTCAGAGTTTGGGGTGAGGGGGGAGCTCTGCCCGAAAGTAAGCACGCCCTCACACTGGCATGCACGCACAGTTGGGGAAGGCCAGGGTCCCGGATTTGCTCACTGGGAAGCTTTTTTCCTTGGTGTCAGGGGAAGGCAGGGGGTAATGGAGGTGCAACATGATGTAATCCATGGAAGAGAGCCATTTGGAAGGATGATAGGAAAAGGTTAGTATTTCCAGCTGAAAGAGAGATCTGCCATGCATTTGGGAAATTTATATACATTGGAGACAAAATATATGCAAATGAATCTTATGAATATTTATTGTGGGTCTCCTGAAAACCCAACTTTCTGTGGGGTCACCAGGAAAGGTTTGAGAAGATCTGAGCCAAAAGCTGAAACCTTGCTACTGCCCAGAAGTTTCGTACCTGTCCTAATTTCTATATGTGCCACCCTATGTCTCTAATATATGAATGTCACTTTTCTGTATTATGTACACAGAGTGTGTTCAGGCATCGATTTTCCTCATAATCAAATGGAAGAACAGTACCACCAGTATTAAAGACACATGCGACCTTTACTTCCCAGATTAACTAAATATTTCACAAATCCCAGGAAGCCAAAGATAGGAGAATAAAGAGAGACCACCTGTGATATATATACAGTTTATATCAGACATGATTATTGCTTAAAAATATCAGCTTAGAAGCCCAGTCGAGATGAATTCCACTCATTAAAAAAAGTGAAAGAAAGGTCAGACAACTGCATGGTTAAACGGTGAGGTGAAAGAGGCTATTTTAGCCAAAATAACTTCTTTCAAAAATTGGAAAATGGGTCCATTAAGGTACAGAGAAGGGCAGCCAAAATGATAAAGGGGATGGAACAGCTCCCCTATGAGGAAAGACTGAAGAGGTTAGGGCTGTTCAGCTTGGAGAAGAGACGGCTGAGGGGTGATATGATAGAGGTCTTTAAGATCATGAGAGGTCTTGAACGAGTAGATGTGACTCGGTTATTTACACTTTCGAATAATAGAAGGACCAGGGGACATTCCATGAAGTTAGCAAGTAGCACATTTAAGACTAATCGGAGAAAATTCTTTTTCACTCAACCCACAATAAAGCTCTGGAATTTGTTGCCAGAGGATGTGGTTAGTGCAGTTAGTGTAGCTGGGTTCAAAAAAGGTTTGGATAAGTTCTTGGAGGAGAAGTCCATTAATGGCTATTAATCAAGTTTACTTAGGGAATAGCCACTGCTAGTAATTGCATCAGTAGCGTGAGATCTTCTTAGTGTTTGGGTAATTGCCAGGTTCTTGTGGCCTGGTTTGGCCTCTGTTGGAAACAGGATGCTGGGCTTGATGGACCCTTGGTCTGACCCAGCATGGCAATTAAAAAAAAAAAAAAAGAAAAGAAAACAGAAAAAAAGCATAAGATTTGGCAAGCTGGATGTAAAATATTGATAAGACAGGCAAAAATAAAATTTGAAAAGAAGTTGGCCCTAGAGGCTAAAAGTCATAATAAAATGTTTTTTAAATATATCCAAACGCAGCAAGTCTGTGAATGCATTCTTTGCTTGGGTGTTTACTAAAGAGAATGTACCAGTACCGGCAACTGTATTCAGTGGTGATGATTCAGAAGAACTGATAAACTAAAGAGTACCAAATCACCTGGACCAGATGGTATACACCCCAGAGATCTGAAAGAACTAGAAAATGAAACTGCAGATCTGTTACTGGTAATTTATGCACCAATGTTCCTCGCAGAACAGTAAATCCCTCATAAAAATCTAAATGTGTGTCACAAAATCTCAGTTAACAACTTTATGTATTTTTATTTCTCTCAAACTAATCTTGTTAAAACAAACAGCCCTTCTCAACAATATCTATCACCACATGCTACCCTAGACAAATATTTAACCCTATATTCATCAGTAAAATTTAATATCACCTTTACTTTCTTGTTAACTTTTTCCCTCATAAACACACCCACATCATAATAAAAACATAGACAAAGTAGATTTTCAGAACACTTTTGGCAGTTGTTGAGTTTGTAACTGGTAATTTATAACCTATCATTGGAATTGTATGTCAGGGTAATCAGTGTAACCCCAAACTTTAAAAGGGCTCCAGGAATGATCTGAGAAACTACAGACTGGTGAGTCTGACTTCAGTGCCAGGAAAAATCATGGAAACTATTCTAAAAAAACAAATCACAGAGCATCCAGAAAGACTTGGTGAAATGAGACACAGGCAGAATGGCTTTACCCAAGGGAAGTCTTGCCTCACCAATCTGCTCCATTTTCTTGAAGGGGTTAATAAACATGTGGATAATGGTGAGCCAGTAGATGTAGTATATTTGGATTTTTAGAACATGTTTAACAAAATGCCCCATGAGAGACTTCTAAAAAATTAAAAACTCATGGGATAGGAGGCGATGTCCTTTCGTGAATTGCAAACTGGCTAAAAGACAGGAAACAGAGAGTAGGATTAAATGGTCAATTTTCTCAGTGAAGAAAGGTAAAGAGTGAAGTGCCTCAGGGATCTGTACTGGGACTGGTGCTTTTTAATCTACCATATAAATGGGCTTGGACCGACGTGCCGCAAATGCGCGGTAGAGAGCAGATCTACTGCGCATGCGCAAGAGCACGTCTGTCAGAGGGCAGCAACATGGTGCTGGGAGGAAATGGAGCAGCGGAGGGCTACTTGGAAGCGGCGGGAGGAGCAGCGGTGACAGCGGCAGCACAGAAGGTCTCCGGGGGGGAGGTCTCTCTCTCGTGCGGGGAGAAGTGGTGGCATAGACACAGAAATGGGAGGTCTCCGGGAGTCTCTCTCACGCGCGCGCCTCATCACCGAGAGTCGGGCGGGCCAGCAACGAGCCCGGTGGTGAGGCACACGTTCTGGATAAGAGAAGAAGAGGGAGTGGAGGAAGGCTGAGGGAGAGGGATGGGGTTGTGGAGGAGGTGGGAGGGGAAGGAAGAGGATGTGAGTAAGTGGGGAGGGTAAAGTTGTGGAGTACAGAAAACGGGAGTGGAGGAGGGCAGAGGGAGAGGGAAGGGGTTGAGGAGGTGGGAGGGGAAGGAAAGGGAAGATGAGAAGGGATGGAAGGAAGAGGATGTGAGTAAGTGGGAAGGGTGGAGTGGAGGAGGGCTGAGGGAGAGGGGAGAAGGGGAAGGGAAGAGGATACGATTGAACAAGTGGAAAGGGTAAGAAGTTTTGGAGAAGAGAAAAAAGAGTGGAGGAGGGCTGGGAGAGGGAAGGGGTTGTAGATGAGGTGAGAGAGGATGGAAGGAAAAAGGAAGTTGTGGAGAACAGAGCGGCTCTAACCGTGCCGGTCTGACCGATGGAATCTCGCCCGTTTTAACGGGCTTAACGGCTTAGTATATTTATAAATGATCTGGAAAGGGAAATGATGAGTGAAGTGATGACATTTGCAGATGACATAAAATGATATAGAGTTGTGAAATCAAAAGTGAATTGTGAAAAATTGCAGGAAGACTTTTCAAGACTGGGCATTTAAATGGCAGATGAAATTTAATGTGGACAAGGGCAAAGTGATAAACATGGGGAAAAGTAACCCACACTCTAGTTACAGGATGTTAGTTAGATTCCATATTAGGAGTTACCGCCCAGGAAAAGGACCTGGGCATCATAGTGGACTATATTTTGAAATCCTGGGTTCAGTGTATGGCAGCAGTCAAAAAAGCAAACAGAATATTAGGAATTATTAGGAAAGGAATGGAGACTAAAACAGCAAATGTCATAATGGCTCTGTATCGCTCCATAGTGAGATCGCACCTAGTGTACTGTGGGCAGCTCTGGTTGCAGCATCTCAAAAAAAAAGATATAATTGCATTGGAAAAGGTACAGAGAAGGGCGACTAAAATGATGAAGGGGATGGAAAAGCTCCCCTATGAGGAAAGGGTAAAGAGGTTAAGACTGTTCAGGTTGGAGAAGAGACGGCTGAGGGGGGATATGACAGAGGTCTATAAAATCATGAGTGGAATAGAACGAGTAAATGTAAATCGATTATTTGCTCTTTAAAAAAAAAACAAAACTAGGACACTCTATAAAGTTAGTAAGGAGCACATTCAAAACAAATTGGAGAAAATTCTTTTTCACTCAATGCACAATTGAGCTCTGGAATTCATTGCCGGAGGATGTGGTTAAGGCAGTTAGCATAGCTGGGTTTAAAAATAGGTTTGGACAGGTTTCTGGAGAAGAAGTCAATAAACTGTTATTAACCAAGCAGACTTAAGAAATAGCCATTACTTATAACTGCATGATAGCAGCAAGGGATCCATTTACTGTCTGGGATTTTGCCAAGTACTTGTGACCTGTATTGACCACTGATGGACTCTCAAAGCAAATTTTAAAAGCCCTATGTGTGCTGTAGCTGGAAGATAATGTAAATTTGGGCTGGCATGCGCCAAGCAGAATTGAACGAGTACATGCTTATCTCTGGTATGCGCATAAATACTTTTTTTGCAAAAAAAGGGGCGGGGCGTGAGCATGTTCTGGACATTGGCTTTCCTAGATTTCTCAATGAAATCTGCATGTAAGTGTGCGCGCCGGGATCCCCTACCCCATAACTTTACTTCTGCTATGGATGGCGCACAAGTCCTGAAACAAAAAAAACTAAAGAGGTTAGCGGAGTTTTAAGGGTTGGGGCTAACAGGGTAAAATGTAGGCTAGTTAACTTGGGAGGTTAGGAAGTCCTATTCTTTAACTGGGCGAACTGAGAACGGACTGGGGAAACTGGTAATTGCCTCAGCATGCGTATCTACCAAAATCCCCCCACTTACGCCGTAGAAGCAGCATTTTGCACGCACACGCGCGTGCCCTTATAAAATTAAGCGCACATGTATGTGCATACAGTCTATTTTATATCATGTGTGCATATACACACGTTATAAAATGGCTGCATCCATTAGCTCGAGCCGGCATACGTGCGTACATGTGCGCCCACGCGGATGTTTAAAAGTTACCATCTCAGTCTGACCCAGTATGGCAAATTCTTATGTTCTTGTGAGAAAGAGAAACAATAAGAGCCCTGGATTATCCCGATTGACTCAGGCCAAGTGAGGCCTCCCAATGAACGTGCAACAGATACATGCAGTGCCTTCAATGCATGCAAATCTCTCATGCATATTCATTAGGGATGTCCTGAAAACCCAACAGGTTGGGTGGGAGGGGAAAACAAAGACCAGTTTGAACACCGGCAACCTATAGCACTGCAAGAGTACTTACTTGCCAGAGATCCTTCTGTATTTCAGTTTTGAAAATCAAAATAATAAAGGCCTCCATTTTTAAACAGAGCAGTCAGAGATGTATTGAGTTAGTCCAATAAAAGGGTATTACCTACAACTTGTTTGTTGACCCTTATTTCTACATAACCAACTGGACTAACATAGCAATCACAAGTCTGGAAATAGAATAGAACATTTTTAAAAAGTCAATTATTTCCAAATCCTCTGGTTTTCCCATGTCGTTAGCATATTCTCCAAACTGAAGTTACCTGAGACCCTGACCCCCATATCACTGCATCTTTCCCAATCTTAAATTCAGTGTCACTGCAGAATAGACTCACTTATGCACCAGTCAGAACACAGCCTCCAGACTGCTACACCAACTGGAGCATGCCATCCTTAATAATGCAAGCATCATTACCATCATCATGCCATTCTCACCACTGCATATGAAAGATAATATTCCATGGTACTTTCATGGGTAAAAGAGTGCTTTACCTGCAGAAATGGCCTGTTATAAAACTGTCCATCTGATACACAGGTAAGCTTATGTGGCTATGCCTTGTATGAGAGATCGGAGGCTTTCCTGGGTAGGGTTAGGCAGGAGGCGCTGACGACGTTCAAATCCTCATCCCGCTTCAAGAATCCCTCCCCAAAAGATTACAGTTTTGGGATTCTTGCCTTACATCAATTAACACCCTCCTCTCAAACCTACATCTCGCTTTACATGTAACAAAAACGGAGCTCCTCACAATCTCCAATCCCCCAGCTCGCTCGCTCCCTGCCTTAAGCAACACCAACCCTCCACTTGATACATTCACCTGCAATGTGAGAGATCTCGATGTCTATCTTGACCAACATTTAAACTTCAAATCTCACATCCACAACACCATAAAAACAGGCTTCTTCAAATTGCACATCCTAAAGAAACTTAAACCCCTGCTATATACCCAAGACCTCCGCACAGTCCTACAGGCAACTATCTTAACTAAACTGGACTATTGCAATTCTTTATTTCTGGGCCTCCCTCTCTCCACTATCAAACCCCTCCAACTTTTACAGAATGCCATGGCCAGAATCCTAACAAATGCACGTAAATCGGATCACATTACCCCTATCCTAAAAGACCTCCACTGGTTACCCATAACCTCACGCATAAAATACAAAACCCTCACCATTCTCCACAATTTATCGTACAATCAAAATCACACTTGGCTCGAGAATGCACCTCTTTTCCGATCATCTACCCGCCCCTCCAGCTCCAACCTTGCTGGTACCCTATACACCCCCTCCCTAAAAAATGCACACCACACCTCAACCAGAGAAAGGGCTTTCTCTATTGCCGGCCCTTCCCTATGGAACACCCTGCCCACGGCCCTCCGTCTAGAACCTAACCTGTCTAAATTTAAAAAAGGGCTCAAAATCTGGCTCTTACATTAGCATATCCAGATGTTGACCAAACTTAGCTTGCACTTTAACCCCACAGCCCCCCCTTTCCCCCCTCTCTGCCTCTCCTTTCTCCCCCATTCTTCACCCCAAGCAAAGACTCCAAAACATAGTGTTTCTCCCCCTAAGCAATGACGCCTACATTCTGTTATAAGTTTCCCCTCACCCTCTTTTAAGCCCACCCTACCATCCCCCCCCCCCCCCCCCCACCTCTCCCTGTCACTGCCATCACTGGTCTGGTACCTACCAGCCCACCTGTACATAGTGTCTATTGTTAATTTATTTTCTTCAAATGTTCCTATCAAATTTCTCTCTTTCCCTATCCTTCCTACTGCTGTCCTCTCTCCTCCTTCATTACTTCTCCCCCCCCCCTTCCCTTCCTTGTTTATTGTATTTCTCTCTCCTGTTATTTTGTTACAATGTAAACCGGCATGATGTTCCGACGAATGTATATAAAAATCAACAAATAAATAAATAAATGGACACTTCTGCATTATCAAAAGCATGTGCATGAATTTTACTGAAAAAAAATTCCATGTACAAATTAACAGGTTTAATTGCATGTGGCTAGTTTTGGTGACGATTTTCAAAGCAAATGTACTTGCCCAAGTACCACAATTTCTGACTTAGGGTTGCCACCTTATTTATTTATATTTATTTAGCATTTTTATATACCGACTTTCCAATAACAGAATTACTGATCAATTCGGTTTACATTCTAAACAATAACATTGACAAGTAAATGTCTTACAATGAACAGGTCGATATAACACCTTACCAATGTTAATCTGAAGAGGCCAATCCAGTCCTGGCTTTTTGCTCCATTGCATGCATGGAACTGTAGTCTTGTTCTTTTCCTATGAAAAGTAGGACTACATTTCCATGCATGAAATGGGGCAATTTGATCAGCCAGCTGGGGTTAACCTGGATGAGATGGCAATCCTGATCCTGACAGAAAAACTGGCCACCTTTCTGCAATCATCTCACCAAACTGTAAATTACATTTACAATTCTACCACACTATCAATACTACTGGCATATTTAAATTCATTAAGTAGCAAAACCTCATTATTAGCTGCTGCAGCTCCCCCAGAAGAGTCTCTAACTCACAACAGCTGCCAAGTAGGAATGGAAGGAGGAGATTCATGGCTCAGGTGAGAGCAGAGTCCAAAACAGATACCCTAAAAATAAATTGAGGGGGAAAAGAGTAATGAAAGGCCCAGACAAAAAAAGAAACGAATACTATTTCTCTTTGAAGCAGGAGGGAGTTGAGCAGCACTTCTGACTGAGACTCGGAGGCCTGCTTTGTGTGTAAGTGTGTCAAAGAGATTCCCTTAAGCAGCGGGGAAATAAGAAGAACAGCAGGACACAAACAGAAAGCAGGCCCTGCATTCGCAATGAAAGGTTCAATGCTCCCCCTACCCGTGTGCCCGGAAGAGGTGACGGCTCTTTCGAGTCTTGCCCACCATGATCCCTGCCCTCCAGGAGGGGAAGCAGTGGAGGCGGCAAGTAGCAAACAGACTTCCCGGGTCATGTCAAAGGTGCCCCTCACACACTGGCAAATAATGGTCCTACCATGCCCCGGCCATGCAAAGGCATCACTACCTTTGTAATGAAACCTTTTTCTCCCCCTCTCCAACGGGCCGATTCAGTAAAGTCCACGGGAGAGCGGGCGAATGCCCACTCTCCCGGCGCGCGCAGAGGCCACTCGCCTGTGCGCGCGATACAGTATTTAAATGAGGCCCGGCGGTAGAAACGGGCAAAAGGAGGCGCTAGGGACACTAGCGCGTCCCTAGCGCCTCCTTTTGGCCCGGAGTGGCGGCTGTCAGCGGGTCTGACAGCCAACGCTCAATTTTGCCGGCGTCAGTTCTCGAGCCCGCTGACAGCCACGGGCTCGGAAACCAGACGCCAGCAAAATTAAGCGTCCGGTTTTCGGCCCGACAGCTGCGGGCCGAATTCAAATTTTTATTTTTTTTTTTTAACTTTTTTTTACTTTTGGGGACCTCCGACTTAATATCGCCATGATATTAAGTCAGGGAGTGCACAGAAAAGCAGTTTTTACTGCTTTTCTGTGCACTTTCCCGGTGCCCGAAGAAATTAGCGCCTACCTTTGGGTAGGCGCTAATTTCTGAAAGTAAAATGTGCGCGGGAATACCTAATAGGGCCCTCAACATACATTTGCATGTTGAGGGCCCTATTAGCAGCTCGATACAGTAACATTCAGTTGAAGTTTTCTCGTCTGTAACGAGCTCCCTGCGCACAATTCGGACGCGTAAGGCAAATCAGCGATACAGTTTCCAGTTTCGCGCGTCCGTAGCGCTTCTTAAAACAGACGCGTAACCCTTCCCGCACCCGGCATGTAAATGAACGAATTAGCTGTATAATGAAGGAATTAGCTATTCCCCTCCGATACCGTAAGGCGCGCTCAAGTTATCTCATTAGTAACGCACTGTTTTGCCGCGGCCGTAACGTGTTAGTTTACCGCCTCCCCCTAGTAGGAGTTAGGACTGTGAGTCTAGTAACAAATCCATCGACACCGCTTAAGACACTCAAAAACAATAAAACACAATTAAAAAAAAAAAGCGATACAGAGATGATCGAGAAAATGTAATGATGTGGGACACATAAAACCTGTCAGAAGAAAAAAAAAAATTTTAAATACCTGTCGGAGGGCCGCGTCGGTCCAGGCTGCCGGCGGGATCCGGGGGGCCGGTGGTCGCGTGTTAAATCTAGGCCGCGGGTGGGTGGGCGCCTGTTCCAGGCGGCGGCGGCAGCGGCGGCGGGGGGACACGCGTTAGTTCGAGACGGCCAGCGGGCGGTCGCGTGTTAAATCTAGGCCGGGTCGCACAGGCACGCATTCATTCATCCAGGCGGAGGAGCCGGTGGCGAAAGCAGCCGGCTCCTCCGCCTGGATGAATGAATTCATTCACTGCCGGTGGGGGTTGCCTCTCCGGCAGCCCCCACCGGCAGTGAATGAATGCGCGCCTGTGCGACCCCTGCGTTTCGGCGCTCAAGGCAGTCACATGCCGTGACGTCACGCCTTGAGCGCCGAAATGCAGGGGTCGCACAGGCGCGCATTCATTCATCCAGGCGGAGGAGCCGGTGGCGAAAGCAGCCGGCTCCTCCGCCTGGATGAATGAATTCATTCACTGCCGGTGGGGGTTGCCTTTCCGGCAGCCCCCACCGGCAGTGAATGAATGCGCGCCTGTGCGACCCCTGCGTTTCGGCGCTCAAGGCAGTCACATGCCGTGACGTCACGCCTTGAGCGCCGAAACGCAGGGGTCGCACAGGCGCGCATTCATTCATCCAGGCGGAGGAGCCGGTGGCGAAAGCAGCCGGCTCCTCCGCCTGGATGAATGAATTCATTCACTGCCGGTGGGGGTTGCCTCTCCGGCAGCCCCCACCGGCAGTGAATGAATGAATGTGCGCCTGTGCGGACCCGGCCTAGATTTAACACGCGACCACCCGCCGCCCGCCGGCCGTCTCGAACTAACGCGTGTCCCCCCGCCGCCGCTGCCGCCGCGCCCACCCGCCCGCGGCCTAGATTTAACACGCGACCACCGGCCCCCCGGATCCCGCCGGCCGCCTGGACCCACGCGGCCCTCCGACAGGTATTTACAAATTTTGATTTTTACACTTCCTGGTGCCTGTCATTTCAAATGTCATTTGAAATGACAGGTACCAGCGCACCCAGGTTACTGTATAGGCGCTGTATTAAGCGTCTATACAGTAAAATGGGTTACGCGGCCATAACCCTTCCCTACCGCTTTAAAGCCGCGGCATGCATTTGCATGCGATTAGAGGAGAGTATCGGGGAGTTAGTGAAGAGAACTGTGCGTGCGGGGAGGAAGGGTGCGCCTGACACTACCGCACTGTTTTTACCGCGGCCTTACTGGATCGAGCCGCAGGTTTGGCGGGTTGGACGCGCGTTTTCCGCCCCTTACCGAATAAGGGGTAAGGGAAAACGCGCGTCCAATGGCGGGTTAACAGTGCGCTCCGTCGGAGCTCACTGTAATGTATCGGCCCGCAAGAGCATCTGCCCAGTGGGGGGGGGGCCGAGAACCCATCTGCTCCTGCTGCTTGCTCTTTACCTGCAGTCCTCACTGATACCGCCGACTAGGGGCAAAGAATGTTGCCGCAGAGGATTCTGGGCATTGCAGGGGAGGCTGCGCGCGGAGGAGCGGAAGGGGCCTTAGCAGAGCCGCGTTCTGTTTTCCTGCTCGCCTTCTTCGTCGTTGAAAGATGCGTCAGGCTGCTAGCATTTGCAAAGTATTCCCTGGTGGAGTCTGAATGTGATAATAGTCACAGTTCCATGGCACAGTTCATAAAATTCCTCTATTTATCTTCCCCTGCTTCTGCATTAAGACATCTAGAGGAAGAATCTGGTTTTCCTCACTCAAAATGATCAGTCCTTACCGCTCCCCTTCTGAGGTCACGCGTCTGCTTGCGACATCTCTGCTTTTTTCTCAAAGCAGCCGAAGAGTTTATCTGTGACTTGCTAGGTTTTATGTATTCATTCTGGAGGCCAGTTAATTCCCAGCCAGGCAGAGATGTAAATTATATCAAAACAGTTAATTGCTAGGATATTTCAGATTCGAATGTGTGTGGTTACCAGGCACAGCCGGTGGCGAGAAATGCCACGTTTTACGGAACAGATAATGCAACCGCGCTATCTGCCTGTCACATACTCTGCATCTGATTACAAAGTTGCTTACAGAACACAACTACAGAGGATGGGAACAGCAAACCAATGTGGATGGAGACTAGAAATGCTAATAGGAAACATTAAGCACCTCACACTCTTGCTGTAAAGATACTTGGGGGAGTGCTGGAGCAACTCAGTCTCCTTGGTGCGTTCTATGCACATAAACCTGAGCTTATGAAAAGGCTCTGCTGAGTCAAACTTCGGAAAGCAGAAGCAGAACAGATTGTAGTGGCAGGTGGGCAAACAGAAAAGTTCTTCCATTGTGCTCTGTTTAGACAGCGGACCTACAAAAACCAGTTTCAACCCAAGGCTGATAGATACACTGCTCACGGTGAGCAGAGGTGGAAATGATCTAGGCATCATAGTGGATAACACTTTAAAATCATCGGCTCAGTGTGCTGCAGCAGTCAAAAAAACAAACAGAATGTTAAGAATTATTAGGAAGGGAATGGTTAATAGAACGGAAAATGTCATAATGCCTTTATATCGCTCCATGGTGAGACCGCACCTGGAATACTGTGTACAATTCTGGTCACAGCATCTCAAAAAAGATATAATTGCGATGGAGAAGGTACAGAGAAGGGCAACCAAAATGATAAAGGGGATGGAACAGCTCCCCTATGAGGAAAGGCTGAAGAGGTTAAGGCTGTTCAGCTTGGAGAAGAGACGGCTGAGGGGGTTATGATAGAGGTCTTTAAGATCATGAGAGGTCTTGAACGAGTAGATGTGACTCGGTTATTTACACTTTCGAATAATAGAAGGACAAGGGGCATTCCATGAAGTTAGCAAGTAGCACATTTAAGACTAATCGAAGAAAATTCTTTTTCACTCAACGCACAATAAAGCTCTGGAATTTGTTGCCAGAGGATGTATTTGGTGCAGTTAGTGTAGCTGGGTTCAAAAAAGGTTCGGATAAGTTCTTGGAGGAGAAGTCCATTAATGGCTATTAATCAAGTTTACTTAGGGAATAGCCACAGCTATTAATTGCATCAGTAGCATGGGATCTTCTTAGTGTTTGGGTAATTGCCAGGTTCTTGTGGCCTGGTTTTGGCCTCTGTTGGAAACAGGATGTTGGGCTTGATGGACCCTTAGTCTGACCCAGCATGGCAATTTCTTATGTTCTTATGGGCTGTCCTACTAGGGAATGCTTGAAGAAAGGAGAAGGCTAGCAGCTGAGGGGGATACAAAAATGTAAGAGAATAATGAAGATGTCTAATCTCCTACGGAATTTCAGAGGTATAAGGAATCGTCTGGGAGAGGAGAGCATGATTTCAGGCCCCAAAAAATGGTGTTTGCCTTCCTGGAAGTAAGACTTGATATTTCAGCTCAAAAAGCTTGTGAAATAATTAAAGGATGAATAATTTACACTTATAATAGCAGTTTTGTACAAATAGTGAATGAAAGAATTTCACAGGCTTAGATCAAGCTGCTGATTCTTCCTTTCCAAAAAATATACACCAGATTGCTATGGCGCAGTAACTACTACACATGAATTAGAGGACCCAAGCCATGTCTATTGTATATTATTGATGCTCAAGCAATCCTTGGGTCTCCAAGCCAGCTTGGTTTTCAGGATATTGCTAATGAATATGCATGAGATATTGGCATATGCTGGAGGCAGTGCATGCAATACATCTCATGCATATTCATCAGGAATACCCTGAAACTCCAATAGGTGAGGATGGGGGTGTAGGATCTGGGGACAGTTTGAGCACTGCTAGTGCATGTTCATCTACCATTGCACAGTCCAAGGTGAGTCTTAAGAAATCAGAAACAGACATACACTCAGCCGTATCACTATGGCTGTCAGCGGGCGAAGCACTACACATCTGACATGTTGATGAAAAAAACAAAAAGAGTGTGTGATAAGGCCATAGCAGAAAAACTGAACAAGCTCTTTGCTTTGGACCTTACTAAGGCAGATGTTGGGGAGAAACCCTCATTGGTAACAATCTTTGAAAGTGATGATTTGGAGCAGGTGTGAGCCACTCTAGTCCTCGAGTACCACATGTCTGTTGGGTTTACAGGATATCCGCAAAGAATAGGCAGGAGACGTCTTTGCAGTCAATGGAGGCAGTGCAGGCAGATGTATCTCATGAATATTCAGTATGGATAGCTTGAACACCTGATTGACTTGCAGCACTCAAGCATCAGGAGATTCCTACCGCTGATTTGGAGGAACTGAAGCAAACAACTGTGAACCTGGACAATGTAATAGAGCAACCTGACAAACTAAAGATTAACAAATCATCAGGATAGATGGTCTTCACCCCCCGAGTTCTAAAAGAACTCAGATATGAGAGTGCAGACCTGTTACTAGCTATGTGCAACCAATCATTAAAATCAACCACTGTGCCTGGGCTTCAGGGCTGATTTGGAAAACTATTGGCCAGCGAACCTTAAGTTGGTGCTGGGCAAAATATTAGAAGAGAACCAGAAGTGTGCACATCTTTAGATTCCTTACTATAAATTTACTACATATTATATACAGAAGGAATTTAATTCAAAATGCGAATTAATACGGTTGGTAATTAATATTTTGATTAATTGTAGTGTTTTGAGGGTCACTGTCAGACAAATATTAAATAAATCTATAGACTAAAAGAACTTTAGATTAGTTTTACATCCCTACTTCCTTAGAAATTTAACACAATAACAAATCTACTAAATTAAGATGCAGAAAGTAGTCCAGCAGTAAGAGGAAGGCTTTCCAGTCTTTTGCATTAAGTGCAGGGCTGGCAGAAGCACTAGGCGAGCTAGGACCGGGCCTAGAGCGCTGACCATTAAGGGGGGCACAAGCCATGGGAGGTTGGCAAAAAGGAGTGGGGATTCGAATCTCCATTCCTTTTTGCCACCGCTGCTGCTCGAGAGCCACGTGGGGCCATTCGCGAGAGGTCGGAGTCAGTGCTGCGACCGGAGGCAGGTGGGTGTTGTTGCGACTTGGAGGGGGTGCGACCAGGGAGAGGCAGAAGATGCCTAGGGTGCCTAATCCCCTTGCACCGGCCCTGATTAACAGGCCGATACACTGTTAACCTGCCCTTGGACGCGCGTTTTCCCTTACCCCTTATTCAGTAAGGGGCGGAAAACGCGCGTCCAACCCGCGGCACCTAATAGCGCCCTCAACATGCAAATGCAAGTGGGATACAGTAAGTAAAATTTGCAGCCAAGCCGCACATTTTACTCTAAGAAGTTAGCGCCCACCCAAATGTAGGCGCTAGTTTCTACCAGCACCGGGAAAGTGCACAGAAAAGCAGTAAAAACTGCAGCGGTGGCAAAAAGGAATGGAGATTTGAATCCCCACTCCTCTTTGCCAACCTCCCATGGCTTGTGCCCCTTCCGCAAGGGCTGCAAATGAAGAGGTTAGCGTTGGGAGGAGGCTGCTGCTGCCGCGAGTTCCCGGGGTGGGGGTGGGGGCGAGAGAGAGTGAATGAGTGAGCGCTCATTCACTCTCTCTCGCCCCCACCCCCACCCCGGGAACTCGCGGCAGCAGCAGCCTCCTCCCAACGCTAACCTCTTCATTTTCAGCCCTCGCAGAGGCGGAGTCCCATCGGCCGCGGTTGAAGCTCTTCATTTTCCTCCGAGCCGCGCTGCAGTCTTCTTTTCTTCGGGCCGATGCCGAGCGCACTAGCGTGGCCTCTTCTTGCCGTGCACGCACCCGATACTCTCCACTTCCTCTTCCGGGCTGCGGGGGGGGCGGGGGGCGGGAAGAAGAGAGCACGCTGGTGCCGCTGACTCCAGCTGTCCTGCCGCGTTCCGCCAGGGCTGACAGCATTTTAAGCCCGGGCGGAGGAGGACCGTGGAGCAGCTGGGTCAGCGGGAAAGTGTGGCGACACTAGTCTGCGAGCCAGATGCAGCCCTCAAAAGAGCCATATCTGGCTCGCGAGCCATGGGTTCCCGACCCCTGGTATAGGAGATAAAGAGCTGTTGGCTATTAAGCTAGCATTTGAAGAGTGGTGCCCATGGCTTGAGGAGGCACAACATTTTATTTTATTTAGATTTATATTCCGCTTTTTGCACTTTTTTTTAGTGCTTCAAAGTGGATTACATTCAGGTACTGTAGGTATTTCCCTATATCCCTATCCCACTCTCTGTGGGTGGAGTCAGCTCTCACTATGATCCAGGGTCCACAACCATCCCAGAATATAACAATCCAGGAAACTACAGATCAGTGAATCTGATGTTTGTGCCAGGCAAAATGGTATAACCTATCATAAAGAACAAAATTGCATAGTTTAATGCAGTGTTTCCCAACCGGTGTGCCATGGCTGGAGTGCAGGTGTGCCGCGACTGCAGTCTCATTTCCTGTTTCCCTCCCGGCCTGCAGAATGTCCTCCTGCCAGCAAGGGGCAGGGGAGAGCCGCACTTATTGGCAGCTGCTCCTGCTTCCCCTCTGCCCGCACTCCTCTGCAACAGAATCTGCACGGAGCTCGGTAGGCTTGTGAGACCTGTTGGCCCCATGCACTTTAGATTGCAGAGGGAAGCTGGCAAAGGAGGAAGAAGCAGCACTTGGTAAGCCGGCGCCCAGACTTCTGCTGTTCAAAGATTGGGGGGGTGGGGAAAGGAACAACTGAACTGCCACAAGGCATGGGGGAAGAGGAAAGGGGAGGTGATGTTGCCAGGAGATGGGGGAGAAGGGTGGAGGGAGAGGAAAGACGGTGATGATTCAAGGAGTGGGGAGGAAAGGTGGAAGGAGAGGGAAGGTGATAATGATTCCAGGGAGTGAGGTTGGGGGAAGGTGATGCCAGGGAGTGAAGGGAATAGAAAGAGAAGGTGATGCCAGAGTGTGGGGGAGATGGAAGATTGATGATGATGATGTTAGTGGGGGAGAGGAATAGAGAAGGAAGGTGAGGATGCCAGGGGGTGAAGGAGAGGGAAGATGATGATGATGCCAGGAAGAGAGGGAGAGGGCAAGTGATTCCAGGGTTAAAGGGAAAGGAAGAGAAGGTGATTGACATGGGGAGGGGAGTGAAGGGAAAGGGAAGAGAAAGTGATGATGCTAGGAAATGGAGAGAGAGGGGAATTAATGATGCCAGAGGGTGAGAGAGAGAGGGGTGGAGGAAGAGGGAAGGAGATTATGCCAGGGAACAGAGCGAGAGGGTTGGAGGCAGAGGGAAGGTGATGATGATGCCAAGGTGAGAGGGAGAGGGGGTGAAGGAGGAGGGAAGGAGATGATGTCAGGGAGAGGGAAAAGTGATGGTGATGGGGGGTGAAGGGAGAGGGAAGATAATGATGTGAGGGGGTGGGGGAAGAGGTGGTGGAAGGTGGCGATGATTCCTGGGGATGGGGGAGAGAGATGAAGGGAGAAGAAAGGTGATGAAAGGGGGTGAGGAGAAGAGAGAGAGGGAAGGTGACTATGATGAGGGTGAAAGAAAAGGGAAGATGATGATGTGAGGGGTGGGGAAGAGGTGGTGATGATGCCTGGGGGGTGGGGGAGGAGATGGAAATAGAGGAAAGATGATTATGATGCCAGGGGATGGAGGAGAGGGAAGTAGGGAGAGGGGAAATTGATAATGAAGAAACCAGAGGTGAGGAGGTGGAAGAGAGAAGAAGATGATGATGATGATTCCATGGGGTAGGGAGAGAGGTAGAAGGGAAGGGAAGGTAGTGGTGATGATGATGATATCAGGGGTGAGGAGGTGGAGAGAAAAGGTGATGATGCCAGAGGGTGTAGGAGAGTGGTGGAAAGAGAGGGAAGGTGATGATGATGAGGGTGAAAGAAAAGGGACGATGATGTGAGGGTGGGGAAGAGGTGGTGATGATTCCTGGGGGGTGGGGGAGGAGATGGAAGGAGAGGAGAGATGATTATGATGCCAGGGATGGAGGGGAGGAAAGTAGGGAGAGGGGAAATTGATAATGAAGAAACTAGAGGTGAGGAGGTGGAAGAGAGAAGAAGATGATGATGATGATGATTCCATGGGGTAGGGAGAGAGGTAGAAGGGAAGGGAAGGTTGTGGTGATGAAGATGACGATATCAGGGGTGAGGAGGTGGAGAGAAAAGGTGATGATGCCAGAGGGTGTAGGAGAGTGGTGGAAAGAGAGGGAAGGTGATGATAATATGAGGGAGGGGGAAGAGATGGTGGGAGAGGTAAGATGATGATAATGATGCCAGGGGAGTGGGGGATTGGGAAAGGAAGAAGATGATGCCAAGAGGTGGGGGGAAAGGGAAGAGAAAAGAAGAGGAAGTGATGGGGAAGTGGGTGGAGTGCCACAACAAAGTGACCCCTGTGCCAGATGCGCCATGAAACAAAATGACATAAAGCCAACCTGGATTTAGCCAAGGGAAGTCTTGCCTTACCAATTTGCTACATTTTTTTGAGGGTGTAAATAAACATGTGGATAAAGGTGAGCCAGCTGATACAGTGTATCTGCATTTCCAGAAAGCATTTGACAAAGTCCCTCATGAGAGAGACTTCTTAGGAAATTAAAATGCCCTGAGATAGAGGGCAGTGCCTTATTGTGGATCGCTAACTAGTTAAAAGAAAACAGAGAGTAGGGCTAAATGGTAACTTTTCCCAATAGAGAAAGGTGAATAGTGGAGTGCCCCAGGGATCTGTTCTGGGACCAATGCTTTTTAATATATTTATAAATGACCTGGAAATGGGAATAATAAGTGAGATGATCAAATTTGCCAATGACACAAAATGATTCAAAGTTGTTAAATCACAAGAGGATTGTGAGAAATTGCAAGAGGACCTTGCAAAACTGGGAGACTGGGCATGCAAATGGCAAATTAAATTTAATGTGGATAAGTGCAAACAGATGCACTTAAGGAATACTAACCCAAATTATAGCTACACAATGCAAGGTTCCATATTAGGAGTCACTATTCAGGAAAAGGATCTAGGCATCATTGTTGAAAATATGTTGAAATGTTCTGCTCAGTGTGCAGCGGCAGCTAAGAATGCCAGGGATTATTAGGAAAGGAGCTGAGAATAAAACAGAGAATATCATAACGCCTCTGTATCGCTCCATGGTGAGACCTCATCTTGAGTATTGTGTGCAGTTCTAGTCACCACATCTCAAAAAAGATATAGCAGAATTAGAGAAGATACCAAGAAGGGCGACCAAAATGATAAAGGAGATG
Source organism: Rhinatrema bivittatum (assembly GCF_901001135.1). NCBI lineage: Eukaryota > Metazoa > Chordata > Amphibia > Gymnophiona > Rhinatrematidae > Rhinatrema > Rhinatrema bivittatum. Next base: position 39,336,914 of record NC_042622.1, on the reverse strand, counting down.
GAACGATTCTCCTAAGAGGAAAGGCTAAAGAGGTTAGGACTCTTCAGCTTGGAGACGAGACAGCTGAGGGAAGATATGCCAGAGGTTTATAAAATAATGAGTGGAATGGAATGAATAAACATTAATCAGTTTACTCTTTCAAAAAAGTATAAACACTAGGGCATACACAATGAAGTTACTAGGTAATACATTTAAAACTAATAAGAGAAAATATTTTTTTTTACTCAACACATAATTAAGCTCTGGAATTCGTTGCCAAAGCATGTGGTGAAAGTTATTAGTGTGGCTGCTTTTAAAAACAGTTTGGACAAGTTCCTGGAGGAAAAGTCCATAAACCATTATTAAGATGGCATTACAGATATCCACTGCTTATTCTTGGGATAAGCAGCTTGGAATCTGTCTATCCCTTGGGATCTTGCCAGGTACTTCTGACCTGGATTGGCCACTGTTGGAAACAGGATATTGAGCTTGATGGACCCTTGGTCTAACCCAGTATGCAAGTCTTATGTTCTTATAAGTTACTCTTAACAGAATTACTGGGCATATGAATAGACATGACTTAATGAGAAAGAACCAACATGGATTTAGCAAAGGGATATTCTGCCTTACTAAACTATTAGAATAATTTGAAGGTGTAAACAAACATGGTGATAAGAGAGAACCCGTTGATATAGTATATCTGGATTTTCAAAAAGCATTTGACAAATTCCCTCATGAGAGACTTCTCAGGAATTTAAAAAGTCATGTGATAAGAGGCGATGTCCTACTGAGGGTTGGTAACTGGTTAAAAAATAGGAAACAGAATTGGACTAAATTACTTTTCCCAATGGAGAGCAGTGGATAGTGAAATGCACCAGGGCTACTCACTGGGACCGGTGCTGTTTGCCATTTACAGAGACGATCTGGAAAAAGGGAGCAACGAGTAAGGAGATCAAATTTGCAGATGATACAACATTTGTTAAATTATGAGAACACTGAAGAACTGCAAAAAAGGACCTTGCAAGGCTGGGAAACTGGGTATCTAAAAATCAGATGAAATTTTATGTCAACAAATACAAAGTGATGCTCATAGGATAATTTTTTCCTAACTAAAAGTACACAATGTGTTACGCCCGTCGGTCACAGACGGTTGCGACCTCTCATGTTCACCTCTTTTTTCCCTGCACCATTAAGTCTGGGAAGAATGGCGGTCTCTGCTAATCTCCACCGACCTCTCCGGCGTTCCCAGGACAGTGTGAGCGCTGCCGACCGCCATCTTGGACCCGGAATTACTTAGGCGTGAACAAGGGCCTTCTTTGAACACATCATGGCGGGAACCTCGGGGGCGTCCTCTCCCGATGACGTCAATCCGCTAGTGTATTTAATCTGACCGGCCCTTGCCTTCCTTGAGTTAGCAAGGAGTTCCGTCTTGCTGAATCCATCTCATTCAAGGACTTCCTGTTCCTGACTTTGGTCTTGGTATCTTATGCTCTGAGTACCCGCTCCTCGGGGGCTCCTCTGTGTTCCCGGCTATCCGCTCCTCGGAGGGTCTACCTGCCTGACCGCCACCAGACCTGCTTCTCAGGTCTCCTTCTCTCCTAGAGCCATCTCTTGTGAGAACCTCTACTGATTTCTACTATATCAACTGTATTGAGGAATTCCCACAGTGTACCCTGAGCCTCAGGCCACTACCGTCTTCCTACAGTAGAAGCTATTCAGCATTTCCTGCGCTACAGAGTATCGACATACCAACTACAGGAGCCACTTCGGGTTCCAGCATCTCAACCAGTTCTTCAACATCCACTGTACAGACATCCTCAGCATACCCCACTCCGCAGGCCACTATTGGATCTGTATTCCTGAGGTGCCTACACTCGTCAGAGGGGATCCCCGGTGTACCCCGCTCCGTGGGTCACTACCGGATCTTCTCATCTGTGCTCTCACTCTGGGTATTCCCCATTACTCAGGACTGTATTTTACTTCTACAATTCTGTGGACGTTACTTTTTCCTTCCTTCATAATAAAAGTGTCTGCTTCTAGCTGCGTCCCACACCACTGAGACTACGCCTGCTGACGGTGAGGATCACAGGGCTCCTCCCTGTGGGCGGAGACACCTCTCATCTCAGCCCAAGGGTTCACATTCTTACAAAAACATAACACAATGATGGCATTCATATTAGGAGTAACCATCCAGGAAAAGGATCTTGGAGTCATTGTGGATATTGGACAATACATTGAAACGCTCGGATCAGAGTGACGGCGGTCAAAAATGCAAGTAGAATGTTAGGATTGATTTGGAAAGGAATGGAGAATAAAACAGAGAATTTCATCATGCCACTGCCTCTCGAGTACTGTGTGTGTGGTTCTGCTTACCCTATCTCTGTCCATGTTTCGCCATCTCAATGTTTTTTACCAATGTTTTCAATCATCCCAAGGACACTATGTATCAATAATAAGGCTACTCATCCTCAAAATATTTTGGCTATATACTAAAATGTTCTATTTATAAAGCTCCCTAGCCCATATTTCTAACCTACAATGTATCAATGGTTATATGTTAAAATGTACTAATTATGTGTCAACCGTTATATTTATATCGCCTCCTAACCTTTATTTCTAATTTCTAATTTATCAATGTTCAGTTTTCAATGTTCAGTATTTAATGCATAAATAGTAAGGCTACTCATCCTCAAATTATTTTGGTTATATACTATAATGTTCTAACTATAAGGTTCCCTAGCCCACAGTTTCCAACCTATAATGGATCAATGGTCATATGTTAAAATGTATTAATTAGTCTTCAATGGTTATATTGCCTCCTAGCCTTTAGTTCTAAGTTCTAATTTCTAATGTATCAATGTTTCAGAGTTTCAGAGTTTAATGTATAAATAGTAAGACCCTTCTCTTACTATTACATAGTTATAATGTGAACCGATTTGATATACCCCAATGAATGTCGGTATATAAAAACAATTAAATAAATAAATAAAATAAATAAATCTCAAAAAGAATATAGCGAAACGTGAAAAAGTAAAGAGAAATGCAAGAGAAATGATAAAGAGGATGGAACAAGTCTCTTATGAAGAAAGTTGAAGTAGGTAAGGGCTCTTTAGCTTGGAGAAGAGAAGTCTGAAACAGGATATGACAGAGGTTTACAAAATTATGAATGGGGTGTAACAGGTAAATAGGAAACCGTTATGAAATAGCACAAAGACTAGGGGTCACTCCATGAAATTAACAGGCAGCAGAAATTTTTTTTCACTCACACAATTAAGGTGTGGAATTTATTGCTGGAGGATGCAGTGCAAGACGTCTAACATAGCTGGATTTAAAAGGGGCTCAGACAAATTCCTGGAGGAAAAGTCCATAAACAATTATTAGCCAGCGCTTATCCCTGGGAGTGAGCAACAACGAATCAATCTGGGATCTGCTGGGTACTAGTGACCCAGATTGGCCACTGCGGAAAGCAGTATGCTGGGCTCGATTGACCTTTGGTCTGACCCAGCCAGGCAAATCTTACATTCTTACCCTTGGGGGAGGAGGAATGGGGCTTGGCTACCTTATATTTTAACCCTTATAGGGCTCTGAGAGAACGGCAGCAAATCTAATTTTTCAATGTACAAGTTACGGAGACAGATGTGCTGGAAATATTTCTATGCTCAGCAGTTTTTCCTTAGGCTCTACCTCCTGAGCACATTCACAGCATTTTTTGTAGGTTTTCTTGACAATAGGTTTCTCCATGACTTCTTTCCTGGAGCACTCTGTATTGAAAAGATTTGTCCCTCCTTGGGATTTTACAGATAATCATTTACAAGTACAGGGCGAGTGAATCAATGATGCTCTGTGCACTCCGGGGCAAAGACCAGTTCAACATTTACTTTCAAGGCTCTGCCCGCATCCTCTCCATGCTCCACACCAGTTTCCTTTCCACACTTACCAATGGGAGAAAGCTCTGCGACGCTGCCAATGTAAGGGGACTGCAGAAACTTGGGTTCATTATCATTGATGTCCTGGACTTTGATTATAAATTCTGACTCTGGCTCCAGCAGATGGTTGGTCTGCCTGTCCCGAGCCTGGGCTCGCAGGGTGTAGAAGGTCTTTTGCTCCCGATCCAGACGCTCAGTGGCATGAATATCTCCTGTTAGTTCATCGATAATGAAGATGGTCCCTGCACCTTCTCCTGATATGGTGTACTTGATAGAGCTGTCTCCTTCATCCGAGTCAGAGTGGATCTGCCAGATGGAGAAGAAAAATTAAATCCAGAATAACAGAGCAGGGGCAGTGGCAAGGCATCTAGAGTAAAAAATAATCAAACAACAATAACATATGAGTAAAAAATAATCAACAACAATAATGTATGGCAAGGGGATACTTGAGTCTGAATCCTAGCTCAGATGCCATTGTAGTGAACTCATAATGCTGTGCTGTTAGAACAGCATTCAGAATTCAAGAGGAGAAGCTAGAGATTAAACTAGAGTACAAGTCACATATCCCAACTATCAGAGGGGCCGATGCAATACAGTGCAATTGCTACGATAGTACATTCATTACATTTGCATGTGTAATTCCTTTGAAAATGACCTCCCTTTTTGTGCAAAGTTACCCGAACAATAAGGAGATGGGGGCTGGAGGTGAGGAGGGGGCAGGTTAAAATATTTAGCCAGATACCGCTACATTCAGTGCTGTCCAGCTAAATTGTCGCAAACAAGTTGATCTGCTAAAATAGCAGGGGTAAGATTACCTAGATAACTTTAACCAGACATTCAGTGCAACACTTATCCCAATAAGTTCTGCTGAATATCGTAGCAATTTTCAAAAGCCATTTTCGTGCATAAAGTGCAAGTCAATGGCATTTATTGCAGTGCTTTTCAAAAGCTCACTCACATGAGTAAAGTGCAGTTACATGTGGAAAACCCAGTTTTAAGTACGGAAATCCTCTGGAAACTTACCCCCAGTATTGGTGCAGATAAAGTTACCTGGGCAAAGTAAGTTTATTTTTCAAGGGCCAAAACTATCATAAATCTTTTACATTAAGACCACCAAATGTATTTGTGACTGTGTTGTGTCTCTGCCTTCCTTCTCTGATGCGGGCTCTCACTCTCTTTGCTGATAATCATGCATTCTTTGGACAAACAGCCTCTTGCTTCCTTGTGCTCTCTTCCCACTGGTATCAGTTCATTGGAAGGAACTTCCCTCTCGTGTCCAAGATACCTTATGAACTAAGCTGAAATCGCTTTTCCAACTTGCTTTCCCTGATATAGTTACATTGGTCTGTTTCCAACCCATCATGTGCTGAGCTCTCAACTGTGTGGCCTCCCTGGTCAGGGCACCCTATAAGAATTGTTTTGGTGGACTTTTGATTTATAAGGTGATTATTTTCTTGGAAAAGATACACACACACACCTCTCTCTGCTAAAACACCTACAAACACCCCTGCTATGCACATCCCCCACATAAACACATGCATCCCCCCCCCCACCACCATGCACATCACCTGAAATAAACACATACAAACAACCCCATCCCTGCTGAAACCCTTACAAATCCTCCCAACGTGCATATCCCCCATGTAAACACATGCACACACCTCTCCCTGCAGCAACCCCTACACACACACACACACACACACACATCCTTTATACTTATATACACTTCTCACAGCAAGATGTTTTTTGAGAATTTATGATAAAATTAATATTTAGTTACAAAAAAAATTAACACAATTCAGTATTTCCAGCTGTTGCTTTATGAACCTTGTAAAGTCAAGCTCATCATCCAGCCTTAGGGCAAAGCTCTGACCCAGGTGATATTCTGCACTAACACCAGCTCTGTCACCAGTTGTTCCCTTCCCTCTACCCACCCTCCATATGAAGGCTGGATTTCTTACTCTTAGTACTGGTAGTGTAACCAGATGGGTCCCACTCACCAAGAAAAGGGTAAAGAAATCCTGTTTTGGTTTTTATTAGAAAGTGGGGTCTAGATGGAAATAAACAAATAGATGCATGAACTTGTGGCTCTGATTTTCCCATTGCTGAACCTGGAGAAAGAAACAAAGGACCTGGAAAAAGGGCGCAAAATCAGCTGATTAAAACCTTAATTATGCATTCACCTGACTAATCATGAAGCTGCTGAATTATGCATAGGAAAGACCTTAAAAGAAGCAGGGTGCAAGCACTCAGGGACAATTGCCACCCACCCAGAAGAAGATGACCCATTTGAGTGCTACCGCCAAGCTCTCTGCGCTCACGACTGAGAGAAGGACCAATCTTCTGAATAGAGGAGCTGAGTGCACCTTATTGCTGGCAAGTGACAAGGTGAAGCCCTTTGCAGTTCTGCACGCCCTGGCCCAGGGAACAGATCCTGCTTTCTCAGAATTCATAAATCTAGGCCACAGAGAGAGAGTGAGCGAGAGAGAGACTGCATTGAATGTCTGCTACACTAGTGAGAGTTTTAATCCATCCCTACCCATGAGACAGGTTTTTGTTTAACTCTTGTATGCAAGTCTCGACTAGGGGGGTGATGCTAGCATTTATTCTGTAATCTGATACCTGGGTGACAAGTGAGCAGTAATAATCTAATTGTGTGTTTCCTGATGAAGTATTACGCCTAGCCCTGTGTAGCTGAGAAATAAAGCATTACTCAGACAAACAGTTTGATGAATTCTCTAAGCAAAGAGACAGGAGAGGTCACTGGTAAATAAAGAGGTACCCTAAAGGGGGGTGGGAAAGGAAATGCTAACGCTTCTCCCTACACACCTTACAAGGTAATCCAGTGGTGTTTTTTAAATGAATGGCAAGACAGTCCCCTCCCCCCTCCATGTGTCTTGGGTATTGGAGGATCATCCTTCCCCCCCCCCCCCTCCACCAGAAAAGACCTCTGGTGGACAGAGAGAGAGAGTGGGGGGGGGAGAGAATTTAGCCCCAGGACAGCATTTATTCCTGTATTCAGGACACCCACTGAAAAGGGGGCTGCATACATAAGATGTATCTGCATGCAACAGAGACAGAGCATGCAAATGAATCTCATGAATATTTAGCATACATAGCTTGAAAACCTGACCAGCTTGCAGCACTCGAGGGCTGGAATTGCCTACTCCTGTTTTATATTCTTAAAGGTGAATTTTAAAAGCCTGATGCGCGCTAAAATTAGGGGATACGCGAATACGTTGGGCTGGCCTGCACACCGAGCGGATTTTAAAAGCCGGCTGGATACGCGCGTATCACCCGCTGCACTCACAAATGAAAAGTTCCAAAAAAGGGGCGGGGCATTTCCTGGATTTAAAATAGAAATTAGCGTGCAAATACTCACGCACACAGGTGCGCACTGGGGTCCCCTTCTGCTATGGAGGACGTGTAAGTTATGCAATAAAGATAACTAGGCAGATCGGCGGGGTTTTAAGGGTCAGGGCTAACGGGAGAAGGGAGGCTATTAAACTAGGGGGGTTTGGAAGTCCTAGCCCTTACCTGGGTGAACTGGTAACGAACTGGAAAAACAGCCAATGGCGTTGGCGAGTGTGTCTATTAAAATCCCCTCACGTACGCTGTAGAAGCGGCATTTGCGCTCAGGCACGCGCGCCCACTTAAAACTGTGCGCACGGGAGCGTGCAGTCAGGCGGTTTTATGACATGCGCGCATATGCACGTGCGAGTTATAAAATGGCCGCGTCCCTGGCACGGACCGAGAAACGCGCATCGCGCACACAGTTTAAAAGTTACCGTCCCTTTTATTTATTCAGATCATTTGCTGCTCTGCAGAGGCCCAAGGTGAATTACAAATCTTTTGACCTCGCTTGCAGTCAGTCATTCTCTCTCCTCTGCTATCCTGACCTGCGAATGCTGCCACCCTTTATCTGCCTACCGCCTTCCCCCACCCAGCAGCACCTGATTACCCAATAGGCACAAGAGGCAGATGCCTAGGGGCCCACATCAACTCCAGGAGCTTGGCCACTACATAGAGGTCCAACAAGGGAGTAAGGGCCTCCACAGACACTGCATTTGCTATGTGATGTCAGAGTAGAGTAGGGGCAGTGGAAAGGTTTGACACTCAAATTTAACAAAACTCCTGTGCCCAGAATGGCTTAGGCTCTTCGAGGAGACTCTCTGTTGGCAGGGGTGACCTTTCCAAAGGGAGAGAACGGAGAGTCATCTCCTGGGAGGGTGGCTGCGGCGCAAGGGCCTTCAGGACAGGTCCTGCCTTTAGATCCAAGAAGGATTCCTGAGGTCTTCTCAGGATTTAAGGAAGAGGTTCCCAAGAGGAGGGGAGTTAAGCTCCATGCACCTTATTCTGGTCCAGGAGGGATTTCCTCAGAGAGGCTGGAGAAAGAGGATTTGAGAGTCAGAGGGGAAGGTCCCCAGAATTGCCATCTGAAAAAGCAGCCAGCGACGCATCTGTTCCTGCCTATTGGACTTAAGAAGGCTGCAGCCAAGAGCATGGAGCAGAGGAGGTGCCCAGGGAGGGTGTGCCCGACCCAGAGTGCCTACCTGCCAGGGTACGCGGCAGTGCTATTGCTTGAGACTGATCTCTACCGTGTAGCTGCTGTGATTTCTTTCCTGCCATCAAATTTATAGTAAAGGATTTTTATCTTTGGCGTGTGCTTGTAGAGAAAATCCCGAGGAAGCCTTGAAAGACCAAACTCCTTCCTCCCTGCGCACCTAGAACCCGGGAGCAGGGCTGCAGCTCCGGCCTCCCGTGTGAAGCTGCAGTCATGCAGGGAGAAGCCGGGAGGGCAGGGGCTACACATAAACAGTTTCCAACTTTACCCGGCAGCTCCTGCACTGCCTCCACTCCTGCCTTTGAGGTTTCTGAAAAAAAAAATCTGCAAGGAGTGGGAACAGGCTGGCAACAAGAGCCGAAGCACCGGTGTTCAGACGTTTCAAGCCTGTGCCTCTTCACTTGCTTCAGCCCTGCGCTACCGCGTGTCCTGCAGACACCCTGCGCTCTCTCCTGGCTGCCTTTCTGACTGGAAAAGAAAGTCGCCCTCATTTGGAAATAAGAAGGTTGTCGGGGGATGCGGGGATGCAGGACTCCATCCTCCTTCATCCCCCAGGCCCTGCTGATAATTCAGGCCATCTCTCAGGTGAGCCGAGGCATGCGAGCGATGGCGGCCAGCGCTGGGCTCTCCTCCAGGCTCCCTTCTGCCTTCCTGTCATGTAAAGTCCCCTCTCCGCCCGCGATTCACGCCAGAGCCTGGACGCCTTCCCCGTCTCCTTCCTCTCGCCTCTGCTTCGCCGTCCTTAAGATAATTTTATGGGTGGCATTAAACTGAGTTATGAGATTTTTTTACAATCCGGCTGCTTATGAGAAATCCATTACCAGTAACTGGACAGGAAGAATGCTTCCCCCCCCCCTCCCCCATCAGACGGTGGGGGCTTTTAATTGGGACCATCCATAATTGTACAGAGCCCCAGAAATATGTCAGCTGCCATCTCCATTTACTCCCTCTGTGCCGTGTCTCTACTGAGAATCAGCAAGGTTGGCAAAAAAAAAAAAAAGGCTCTTGAGCCATCCATTAATCGGCTAATGAAATATGAAAATGTTTATGGGCTGTTCAATCTTCCGAACTGCAGTTCTATAATTTGCCTTCAGATGCTTCACCAACTTGGATTTACACCAAAAACCACTTCCTCTTCATTCCACCAAGGGTCTTCAAGGAAGATTTGTCTTCTTATAGTAAATACCATATGGCATATTGAATTCAGGAAAAGTATACGCACACACTCAGATATGGACTGAGTTATAGCCCCCAGAAAAAGTGGCAGATAAGAAGCTAAGGCTCCGAGCCTCGTCTACAGCTGGTCGAAGTGTCACCTACGCCTTCCACTTTAAGATCTCAGATCTTGATTTCCTCAGATCTAAGATGCTAACTTTTCCGACCTGGAGAAAGACTTCCCAGATGCTGTAGGGGAGTTGGTCAGAGGTAAAAAAAAAACAGTAGCAGAATTCAGGAACGCCTAGGGGTATGCACAAAGGACCCCCCCTATAGGCTGCCAAGAAGTGAAAGAAAAGCTGGAGATCTCCTGAGGGAGGTCCTGCTGGGCATGCATCCTGCTGCATCCCTATCTGTCGTTCTGAGATGTGCCGCTGATCATTCCTTATTGAGGGGGGGGCTCCCACCAGCTGAGATAATTTAATAAGGAGCCCCTGCGTCTCTGGCAGGGTTGTTGAGCCAGTGCTCTGCTGCTGGGCTAGGAGACACAGCGTGGAAGGGATGCAATCGTTCAGACAGGGCATTAAACACAGGCCTTCTTCCCACTGCGAGAACATACCAGGGAGCGTTTTTTGCAAGAGAAGGAATGCTAATGCCAATGTCCGGGTCAAATCCCAAGGCATGCTGTACAAATTTAACACCTGGCAAAATTCCCCTGTAAAACAAGGCGAGATCACAGCCACGGCTGTCACTTTATAGACTGCTGCGGGGGATGTTTACAAGCTTATTGTTTATGTGCGTCCCTATGCCACTTGCCAGAGCTGTCAATCTAGCACTTTTCCATAAATTACAAACGTTAATATACTCTTCCACACTGGATCTCTGCTTTCTAATTAAATGCCTTTCAATTTACTGATCTTGGAGTGTCCAGTTTTATTTATTGAAGTGTCTGTGGTGATAAAAGTGACTCTAGGGTGTATTGACACCTTCTTTACCCGGGGCTACTTTACAAACCTCTAGCTCATTTCTGATCTGAGTACTGTTATAAGACTCGGTTACTGCACAGAGATAATAGCATGCGAAGCACAGGATGTGTTCCTTCCATGGACTGGTATCCTTCCTAGCGCCTGATGACATTAGCTGTAGAAAGAACACATCCTGGGCCTTGCATTCTATTTCCACCATTCAGTGAGTACAAAGAAAGCCATGGCAAGCGGTCAGTGAAGCAGAGATACGAGCTGGGAGCCACAGAGCGATCGCACAGTCATGCCCCTGACATTATTTCTACCTGACTGAAGTGACACTTTAATCTGATGCTTTCAGACGCGAAGCAAATTCAGTACTAATAAAGGCGGCCCACCTAAAAGAGCTCTGTTGCAATTCTCATCTCAGGAGCTGCACATCAGTGGCTCCATTCCCCTCCCCTCCAGCGCAGAGCACGCCATGGTGCCACATATCTGACCAGAAACGATGAAGGGCGACAGCAGGCAAGTGACAGATAAACACAAAACTGGTAGACATTAAAAAAAAAAAAAAAAGGGGGAACTGAAACAAAGTGTAGAAAAAAAAAACCCAAACCATGTTACGTGCCTGATTTGCAAAGGGGTTTCTCCCACTCTGTGCCTGTTGGGAAAACTTCAAAGAGCAGACCCCAAGATCCAGGGAAGGTCTTTTGTTAGAATGGTGGACAGGCTGTGCGAGAGGCCGAGAGACTGCTGGCAGGGCATTTTGTGGTGGTGGGGGAGGTGGCAGATGCTTGTTTTTTTATTTACCGATGTTCGATTTTACATATCACATCGGTTTACAGACACCTGAGTGGTGCAGGAAACCAAGCCTTTCCTTTTGTTTAATACAAGGAACATCTATAACAGAAAAATGGATAAGGCGTTGAACAAATAGTCAAAGGTGTAGATATATATTACAGGAGAACATCTATAACTAATAAACGGTTAAACAAATATTCAAAGGTATAGCTATGGCATGTCATATCGGTATACAGGAACTGGGGAGTAGTTAAGCTCAGGGACTCTTCTTGCTATTATAAAATGACATCTATGACAGATAGGCAGTTGAACAAAAATCACCGGTGTAGATATCGCATGAAATCAATTATTATTGACGAGCGATTAGACGGGAATTCTGGGGGGTAGGATATGGAGGGTAGATGATGATTAAGTGGAAACGGTAAGGTTTTTCCATAGCTGCAGGGGTTAGGGTCTGGTTTAGGGTTCAGGCACGTTATTGCTGCAAAGGCTTTGTGGAATAGCCAGGTTTTAAGATTTTTCTTGAAAGATTGAGTGGATGGGTCTGTTCTTAGTTCTGTGGGGAGTTTGTTCCATAGGGTGGGGCCGGCAAGTGACAGCGTTCGCTCCCTTGTTGATAACCAGTGCGTAGCTTTCGGGGACGGTGTTTGTAGGAGTCCAGTGTTCGAGGAGTGAAGGTTCCTTGGGGAAGTGTGGAGGTGAAGGGGGCGGGGGGTCAGCCAGTTGGATTTGTCATTTTGGAGAATTTTGTGTATGACGGTTAAAGCCTTGTACTGTCTTCTCTCTGTGGAATGGGCAGCCAGTGTAGTTCTTTGAGGATGGGTGTGATGTGTTCCGATCGTCTGCTATTTGTGAGAGCTCTGGCAGCAGCGTTTCGGAGTAGTTGGATAGGTTTAAGGGTGGAAGCTGGGAGACCTAGTAGTAGGGTGTTGCAATTGTCGAGTTTAGAAAACAGAAGAGCCTGTAGAACTGTTCGAAAGCCTTGTGGGTATAGAAGTGGTTTGAGTTTTCTTAGGATCTGGAGTTTGTGGAATCCGTCTCTTAACATGTTGTTAATGTGTTTTTTGAAGTTTAGTTGGCTATCTAGGATGATGCCTAGGTTTGTTTGTTTTTTTTTACTGAGGAGAGTGTTTGGTTTATAAGTTGGTATGTGGAGGGGTTTTTTAGTTGGTGTGTGGTGGGGTCAGTGAGGGAAGGTGGGGAAGGTTTGTTGGATATGTTTAGGATTTCTGTTTTATTGTGATTGAGAGTGAGGGATAGTTGAGAGAGTAGGTGTTTTATTGTCGTTAGATGGGAGTTCCATAGATTTAGGGTGTGGTTCAATCGAGTCTTTAGTTGGGAGTAGAATTTGAACATCGTCGGCATATACATAGTTTAGCAATCCGAGACAAAAGGAAAAAATTGCGTGAAAAGCCTGCAAGCCCGTTCGCCAGCACAACTTGGACACAGCGCAGCTCATGAGCTTTTTTTGCCCACAGACTTAAATTTCCTGCAGCGTTAGGAACAGAAAATAATCCGAGGAAAAAACCCCCAAATTTGTACAAGCAAAGTTTTCTGCAAAAAAAGGTGCCATGGAACTTTTGCCTCAAAGTCCTAACTTAAAGGAATTGTGCAGAAGACAAACAAACCCCTTCACCTTAATTTTACAGATATTTTCGCTTGCTCAGTTGGGTTTTTTTTTTTTTCTGTGTTGTATTTTTTTTTCCCCCCTTTCAGAAGCTGCAGAAAATGATATCCTTGTGTAAAGGATGGCGCTATTTCAAAAAGGTACAAGTAGTGTGGTTGCTGAGTTAGTCCAAAGGTCAATAAACAAAACAAAAAATAAAAATAAGGTGCTACCTTTTTATCAGGCCAGCTTGATGAAAGGAATAATAGGTCCCCAAAGCTAGTCAAGAAATGTTATCAAGTTAAGTCTGATAAGAAAAGGTTTCACCTTGTACTATTTTTTAATTTATTGACCTTTATGTCTACACCAACTAGAGCAAGCAAAATGACTTGCAGGCCTTTTGCACTGTGGTTTTATGGCTCTGCTTTTGCCCAGAAGTTAAATCTGGCTGTAAAAGATGTTTATGGGGAGACAAGCTGGACAAGGGGGAAAGCAATGCCAGGTTAATTCTGTATACAAACGGCTCTCGGGAACGGCAAGGCATCCTAGGCTGGATTGTCTCCTGTATCATAGGCTTGCCTATGTGTGCTGTGTCACAAAGCAACCTTCAACAGCACCAGACTTACTACTACAAGATGAAAAAAAAAAATACTGAAGTGAGAAATGAACCATAAAAACGTTAATTCTTTGTCTGGGCTGCTCAGATTGTAGGAGTTGTTTCAAGGCTCACTGACCACACAAATTAACGATGTGGACACACATTTCTGCTTACTAATTAAATCGATATTAAAGGCCCGATGTCTAAAGGGTTTTTCCTGTTTTGTGTCTCTGGGAAGATTGTTTAGTACATCTGGCTCTAAATGTTTACCAGGAGTGCATTTCCATGATTAAAAACTATTTAAAAAAAATGAACTGATACAAAAAAAAGAGAAGCAGTCTGGACTGAAAACACAGGAAAAAAAAAAACCTGAATAATTCCGCATCTTGACTGATGAAAAGCCATTTTCCATATTTGCTCCAAGTCATAAAAATGGACTTCAATTTTCCTTAAATATTAACAACTTAATTAAATCAGCTTTTTTTGCCTCTAATCCCTAATATATCTAAAATGGATCTCTTCACTTTCCCAAGTTTCTAACAAGTCCTGACCCCGTAATTCTATTAAAAAATAGAGAAACACGCATCAAACTGAAGGATACCTCAGGGGAAATTACATCTCAGGAAAGGGATTAGGGGCTAGATTTTAGAGAACAATAGATGGTCTTTAGTTGGTGCTTAAGTTGAACTTCTGTTGCCCAGTAGGAGGTGCTAGAGGGCAGAGGTTTCCATACTCCATCCTCAGCCTGGACCCTTCAACCAGCTTGTGGTTTTCAGGAGATCCAAAATGAATTATTCAAAAGTTGTATTTCCATATATTTGGCCTCAGGACCATCTACATTTGAATAATTTTCGTTATCCTGAAGGCCAGACTTGTTCTGGGGGGGGGGGGGGGAGGGGCTGCCACGGACAGACTGCAGGGTGCCCTGATAACTGGGTTGGAAACTCCACTCCTTGAGGATAGAAAGCCAGTCCGGTTTTCACAATAGCCACAATGAAATATTCATGATGAGATACAGTTGCATTTGCTCTCTGACTCAGGTTGATTTGCCTAATGTGGTTATTCTGAAAAGTCAGCTTGGTCGAGGGTCCTGAAAATTGAGTTTGGAGAACTCTTCTACGTGTAACAGGGCAGGGGTGCCGATAGTGGCGAAGTTCCCCAGCTCCGGCTGTCCCATATCCTGGCCCCTCTTGTCTAAACACGAAACATCACCGGTAATGTGTTGGAGCATAAATCTGTTAGTTTAGTAGGCTCATTTAGATGCAGCTCCTCGGTGTGGATGCCGCCCTAGCAGGAGGCCCTGCAGTGTATTGCTGGCTACAGAGCATCCTCTGGCAGAGCTTCACAAACTTGTCCTGGTGACCCCCTACAGCTAGTTGGGTTTGACAAAATATTCACCGTAAATAGGCATAAGATACAAGGCTGCCTATACACAGCCCGATCCAGTAAAGTCTGTGGGAGAGCGGACTAACGCCCGCTCTCCCGGCGCGCGCACCGGCCCCTCGCCGGTGCGAGCGATCCAGTATTTAAATTAGGCGACGAGGTGCAAACGAGGAAAAGGAGGCGCTAGGGACACTAGCGCGTCCCTAGCGCCTCCTTTTGGCCTGGAGCGGCGGCTGTCAGCGGGTTTGACAGCCGACGCTCAATTTTGCCGGCGTCGGTTCTCGAGCCCGCTGACAGCCATGGGCTCGGAAACCGGACGCCGGCAAAATTGAGCGTCCGGTTTTCGGCCCGACAGCCGCGGGCCGAATTCAAAATTTTTTTTTTTTTTACTTTTTTTACTTTTGGGGACCTCCGACTTAATATCGCCATGATATTAAGTCGGAGGGTGCACAGAAAAGCAGTTTTTACTGCTTTTCTGTGCACTTCCCTGGCGCCGGAAGAAATTAGCGCCGACCTTTGGGCGGCGCTAATTTCTTAGAGTAAAATGTGCGGCCTGGCTGCACATTTTACTTACTGGATCGCTCGGGAATACCTAATAGGGCCATCAACATGCATTTGCATGTTGAGGGCGCTATTAGGTGCCGCGGGTGGGCCGCGTGTTTTTCTCCCCTTACTGAATAAGGGGTAAGGGAAAACACGCGTCCAGAGCAGGGTGACAGTGCGCGCCGACGGAGCACACTTTACTGGATCGACCTGACAGTGTGAGCCTTCAATGCATGCAGATTTATCTACTGCAAGTTATGGCTATCCTGATAACCTGACTGGCTGTGGACAAGTCAGTCTGCAAAGCCCTGCCCGATGGGGAAACGTTTGTCTTGCTGCATTTGCAAAATTCTCTCATTATAGTGTTGGTTCTATAAGGAACGGTGGCTTTTCAGATCACACAGGATGCCTATGAGTATTGTAAGGGTGTGCACTGCAGAATTTCTGATGTTTCATTGGTGGAGGGGGGGGGGGGGTTTGATTTTGAGTCATATAATTTTGTTTTGTTGCAATGTGCATTATTTGCCAATAGCAGGCACTAAACTAAAACCTGAGAACTATCAACATTTAGAAAAGCCTCTGCTCCCCCCCCCCCCCCCCATGCTTGGCTCCTCCAGCTTACCCGTTATGACCAGAGACCAAAGGGGGCAGTCCATTGCTTAAGGGCCAGGTTCAGGGTTCCAGAAGGAGGCCTGGTGTATGGCCCCCCCCAGTCCAGGACCATCACTGCAAGGATCACTCCAAGCACATTGGGGCTGGGAGCAGGATAGAAAATAGGATAAAAACAAGCGTGAATGAAGGCCCGTGCTTCCAGATCCCAGTTCTGGTTCTGACTGAGCTGGAAGCCCAAAGGAGGAAAAAAAAAAAAAATGAACACAGGGCAGTGGCGCTACAGAGAAGCATGTAAATAATGCAAGAAAGGGGGGGGAAGCATGTAAATAATGCAAGAACGGTGGGGGGAAGCATGTAAATAATGCAAGAAAGGGGGGGAAGCATGTAAATCATGCAAGAAAGGTGGGGGAAGCATGTAAATAATGCAAGAAAGGGGGGGGGAAGCATGTAAGGGGGGAAGCATGTAAATAATGCAAGAAAGGTGGGGGAAGCATGTAAATAATGCAAGAAAGGGGGGACGCATGTAAGGGGGGAAGCATGTAAATCATGCAAGAAAGGTGGGGGAAGCATGTAAATAATGCAAGAAAGGGGGGGAAGCATGTAAGGGGGGAAGCATGTAAATAATGCAAGAAAGGTGGGGGAAGCATGTAAATAATGCAAGAAAGGGGGGGAAGCATGTAAGGGGCGGGAAGCATGTGAATCATGCAAGAAAGGTGGGGGAAGCATGTAAATAATGCAAGAAAGGTGGGGGAAGCATGTAAATCATGCAAGAAAGGTGGGGGAAGCATGTAAATAATGCAAGAAAGGGGGGGAAGCATGTAAGGGGGGAAGCATGTAAATAATGCAAGAAAGGTGGGGGAAGCATGTAAATAATGCAAGAAAGGGGGGGACGCATGTAAGGGGGGAAGCATGTAAATAATGCAAGAAAGGTGGGGGAAGCATGTAAATCATGCAAGAAAGGTGGGGGGGAAGCATGTAAATAATGCAAGAAAGTTGGGAGAAGCATGTAAATAATGCAAGAAAGGTGGGGGAAGCATGTAAATAATGCAAGAAAGGGGGGGAGCATGTAAATAATGCAAGAAAGGTGGGGGAAGCATGTAAATAATGCAAGAAGGGGGGGGGAGCATGTAAATAATGCAAGAAAGGTGGGGGGAAGCATGTAAATAATGCAGGAAAGGGGGGGGAAGCATGTAAGGGGGGGAAGCATGTACATCATGCAAGAAAGGTGGGGGGGAAGCATGTAAGGGGGGGAAGCATGTAAATCATGCAAGAAAGGTGGGGGGGGAAGCATGTAAGGGGGGAAGCATGTAAATAATGCAAGAAAGGTGGGGGTGAATCATGTAAGGGGGGAAGCATGTAAATAATGCAAGAAAGGTGGGGGGGAAGCATGTAAGGGGGGAAGCATGTAAATAATGCAAGAAAGGTGGGGGGGAAGCATGTAAATAATGCAAGAAAGGGGGGTAGCATGTAAATAATGCAAGAAAGGGGGGGGGAAGCATGTAAGGGGAGGGAAGCATGTAAATCATGCAAGAAAGGTGGGGGGAAGCATGTAAATAATGCAAGAAAGGGGGGTAGCATGTAAATAATGCAAGAAGGGGGGGGGGAAGCATGTAAATAATAGAGATGTGAATCGGAACCAGAATCGGTTCGGATTTCAGTTCCGATTCACATCTCTAGTAAATAATGCAAGAAAGGTGGGGGAAGCATGTAAATAATGCAAGAAAGGTGGGGGAAGCATGTGAATAATGCAAGAAAGGGGGGGTAGCATGTAAATAATGCAGGAAAGGTGGGGGGAAGCATGTAAATAATGCAAGAAAGGTGGGGGGAAGCATGTGAATAATGCAAGAAAGGTGGGGAAAGCATGTAAATAAGGCAAGAACGGTGGGGGGAAGCATGTAAATAATGCAAGAAAGGTGGGGGGGAAGCAGGTAAATAATGCAAGAAAGGGGGGAGCATGTAAATAATGCAAGAAAGGTGGGGGAAGCATGTGAATAATGCAAGAACGGTCGGGGAAGCATGTAAATAATGCAAGAAAGGGGGGGAAGCATGTAAATAATGCAAGAACGGTGGGGGGAAGCATGTACATAATGCAAGAAAGGTGGGGGGAAGCATGTACATAATGCAAGAAAGGGGGGGAGCATGTAAATAATGCAGGAAAGGTGGGGAAGCATGTAAATAATGCAAGAAAGGGGGGAGCATGTAAATAATGCAAGAAAGGTGGGGGGAGGCATGTACATAATGCAAGAAAGGTGGGGGGAAGCATGTAAATAATGCAAGAAAGGGGGGTAGCATGTAAATAATGCAAGAAAGGTGGGGGGGGAAGCAGGTAAATAATGCAAGAAAGGTGGGGGAAGCATGTAAATAATGCAAGAAAGGTGGGGGGGAAGCATGTAAATAATGCAAGAAAGGGGGGAGGAAGCATGTAAATAATGCAAGAAAGGAAAGATGAAAATAAAGAATTGGGCTGATTAGCTGCCTGAATGTAGGCAATAAACGTTTTCTGAAAACGGACTCATATCAGCTATCCTATCCATCTGAACTTAGGAGTGGCTAGGAATATGTGACGGGTGCTCATTTTTGCTCCTAATAGGTTAAGCCCTGCCTTTAGAAATATGCATGCAGAGGCTTCAGCTGGACTGAGGTGCCCTCAGAGTGGCCTTCATGTGATGGCAGTGTAGCAAGCGTAAGTCCGATAAGAAGGACTGCCGCTCCCCACTGGGAAGGGTTAATTTATTTATCTAGATTTGTATATTCCGCTTGTGTACTCTTAGGAGGGTATTAACCCCCTCCCTGCACCCACTGGAGCAGAAGGGAGTGGACTAAGGAGCGAGACTCCAAGACCTGGAGTTCTAGTGGTGGGGGCCATCTCTTCACAGAGAAAGGTTTAAGTGATCCTGCTCAAAGGAGGTGGCCGGGACCTACGTAGGGGTTGGCCAGGCCTCATCTGAGAGGACGGGCTACAGGAAGAGGGAGTTCCTGGGAGGGACAAAGTGTTCCTTTTAGAGGATCAGATCCTGAGGAGCCCAGAGGAGAAATGGATCCCTTTGGGAGCTGAGGGCCGAGTATACTGGGAGGTGAGGGAGGAGAGGTATTCTGCCTAGGAAAGTCCTCAGAGTCAAGAACTGTTCAACCTCAATTCAGCCAGAGACTCCGAAGAGAGAGAGAGAAAGAGGAACAGAGAAGAGAGCTGCAATACTCCACAGGTACTGGGAGTGCCCCTAAGAGTCTACCTGCTGGGGAGGGAGTGTGAGGCGAGACTGAGATTTATTTTTGCACTGTGGATTTGTGTTCCAGCGTCCGCTGCATTATCTTGTGGTGTGCAAGAGTTTTGGACTGTGATTTTTTTTTTTTTTACCTGCCACCAGTTTTTTTTTTTTTTTTAGTAAAGGCTCTATTTTTGAATATCACCCACTGGAGTGAAGCATGGTTGGTGGTGGTCTTGGAGCTGGTGTGCAGAAGAGCCCCAGAGAGACTTCCCCTCCCCCTCCCAGCTGTGGCGGAACCTCAGAAGGTCATGGGGTCTTGCATGGTCCTTGACCTTCCCCATCTGCCCCTGTGCCTAAGAGCTGACTAGGACAGGCGCTTCAAATAGAACCTAGGCCATTTTAAATGTTTTACTTTTCTACTGGTTTTTAATGAAAATGTTGGGGAGGCCCCGTCCCTCCTCCCTAAATAGCAAATCCTTGCAAATTTTGTCATTTTCAGCAGTTTGTGCAGAAATATCTCATTAATCAGAGAGTCCTTCTGTGCTCCTAAAGAAGAGAAACAAAGCTGTGTTTTTGTCCCCTCCACAAAGGCAGGTGAATCGGTGAGCGATGAGAAAAGGGGACAGAAAATGGGTTCGTTTTAGGCTCCCGGGTTCAGTTTGGAAACGAAACCGTTGCTAGGTAACCTCTGGAATTCGACAAGGACTGATGCTTGAATCTCTCCCTAGGGGGACTGTGAATTAACTGTAATAACAGCACAGAGCCTCTCCATGGGAAGGAAAAAGTTGTTTTCTTCTCGTTATTCTTAAATGTGTGTGACAAAGGATGCAAATTATTATTATTTCTTTTTATCAAAGAAATCGAATGATAAATCCGGATTTTTCTGAGCCCTCCCCGCCCCCAGCATGGAGAGTCTGTTGCAGAATCTTGGTTGGCGGCGCATCTGTGACTACAGCGAAGTTTTGCTGCTGCTGGTGACCTGCTTCACCTTTCATACAGGCCACTACAGCAGCGCACATGTTGGAGCAAACGACAGCTAGCAGAGGGCATACTTCGTTGAAAAAACTATTAACCCTCAGTGCCGGAAAGGGAACTCATTCTTCAGCAGAATGGAACCTCATAGCGGTTTGTCATGTGTCACTGCGCTGGATGTGATCCATTCAGGGGGCCAGGGATGTCTGACTATGCTTCTCATAGAGATATGGCCGGGCATGTAACATTTCCACAGAGATTCACGAGCGTGACACATTGGTGAAACGTGTTGGTTTATGGCTTGGGATTGTGTCTCTTGCACTGCCTTTGCATTGGGTTGTGTATGGGGGAGGGCCAGTCCTGCTTGCTGTTGCACTAGTGCACATGCATGTGTGTGTGTGTGCGCCCCTATGTAGAGGGTTGCACTGGGCTGTACGGATCCTGCATGATGTCCCATTTCACAAAACACATATGGTGAATCTTGAGTAACATCACCATAACTTTTGTGTGGATTTTGGTGAGCTTTGCAAAGCAGTATGTTGAGCTGTAAGTGGATGAATGTGTATGTATTCGTGACTCCTGCAGTATGTTACATTGCAGTGTGTTCACACGTGTCTGGTGTAATGAATACAGCAAGCTGTTTTGGGGGATGTGTGTGTGTGTCAAATCCAACAAAGTGTGTATGGCTGTGAATCCCACATGGTGGTACTGTATGTGTGCAAGCTAATATTTAATGATGTTGCACAGAGATGTGTGTGTGTGTGTGTGTGTGTGTGTGTGTGTGTGTGTGTGTGTGTGCATATGAGTGTGATGCTGGATGAAGTTCCATTGAGGAAGGCTGCAAATCTTGCATTGGGTTGCTTTTCAACTTCTATTCAGATTGGCAAAACTATTTCAGTCCTAAAACAAATCCCAATACTTTTTGCTATTCCAGAACTAGGTTTCCATAGGTGTGTCAATGTACCTCAGTCCTGACCTGCAGCATCTCCGAGCAATGCAGCCCTATCAGCCCTTCTAAATCCATTACCATTTGTTTGAGCAACCACTGTCCCTCTACTTCTTGTAGAATCCACAGAAGGGATACGCCAATCCCCATCTGGAAGATTAAAATCTTCAACAAGCAATACTTCCCCCTTCCTTTCCACCTTTCAGATGTCTTTGATCAGTTCTTGGTCCAGGTCTTCAGTTTGGGTTGGAGGCCTGCAGACCAGACCACTGTAAATGGAAGCACCTTCAATTTTTAGTATAGCCCATGATGCTTCTTCCCTACCCTCTGGGATAGGGAAGTACCTACAGTTCCTGAATGTAATCCGCTTTTAAGTGCTGAAAAGCAGAATATAAATGAATGAATATCCCAATGAATGAGGATCAAAGTGGTATAGTGAAACTGAAAGGTGACAAGGAGTAATGTGTAGAGAGAGACAAAGAGATGGCAGAAATTTTAAATAAATACTTCCATTCTGTGTTCACTAAAGAAGACCCTGTTGAAGGACTGTTGCTGGCTGGCAAGACCATAGATGGGAATGGGGCGGACGCAACTCAGTTTAATGAAGAGAATGTAAGGGAAGAGCTAGGAAAACTAAAACTGGACAAGACCATGGGGCTGGATGAGGTACATCCCAGGATACTAAAGAAGCTCAGATCTATCATCTCTGATAGAGATGTTCTGATGGGTCCGCTGAAGGACCTGTTCAATAGAGCTCTGGAAACGGGAATAGTACCGCGGGATTGGAGAAGAGCGGTGGTGGTCCCGCTTCACAAGAGTGGGAGCAGAGAGGAGGCTGGAAACTACAGGCCGGTTAGCCTCACCTCAGTAGGGGGAAAATTAATGGAGACTCTGCTGAAGGAAAGGACAGTGACAGATTGCTGGACCTGAGACAGCATGGATTCACCAGGGGAAGGTGCTGTCAGACAATTTGATTGATTTTTTTTTGATTGGGTGACTAGGGAATTAGATCGAGGAAGAGCACTCGATGTCATCTACTTGGATTTCAGCAAAACGTTTGATAAAGTCCGGCATAAAAGGTTCATGAATAAAATGGGAAGCTTGGCTGTGTGCGCCAAGGTGGTGGAGTGAATTACAAACCGGTTGATGGACAGGAGACAGCTTGTAGTGGTAAATGGAACCTGATCTGATGAGAGAACGGTGTTAAGTGGGGTGCCTCAATGATCAGTTTTGAGACCGGTTCTGTTCAAAATCTTCATGAGTGACATTGTGGAAAAGTTAGAAGGAAAGGTTCGCCTTTTTGTGAATAATACTAAGATCTGCAACAGAGTGGACACGCCTGAAGGAGTGGAGAGAATAAAAAGTGATTAAAGAAAATTTGAAGACTGGTCGAAGATTTGGCAGCTGGGATTCAATGCCAAGAAGTGCAGAGTTGTGCAGCTAGGGAGCGGAAATCTGATAGAGCTGTACGTGATGGGTGGTGAAAGATTATCGTATACGGACCAGAAGGGGGACCTGAGGGTGATTGTGTCTGGCAATCTGAAGGTGGTGAAGCAATGTGACAAGGCAGTAGCTAAAGCCATAAAGATAATGGGTTACAAAGAGAGAGGTATAACCAACCAGCAGGGAAAGGGAGGCAATATTGCCCTTGTACAGGTCCTTGGTGAGGCCTCCCCTGGGATACTGTGTTCAGTTCTGGAGATCATATCTCAAAAAGGATAGAGACAGGATGGAAATGGTCCAGAGGAAGATGACCAAAATGATGTGGGATCTGTTTCAGAAGACCCATGAATAGAGACTGAACAATCTAAGTATGTATACCCTGGAGGAGAGGAGGTGCAAGAGAGATATGATACAGCACTTCGGATACCTGACAGGTGTTAACAATCAACACATTTCAAACCTTTTACACTGAAAAGGACACAGTAGAATTAGGAGTCATGAAATGAAGCTCAAGGGAGGAGCCAATATCAGGAAATATTTCTTCATGGAGAGGGTTGTGGATGTCTGGAATGTCCTCCCAGAAGAGCTGGTGAAAACAAGAACAGTAAGGGGCGGATTTTAAAAGGAGCGCGAATAGCCTACTTTTGTTTGCGCTCCAGGCGCAAACAAAAGTACGCTGGATTTTAGTAGATACGCGCGGAGCCGCGCGTATCTGCTAAAAACCTGGATCGGCGCGCGCAAGGCTATGGATTTTGTATAGCCGGCGCGCGCCGAGCCGCGCAGCCTACCCCCATTCCCTCCAAGGCCGCTCCGAAATCGGAGCGGCCACGGAGGGAACTTTCCTTTGCCCTCCCCTCACCTTCCCCTCCCTTCCCCTACCTAACCCACCCGCCCGGCCCTGTCTAAACCCCCCCCTTACCTTTGTTGGGGGATTTACGCCTCCCAGAGGGAGGCGTAAATCCCCGCGCGCCAGCGGGCCTCTTGCGCGCCAGGCCGCGACCTGGGGGCGGGTACGGAGGGCGCGGCCACGCCCCCGGACCGCCCCGGGCCATAGCCACGCCCCCGTACCAGCCCCCAAAACGCTGCCGACACGCCCCCGAAACGCCGCGACGACCGGGCCCGCCCCCGACACGCCCCCCTCAGGGAACCCCGGGACTTACGCGAGTCCCGGGGCTCTGCGCGCGCCGGTAGGCCTATGTAAAATAGGCTTCCCGGCGAGCAGGGCTCTGAAAATCCACCCCTAAATGAATTTGAAACGGCATGGGACGATCACTGGGGATCCCTAAAGGCATGAAGCTGAAAAAGAAGAAAGGAGTGGTGTAACATTTCTGCATGGGAGTAATGTGCACGAAGCAGCATTTACTACCCTTGACAGAGCGCACAGAAGTAACCTGAACAAAACAGCATTTACTACCCTTGACAGAATGCATGGGGGTAGCCTGCACAAAGCAGCATTTACTACCCTTGACAGAACGCATGTGGGTAAAGTGCACGAAGCAGCATTTACTACCCTTGACAGAACTCATGGGGGTAACGTGCACGAAGCAGCATTTACAACCCTTGACAGAACGTATGTGGGTAAAGTGCACGAAGCAGCATTTACTACCCTTGATAGAACGCATGGGGGTAACCTGCACAAAACAGCATTTACTACCCTTGATAGAATGAACAGGAGTAACCTGAACAAAGCAGCAGTTACTACCCTTGATAGAATGAACAGGAGTAACCTGAACAAAGCAGCAGTTACTACCCTTGACAGAACGCATGTGAGTAACCTGCATGAAGCAGCATTTACTACCCTTGACAGAACTCATGGGGGTAACGTGCATGAAGCAGCAGTTACTACCCTTGACAGAACTCATGGGGTAACTGCACGAAGCAGCATTTACAACCCTTGACAGAACGTATGGGGGTAACCTGCACAAAACAGCATTTACTACCCTTGATAGAATGAACAGGAGTAACCTGAACAAAGCAGCAGTTACTACCCTTGACAGAACGCATGTGAGTAACCTGCATGAAGCATATTTACAACCCTTGACAGAACACATGGGGGTAACGTGCACGAAGCAGCATTTACTACCCTTGATAGGACGCATGGGGGTAACCTGCACAAAACAGCATTTACTACCCTTGATAGCATGAACAGGAGTAACCTGAACAAAGCAGCAGTTACTACCCTTGACAGAACGCATGTGGGTAACCTGCACGAAGCAGCATTTACTACCCTTGATAGAACGCATCTGGGTAACGTGCACGAAGCAGCAGTTACTACCCTTGACAGAACTCATGGGGGTAACCTGCACGAAGCAGCATTTACAACCCTTGACATAACGCATGGGGGTAACCTGCACGAAGCAGCATTTACTACCCTTGACAGAACGCATGGGGGTAACGTGCACGAAGCAGCATTTACTACCCGTGACAGAACTCATGGGGGTAACCTGCACGAAGCAGCATTTACAACCCTTGACAGAACACATGGGGGTAACGTGCACGAAGCAGCATTTACTACCCTTGACAGAAGGCATGGGGGTAACATGCAAGAAGCAGCATTTACTACCCTTGACAGAACGCATGGGGGTAACGTGCACAAAACAGCATTTACTACCCTTGATAGAATGAACAGGAGTAACCTGAACAAAGCAGCAGTTACTACCCTTGACAGAATGCATGGGGGTAACGTGCACGAAGCAGCATTTACTACCCTTGATAGAACACATGTGGGTAAAGTGCATGAAGCAGCATTTACTACCCTTGACAGAACGCATGGGGGTAACGTGCACGAAGCAGCACTTACAACCCTTGACAGAACGTATGTGGGTAAAGTGCATGAAGCAGCATTTACTACCCTTGATAGAACGCATGGGGGTAACCTGCACGAAACAGCATTTACTACCCTTGATAGAACGCATCTGGGTAATGTGCACGAAGCAGCAGTTACTATCCTTGACAGAACTCATGGGGGTAACCTGCACAAAGCAGCAGTTACTATCCTTGACAGAACTCATGGGGGTAACCTGCACGAAGCAGCATTTACAACCCTTGACATAACGCATGGGGGTAACCTGCACGAAGCAGCATTTACTACCCTTGACAGAACGCATGGGGGTAACGTGCACGAAGCAGCATTTACTACCCTTGACAGAACGCATGGGGGTAACGTGCACGAAGCAGCATTTACTACCCTTGACAGAACGCATGGGGGTAACGTGCACGAAGCAGCAGTTATTACCCGTGGCAGAACTCATGGGGGTAACCTGCACGAAGCAGCATTTACAACCCTTGACAGAACACATGGGGGTAACGTGCACGAAGCAACATTTACTACCCTTGACAGAAGGCATGGGGGTAACATGCAAGAAGCAGCATTTACTACCCTTGACAGAACGCATGGGGGTAACGTGCATGAAGCAGCAGTTACTACCCTTGATAGAATGCATGGGGGTAACCTGCACGAAGCAGCATTTACAACCCTTGACAGAACGCATGGGGGTAACCTGCACAAAACAGCATTTACTACACTTGATAGAATGAACAGGAGTAACCTGAACAAAGCAGCAGTTACTACCCTTGACAGAGTAACCTGTCAAGCATGTGAGTAACCTGCATGAAGCAGCATTTACTACCCTTGACAGAACACATGGGGGTAAAGTGCACGAAGCAGCATTTACTACCCTTGACAGAACGCATGGGGGTAACGTGCACGAAGCAGCAGTTACTACCCTTGACAGAATTCATGGGGGTAACCTGCACGAAGCAGCATTTACAACCCTTGACAGAACGCATGTGGGTAAAGTGCACGAAGCAGCATTTACTACCCTTGATAGAACGCATGGGGTTAACCTGCACGAAGCAGCATTTACTAGAGATGTGAATCGTGTGATCGATCATCTTAATGATCGATTTTGGCTGGGGGGGGAGGGAATCAGATCGTCGCGGTTTTGTTTTTTTAAAAATCGTTTAAATCGTAAATCGGGGGAGGGCGGGAAAACCGGCACACTAAAACAACCCTAAAACCCACCCCCGACCCTTTAAAATAAATCCCCCACCCTCCCGAACCCCCCCCCAAAATGTTTTAAATTACCTGGGGTCCAGTGGGGGGGGTCCCGGTGTGATCTTCCACTCTCAGGCCACGGCTGCGTTAATAGAAATGGCGCCGGCGCCATTTTGGTTCCTGTCCCCCGACGTCACGAGCGCAGGAGGTCGCTCCCGAACCCCCACTGGACCCCCAGGGACTTTTGGCCAGCTTGGGGGGGCCTCCTGACCCCCACAAGACTTACCAAAAGTCCAGCGGGGGTCCGGGAGCGACCTCCTGCACTCGGGTCGTATTGCTGTATTGCAAAATGGCAATACGGCCATACGGCCGGCGCCATTTTGCAATACGGCCCGAGTGCAGGAGGTCGCTCCCGGACCCCCGCTGGACTTTTGGCAAGTCTTGTGGGGGTCAGGAGGCCCCCCCAAGCTGGCCAAAAGTCCCTGGGGGTCCAGCGGGGGTCCGGGAGCGATCTCCTGCGCTCGTGACGTCGGGGGACAGGAACCAAAATGGCGCCAGCGCTACCTTTGTCCTGTCATATGACAGGGCAAAGGTAGTGCCGGCGCCATTTCTATTAACGCAGCCGTGGCCCGAGAGTGGAAGATCACACCGGGACCCCCCCACTGGACCCCAGGTAATTTAAAACATTTTGGGGGGGTTCAGGAGGGTGGGGGATTTATTTTAAAGGGTCGGGGTGGGTTTTAGGGTTGTTTTAGTGTGCCGGTTTTCCCGCCCTCCCCCTTCCCCTCCCCCTCCCCCGATTTACGATTTTTGACGATAAATCGGGGGAATTCCTATTGTATCGTGCCTCTAACGATTTTTGACGATTTAAAATATATCGGACAATTTTTTAAATCGTCAAAAAACGATTCACATCCCTAGCATTTACTACCCTTGATAGAACGCATGGGGGTAACCTGCACGAAGCAGCATTTACTACCCTTGATAGAACGCATGGGGGTAACCTGCACGAAGCAGCATTTACTACCCTTGACAGAACGCATGGGGGTAACGTGCTCAAAGCAGCAGTTATTACCATAAGCAAATTGTTGGGCAGACTGAATGAACCATTGGTCTTTATCTGCCATCATTGCTATGTAAGAACTCCACTTCCTCCAGAACTGGGAACCCATACGGCGCTCCTAATACCCCTTTATGCTGACTTATACTACAGCTCCCCCTATTATTTGACTATTAAAATCCCAAATAGAATATCTGACAAATGAGCTCAGTGCTTTTTTTCTAGAAAGAACGGTGCCGGCCTTCCGAAGCAGGGCTATCCTTGAGTGAGGTGTGGGGGGGGGGGGAGATTTGCAGGGGAAATCAGGGCAACTGTCCAGTGTCCTACCCCTTGCCCCTACCAAGTTAATCCAGTTCCCTGCAACTGATTTCCTTGAAGGGGGGTTTCAGTCACAGCATGAGTCCCCCCCCCCCCCTACTTCCCATCCTCCCTCCCGCAGGAAGCAGGCGTAAGAGAGCAGCGCTTTTTCCTGCTGTACCTCCTCTGCCACACTCATGGCATGGGAAAAGCACCAGTGGGGGAAGGAGGCTGAGAGAGAGAGAGGTGGGGGGGGCACCACTGGTGCTTTTCTCAGATTTAGATCCAGGAAACATTATCATGACAAAATCTGTGCATGCGCTGCCAAAGTAATACATAAAATGGTTAAAGGGAGAAACAAAGGAATAAAAAACATGTAATTGTGCTAATAACAGTC
Source organism: Rhinatrema bivittatum (assembly GCF_901001135.1). NCBI lineage: Eukaryota > Metazoa > Chordata > Amphibia > Gymnophiona > Rhinatrematidae > Rhinatrema > Rhinatrema bivittatum. Next base: position 39,308,467 of record NC_042622.1, on the reverse strand, counting down.
ATTAAAATAACAGTATACAGACAATGGTTAATATTATGGACAATTAGCAGGTTCTGATGCTCTTCCTGGTCACAGCGTACAGGCCTGGGTCCTGCAGAGAACAGAGTGAAGCAGAGCAGAGCTACTCTGCCCTCTAATCCAGCCCCTCCCTTCCTGTCAATTCCCAGGGGCAATATAGAGGGAAAAACAAAGGTGCCAATATTGACACCAGCAAGTCCTGGCAGAAATAAATCCTGGAATAAACTACTCAGCCATATTATCATTATTGTACTTTTAATTAGAATGATATAATAGTGATAGACATAACATAGTGATTTGTAGAAAAATCATGATCCTGAATTATAATAGTAAATCCCGCCTTAAATTCTTGGCAGTGTCCTGTGGGCAGAGTTTAGAAAATCATCATCTTGGATTATGCTAATAGGATATCATTTTGCCCCACCTTCCCCAAATTTTAAGCATTCTTATTAATGTAGTCTATAATCGTGATCTGATAAATTCTTCCCTCATGAGGCATGCACCAAATTTAGAGTGAGGTTTACAATCACAATCCTCAGTTGAGAATTTTTGGGCCCATCAGTAATCACTGCTGACTTCTGATCATAGTAATAGAAAACAGACAGGATAATTAGCAGCAAAGCATTACAGTAAAGGAATAGGTTAATTAATATTGCCTGGATTTCAGGTGATATTTCTGGTCAGATATGCCACCTCCCTACATGTTGCTTTGTAGGTGAAATATCGCTCAAGCTAATAAAAACTGCAAGTTGGTGAGATGACAGTAATCCATAAAGGTCATCTCTTTATAATCTGATATATATGCCACTTGCAAAATATCCCTGTGGTAACGAGCTGTAGCGGCTTAGAAAAATCCAGAGGAAAAAGGAGGCAAGCTCTGGCTGATCCTTAAGTACAGTTTATTTACAGTGAAAACAAAAGCTCAGTACAAAACAAAACAAACAAATAATGCAGCTCACCTTGAAGTTAGGTACCTCACAAATATTGGGTATCACACATAACATAACTTAATATATTCCTGGTTCCTGCCTACACCCCGGGGCCTCTCTAACACTTCTGGGCCCCACCAATTTATGTTAGGCTGAAGGGAGTCTCCCTGGGCCCAGAATACTTGTAGGGCAACTCCTTAAGGAAGACCCATCTAGAACTCAGTGGCTGCTCCCTTAAGGTAGTTTGAAGGAGTTTCCAGTATACTCCTGCACATACTCTCCCCCTCAGATCAGCCTTGCCAGGATGAGGGTCTGCCTGTGCAAGGGACACCTCTTTTGACAGGAAATTTGCATTAGCATTCTCCCTTCTTGCCCTATGATGGATCTTGTAGTTGAAGAGCATTGGACTCCTTGTTCCTATTCATCCATAGGAGCGGTTGATGGTCCATTATGAGTGTGAACTGCCATCTCAGCAGGTAATAGTGCAAGATCTCTAAAGCCTACTTGACTGCCAAGGCCTCTTGTGGCATCAACTTCCAGCTAATGTATGCCACTGGATGTTCTCTCTTGAACTAAAACGGCTTCCAAACTGACTTCTGAGGCATCGGTCTTCTCCATTAAGTGTTCAGTGAAGTCTGGGCTTATCAGGACCAGTTCAGAACATACAATCTCTTTCAACATCCTGAAGGCCTTCTCTGCTTCCTCTGACCACTGGACCTTCTATGGTGCTTTCTTTACCAACAGCCTTGTGAGAGCCTCCACCTTCTCTGAGTAGTTGGAAATAAACTTTCTGTAGTATCCCATAATGCCTAAGAATGCTCTCAGTTTCACTCTCAGTTTTGCCTCGATCTTCCTAGTCTGTGGATGGACCTTACCCTTCCCCAGGGTGTAGCCAAGATATTGGACTTCTTGTCCTCCTAGCAAGCACTTCTTTGGGTTAGCTGTTAGCCCTGCTTTCTTCAGACTGGTTAGGATGGCCTGAAGTTGGCTAGAATGTGTCTTTCAGTCGGGGCTATACACCACAATATCATCCAAGTAGGCTGCTGCGTAGCCTTGATGTGGACGGGTCAGGCAATTGACCAGTCATTAAAATGTTGCTGGGGTGCCATGAAGTCCAAAAGGGAGGACGGTGAGCTGGAACAGTCCAGCTGGTGTTGAGAACGCAGTCTTCTCCTTCGTTGTTGGTGTGAGAGGCACCTACCTTGGTAAGGTCCATGGTAGAGATGAACTGGACTGATCCCAGGCGCTCAATCAATTCATCCACTCATGGCATCAGATACTCGTCAGGTTTTGAGATTTCACTGACTTTTTAGAAGTCAGTGCAGAACCTTATGCTTCCATCTAGCTTTGGCACCAACACAACAGATGATGAACAATCACTATTAGATTCTTCTATAACCCTGACCTGGAGCAGCTCCTTCACTTCAGTCCCAAAATGATGTCATACTGCACCAGGTGGGTATGATCAGACAGGTTCAAGAAGATCTCCTTGTTTTTCTCTACCAGCTGCTTTAAGTCTATGTAGTGGACAGCTATTCTCCAAAAGGAGCATGAGCTTGGTCTACTTCAGGTCTGACCTCGGGATCAAACTCTCCTTCTTGCACCACTCCACACTCCCTGTGCAACCCACTTCTTCAGGAGGTTTTCATGTAGATTTGAGTTTTCTTTGATTTATCTGACTGAGCTATTTTGTAATCCTCAGGGCCCTGTTTTCTCCAAAACTTCATAGGGTCCTTGCCAACAGCTAACAGCTTGCTCTCCAAAGACAGGAGGAAGACAAGGATGCAGTTCCCCTGTTTGAATACTTGTGGGACCATGGGATGATTGTAAGCTCAGACTTGGGAACTCTGAACATTTTTCTGACATAGGTGGGCTACCTCCCCAACCTTTTTTAGGCAATCTTGCACTCAGAGCACCTAGTCAGTCAACGAGGTTATGCCTGGGGTTCGCTTCGACCTCCCAAGTCTCACAAGCCATGTCAAAGATTCCTCTCAGTCTCCTCTCATATAGTAACTCAAAAGGGGAAAGTCCCATCAACCTCTGTGGTACTTGGTGGATTGTGGAACATCACATAGGGTAATAATGCATCCCAGTTTTTGCTGTCCTCATTCACAAATTTCCTCAACGTTTGTTTGAACGTCTGATTGAAGTGCTCAATCAGACCATCAATCTGTGGAGGTTCGCAGAGTTTTTAACTTGAGCAAAGTGCAGAGTTGTTTCATGACCTTGGAGACGAAAACGATACCCTGATCCATCAGGATCTCCTTGAGCAGCCCAAATCGTGAAAAAAAACTCCATTAAGGCAGTTGCTACCATCAGGGTCTTCATATTCCATGGTGGCCATTCTTGGGAACTTTCAATTTACAGTCATCCTGAGATTTTCATCTATTAGTAGAGGCGGGGGGGGGGGGGGCACAAGGGGGTAGGTCGGACAGTATGCACACAAGCTTTCACTTCTTTCATACACACACTTCAATACACTTGCATGTTCACAGTCACACATAAATGCTCATTTGAGACACATGCTCACTTACATTCCTCTCATTCTCCCATGCACACACACATGCCCTATCACATATATGCCCTCCCCCCCACAAACTCACCCCCTCACATACACACAAACAAATCCCCCCACAGTCACTCACTATCTCTCTCCACTCCAAACCCACCAATGGCAGCAACCTCCTCCTAAGGGCACCTGGGGCCGATGGGAGGACTCCTTCTTCCAGCCATTATCTTCTGCTGCTGCTCTTGCTTCTGCCATTGGCCTCCTCCCTTCTTGCCAACAGGGGCTAATTGGAGGCCTCTTTCCTTATTCTTGCCAGCACAGTAGGTAAAAAGGAGGAGGCATACCAATGGTTTGTGGGGGCAGGAAGAAGAAAGGAGGCCTCTGATTGGTTACAGGGCAGGGTAAAGAGAGGAGGCAAACGATTGGCCCATGTAGGCCAATCAGATGCCTTCTAATTTGGCTCCTTCACTAGCGCAGCAGTGGCAGGGCATCAAAGATTGTAGGTGTTGTCCTGGAGAACCAGCAATTCCATTAGAATTCCGGAGTGTCCGGGTCAAATCCGGAGAGTTCCCAGGTATGGCGGTGGCACTGCCTTTGGATATCTTGTGGCATAGGCAAGTATGATGAGAATGTACTTATTTCCTTGAGTCAAACTCTTTAGTGGCCCCCACAAGACCCATGCCCACCCTTTCAAAAGGGGTCTGTTATAGGCATTAGTACGAGAGGTGCTGTCCGTACGCTGGCAGGTTTTGTGAGCTGGCAGGCAAGGCAGGACCGGCAATACAACTGAACCTGTTTATGTAGGCCTGGCCAATAGAATTATGCCAATATCTTTTCATGGGTTTTTTCCCTCCCCCAGCTGACCCCCTAGATGGTGACCTTCTGACGATAAGGTTTGGGAAGCAGGACTTGTTCTCTCAATTCCCCATCCAGACTTCCCTTTGTGACTTGGTGAAGTAAATCCCCTTTCATAACAAAATAGGGAGAAACAGGATCTGTAAGCTGCGCTCTAGGGACTACATCTCCATCGACCTTTTTGTATATGCTTCTGGGCCCACTTAAAGGACTCATCCTTCCTCTGGGCCCATTTAAAGCTCCACGGGTCACCCCCATGTTCCCACTCAAAGGGGCCAGGTAAGACATTTTGGGTGAATGCTTGTTCTTCCCCTGTCTCCGAACCCTCCTCCCCGGATGTCTCTAAATTAGCAGCAGAGGTGCATTTGTCCTGTCGGTGTTGCCTCCGGGACTTAGAAGTCTTAGATTCTTTAAGAACGAGATCAGGATTCTCCAAGGGAAAAAGTTCTGGAAAGTCCAACTTTTCATGGTTGTGGATGGATGATCTTGTTGTAAGTTGGTTCCAGAGATTCTTGAAATTTGGACAGTCCCATCCCATGATCACGGGGTAGGGTAACCAAAGAGGCACTCCCACCTCAATTTTGTCTTAGCTGGCCAGGGTCTTCAGTTGTACCCGGCTCATGGGATACTGTTAATGGTCCCCATGGATGCATGCCAGGTTTACCGGCATGCATCCACCGATCATAGTCAATCTGAACTTGTTTCAACAATTCCCTTCAAATGAGCCTTTTCACACCTCCAGAGTCCACTAATGCTTGGGTGGGAATGCTTTCTCGCTTCACCAAAATCACAAAAGTAGAAACTACCTGGATCGAGACATCCACAAAATTACAAAAATATGGGGTCACAGCATTAATATCCATTGGCTCATCTCCTTTGCAGGGACAATCTCTGGCAAAATGGCCCCTTTCCCCACAACTGGAGCATGGCGATTTGACTGGGGTTTGCAGGTGAGGTGGAAAGTCTGGCCGAGTCTGCGCCGCTGGTGGTCTAAACCTCTGAGTCTTAGAACTCCGCCATCTGGATCGAGGGGCATCTCCCGGAATCATGCTGACTCGGAATCATGGTCTAGACCTGATAAATAGGCCTCCACCGCTTCCAGGGCCTGTTCAACCATAAGGCTTGGGTGTCAGCCATCCCATTGCTGCATGGGCCATTCGAGGCTGTCCAGGAACTGTTACAGAAGAACTGCCTTGGCTACCTCCACCCTGGTTTTCCCTTCCAATTTCAAACACCTCATATTTAAGCCTATGGAATAGGTTCCTGGGATTTTCTCCAGCCTGCAGATCTCCCTATCTAAATTGCAGTTGGTAGGCTTCTGGGGTAAGTCCCGCTTTTTCAAGAATGGCTTCCTTTAACTTCCTGGTAGGTGGCCCTCCCTTCTGCATTAGCTGGTTGGAAGGCATCTTGACTACTCCTGGTGAAAAGATTCCCAGACAGGTACCCCACCTGTCCTTTGGCCAGACTGTCAAAGATTTTCATGTACCCATCTGAGTCTTCTCTGGGGGACATCTTAATTAGTGTCGGTGACACAGGAGGTGGACTGGTTACAGCCCTTTGCACAGCTTGGGCTGCTGCGTTAGCACCGTTTGCTGCTGCACCACTTGTTCCCATAATACCTGCTGCAGATCAATTTGCGTTTTCAGGGCATTTTGTAATTGTTGCTGCCCTGTAGCAAGGACCTGGATCACCTGCTCCATTTCCTCTACTTACCGAGCTGCCTCCAGCTATGTGTCTTTCTGGGGATAGGAGACTGAGAAAAAAAACCAAAAACTTGTTGGCCTGTCCAGTCCTTACTCACTACTTGACCCCTGTCTATCAGGCAGAGATAGCCCTCTTGGCCTGTTGTGCAAACCTTTGGTGAGTGGAGTTGGGAGGCCCCAGAAAAAAAGGGAAAAAACCCCAAAAAACTGCAGGATTTTCTCTGCTGTGGCTGTAGGGTCTTGTCTGTGCTTCCCACTTAGGTAAGATATCCCACTGCTGCCACCATATATGGTAACTCGAGTGGTAGCGGCTTGGAAATAGCCAGAGGAAAAAAGAGGCAGACTCTGGCTGTTCCTTAAATGCATTTTATTTACAGTGAAAACAAAAGCTCAGTGCAAAGCAAAACAAACAAATTAAAGGCAGCTCACCTTGAAGTTAGGTATATCACAAATACATATTCCTGGTTTTTGCCTGCTCCCTTTCTAACCCTTCTGGGCCCTGCCAACTGATGTTAGAATGAAGGGATCCTCCATGGGCCTAGAATCCCTTGCGAGGCTGCTCCTTAAGGAAGACCTGGCTAGAACTCTGTGGCCGGTCTCTTAAGTTAGTTTGAGAGAGTTTCCAGTATAGTCCCTCACAATCCCTAACACAACTTCTAAGAGCAGGTCTGGAATACCTGGGAACGCATTCCAAAATATTCATTACAAACTGGGGCTTACAAATTTGTGCTCTGTGCTGCAAATCCATCTCTCTCCATTGTTATGGTAAGTGTTAGGGTGCATCCAGTTGCTAACAAATGGTACATTAGGAAGAGGCTGGGTGGTTGCATGAAAGCTGAGCCTAGGCCGGTAAAAGCAGGCCTAGCTTGGGAGGTGTCTTATATTAGGCTCAGGAACCCAGGAGAGAGGAGGAGTGGATCAGGATCACAGGTTGCAGAGCAGGAACAAAGCCCGAAGAGCAGAGATTCCAGAGGGTCTTGTTGTTGCAGCAAAGCTGCGCCTCTGTTATTCTCCTTATGTACTATTATCAGTCAGGGCATGCCCTGTGCTGAACCAATGGGATCTTCTGATTACCTGGCAACCTAAGGATGAATGTCCTCTGACCTTTTCCTGCCTATGACTCCTCTGCAGCTTCCTGGCTGCTGCCTTCTAGGGCTGCCAGTTCAAGCCTTGTCAATCCTGACAGTAAGTCAAACCCAACAGGCCTTCTGCATTTTAGAGGAGCTCTGGATATGGCTTATGTAGAGAAAACGGGTGTGGTTTTCCATACTTTCTCAGGGAGGTTGCTGAGCAGAAAGAGATTTAAACGCTTTCAAATGTATTTTGTTGTCCTAAGAAATGCACAAAGGCCCACCTTGTAAATTACTATGCAAATTGCTATGCAAATGTGAAGTACATTAAGTGCATTCTATGCAAATCTTTTCTACAAATTGGAATTAAGTTATGTAAATTCTGAAGCAACTTTACTCTGGGGTAAATATTTTGGAAGAGGAATCAGAAGTGAAGGATTACAAGAATAAAAATGAAGTGATCTGTTTACAGAGTCAGAGTCAATCTGGAGCAAGGATTAATCAAGACAATGCCATCAGAGACTGATGGGATACTGGGACAGCAAAAAAATGCTGGAAATCCCACAGTACACTATTTTTAGGCATGAGGTTTAAGAAAAAGTCTGCTGAAGACCAGCCTGAGTGGTGAATATACCACCTTCAGCAGTGCTAAGTGATATCAAGGTATGCAGGGAACACAGCACCCCCAGCGATGCTACAGTGATATCAGACTGTGCAATGAATGCACCATCCCCAGCAGTGATATAGTGATATCAAGGTATGCAGGGAACACAGCATCCGCAGCGGAGCTACAGTGATACAGACTGTGCGGTGAATGCACCATCCCCAGCAGTGCTTCAGCGATATCACGGTACATAGGGAACATAGCACCCCCAGCGGTGCTACAGTGATATCACGATACATAGGGAATACAGCACCCCCAGCGGTGCTACAATGATACCAGCCTGTTCGGTGAATGCACCATCCCCAGCGGTGCTACAGTGATATCACGGTACATAGGGAATACAGCACCCCCAGCGGTGCTACAGTGATAGCAGCCTGTGCAGGGACTAAGGGGGGTTGTGTGTGTGTGTGGATGGGGAGGGAGGATAGGGTTCTGTTAATTTTGTTCTGATTTTTTTTGGTTCCTTTCATTTTAGTGCATGCTATTTGCTAATAGCTATACACAACACTAACACAAAAAAAACCCATATCTTAAGTAAAAAAAAAAAAAAAGGTCTTGGGGCCTCTCCTCATCTTGCTTTACCCCTGGATTCCCCTCCCCATATCCTACCCCATCCTAGGTGGAAAACATGGCACGTGCAGTCCCCAGTGGCTACTGCGCTATCGGTGCAGTAATCCAAAATGATAGTGGCTGACCCGTGCCCAGTGCCATTTTGGATTCTGTCTGTTTTGTTGTAATCTTCACTGCACAATTTTATTGGTGGAAGATAAGTGCATTAAATAAACAAACAAACAAACACGTACTCCAAAATGACACGGGCCACAGGTCAGCCGGTGCCATTTTGGATTACAACGTCGGTGGAGGAGGAGCAGCTGAGGATCGCCCCTTCCCCCATTTCCTCCCAGGATAAGGAAACGGGTGGGGGCGGTGTGCGTGTGAAGAGGGCAGGAGAGGGTGGGGTTCAGAGCACAGCCTAAATATGTAAAATAAAAACCAAACACAGAATGTTTTTGGTTGTTTTTTTTTGTTTGTTTCATTTTAAAAACGAAAGGCTATTTTGTTTCCCCCGGAAGCACAGCCCTAGCGATGAACATATCCTCACCCCCCCCCCCCCAGCACTGCTCCAGTGGTACCTACCTGTGCAGGGGATGCAGCACCTGCAATACTGCCAGGCTTTGAAATCTGTCTAATTAGGAAGTAAAGCCTGTAGATTTATTTACATATGTCGTACACTATGGTTTGAGGTTTTTTTTTAAACTGCATTTTGTCTTGCTAATTGCAGTAGTTGCTGAGAGACAGTTTTCTGAGAGGTAATCCCCGATCTTTCACGTGAATCTGTTTTTAAACCTGACAATTAGGAAATTAAAATTATACTGCTCAATCCCCACTGGCAAAATCTTGTTTTCTCCCTTTCAGGGAAAGTTTAATTCAAGAACTGCCAAAGCATCAGCCAGGAGAGAAATGTCAAGTCAGTTTTTTCTCTCTCTCTCTCTCTCCCTCCTGATTTTTATTGGCTGTTTCCTGAGAAATTCTTCATGCAGGAGCATAAGATCGGATTTTCCATGGAAATATAGAAACTAACACACCATTCCCCCTTGGGTGAACAGAAGTAGATTTGGGGGTTGTTTTTTTTTTATACCAAATAGCGATTGCTGTAAAAGGGTTAATTTGTGACATACTCAGGGTTAACAAAACTATAGAAAGTGTGGCTTGAATAAAACTACTTGGGGTGAGGAATCATCACAAACTATCGCTGCTCTATGCTCTGCTCCGGAACCAGCCCATAAGGAGATTATTCACCCACACGCTTATGGAGATTTAATTCACCTCCTTTACTATATTTAGTACTGCTTAGGGCAGAAGTTAAGTCTGGCTGGACTTTCCTTTCCGCCCCACAGGTTCTATTAGGTTCTATGGGAGAAAATTTGTTAAAATAATTTTTCCTTTCTTTCTGTGCAAAATCATGGGAGCCAGGCTTATTCATATGGAATGCAAAAGACATATCAGGCTAGAAATCCAAAAAAGTCCCATTTTGTTAGCCTTTTAAAGTGACAGTACTGCTTTTCGCACCAGAGATCATGGCAAATATATTTTTTAAGTCATTTTGTCAGATCCCACCTACTGCACAAGTAGTGTAATACTCTCACGAATCAGATATGCCTCACCTTTTCATTTCTAACTTAGCCTCCCAACCTTTCTCACCTACATAGACTACATGGGCCTAAACTGTACACACGCTGCTGCACTGATACCACTAAACCTACCAGAAAAGACACAGGAGATAACTCAGGAGTCATGAGGAAATACTTCTTTACTGTGAGGGTGATGGATGCCTGGAATAATCTACAAGAGGACATCAACAGGGTGAAAGAATTTAAGCAGACTTGGGGACAAATTTAGAAGTGAATTTTCAAAACCATCTATGCTTAAAAAAAACAAACAAACCCCTGTTTTATGTAGATAAGTGACTGTTAGAAAATAGGCTGGGGCTCTGTATGCATAAAAATATACACATAAACCTGCTGCATGCATGTTTTTAAGCAAATTGGAAGAGGCATTTGGAGGGGGGAGCTGGGGCAGATTTTTTGATCTTAAAAAGTATAAGTGTGCAAGTTATGCCTTCCAAAGAGGAGATATGACTTGATGTGAGTTAATCTGTGCACATCCTGGGCCAATTACTTGTGAATTTTCAAAGCAAACTTACAGGCATATCTTTCTTTTGAAATTTAGCAAAAATCTGCACATAAAAGATACACATGAACTTTACCCAAATGTGCACAGTTATAAAATTACTCTCATGGAGGGCTGTGATAAGAAGAAAGTTGAGAGGTTGGGTGAATGGAGAGGAGGGGTGAATGTTAGATTAACATAGGCTCATCTACCCAAAATGGTAGAGGCTCAAAGAAGGAAGATAACAAGCCTGACTTGAAGAAGGAGCATCAGTCTAGCTTGCACTGTTGACACCTGACATATAGCCTTAGTTAGAGCTCTGTCAACATAAATAACTGAGAAAAACTGGGTGGGCCAAGAGGTGCATATCTGCTGCTATCTATGAGCCATGCAACTCACCCATACACCAGCTATATTCTAGGTCAGAGATTGCCAACCAAGTCCTTCGGGGCACCCTAGTTGGTCTGATTTTCAGGCTTTCCACAATGAGCATGCATGAGATATATTTGCATGCACTGGGTCTCTAATTTATGCAAATATATTCATTATGGGTAGCTTGGAAACGACTGACAACAGTGAACTGGATTGAGTTGAGAACTACAGTTCTAGATCCAATACTACCATTCCCTGACCCCATTCAACACCTTAAGATACAGAGACTCTTATGGGTGCAACACAACCCTCCCACCCAGAGCCAGTCGGTGCAAGAGTATTTCGTGCCCTAGGCAATCTTTCAGTCATGCATCCGCCTCCCCTCAGCTTACCTACAGCACAGCGCTCCCCTGCTACTAAGCAGGGGCTCCAGATCAATTCTCCCTTCTCTGGTGGTATTAGCTCTGGCATAGCGCCCTTCCAGGCCTCTTGCTGGCAGGATTTTCCTCCCCCCCCCCCCCCCCCATGGAAGCACCAGTCCTGCCCCCCTTAGGCACTATGTGAATTACCGCAGACATCTGTTTTTCTCCTCCCGTCATTTTCAGATCTGAAACCATCTGCTCTAACTGCATGCCCCTGGATTTTCTCCCTCATTAACCGAAGAGAATGGTTCAGGCAGGGGCTGATGCCGCAAGCGATGTATGAAATTGGGAATAGAAAGGATAAGTGTATTGGCCTTTCGCAACCAAACATTTCAAAAATTACAGAAAAACACATAGGAAAGATGAAAAATACAGAAAACTACAGCTGTTGAGAGATGAGGGAAGATAAAAGGGTTTGCTTCTATTCTAAAGGTCTCTGGGAGCACCTTTCAGTCCCTGGCGGAATCGTCCCACACTCAGTGAGGTTTGTCTTCACTCACTCATTCACTGCCTGCCCTCCTGCTCCCCTCCCCTCCTCCCACTGCTGCTTCTACCTTACCTCTTCTAATGTCTCTGGCCTCTCTCTCTCGCCATTTTGGGTTTTATTCCCTCTTCTTTCTCCACCACTGTGTCTCCCCTTGCTCTTGGCTTTGTTTCTTTTGATCCCTTCTACCCAGATTGCAACCCTATTAATAGCGTCTCATTTATTGTGCCAGGGCAGGAAGTTCCTTGTTGTCTTGTCCTCTGTTTCTCAGCTAACAAAACTTTTCCTCGTATTACAAGGATTTGCTAAAATGATTCTCGCACGCCTCAAAACTGTTGCACATTGGCTCTCCCAAGAATTTGCTTGGTGGGGGACCTGGGCTGGAGTCTTGCCTTACGCTAAGCTGATGGCAGCAGAAGCGATTGCTCTGGGGAACCAAGTGATCCCATCCTACGCTGAGAGGGCGTTCTAGGGTTCCCGATAGTAATGCAAGGAGTACGTGCGGATGCACCAGCCCCAGTGCAGAGCCGGGCAAACGGGGGGGGGGGGGGGGGGGGGAAAGGTTTTAGAACAGGGAGGGATAAAGGGGTCATGCGAGTTTCAGCGCCTTGCTGATTGCAACACAGAGATGGGATGAGGAATGGGAAGGGCGGTCTTGGCATGCAGATGGAAGTTTCTCGTTACCTTTCCGACATAGAGAGGTTCCGTTCCTGTGTACTCCTCCACCACAAAGAACTGGTTCCATACCCAGCCTCGTTTCACACGACTGCTGCCCTCTGGCGCGCGCTCCACGTCCACCGACACTGTCCCGGAATGTCTCAGGGTGCAGGCAATCAGCAGCAGGGGCCACACACAGCCCCGGAGTGCCATCGCCCCCGAGCCCCGGGGACTGGCACGTGCAAGCCTCCTCATATCGCAGCTTGCTTTGCGGGACAAGGAAGTTGTAAGGCCATCGATGCACAGGACAGGGTGCTTGCGGGGATCCTCCTGGGGTGCCGTGGCGGGGTTCAGCAGTAGACGACGGACAGCCCGACCCTCTCCGAGAAAGGGTCCCTGTCACCGTGGCATCCTTGAAACCTGTGCACAGGGGGCGGGCTGTGGCTCACATGTCAACATCCCTTTCAGGGATTTTCCCCAGACGCTTCAGCCGCTGGGAACTGAAGAGATACTTCCCGGCTCATCTCACAGCATGGAGCATCCCGCGGGCTACAGAGAATGTGTTCCAGGGATAGACAGCAACTTTAACGTAAGTAAATACAAAGATTTAAGTTAATAGTTTCCTCTGACAGGCTGGCGATCCGGCTGGTTGCTGGAATCGGAAGGTAACTCCACTGGTATCATGATGTCTTCTGGTTCTAAACCAGTAAAAGCCCAGAACTGTCTGGATTTCCCCAAACTGCAGGCTTGCACCCCAATACCGGAGTCCTAAAGACTCAGAACCTCTTTCCCCACCCTCCACCCCCTCTCCTTTCCTCCTCTGCCCTTGAAACTAAAGGCTTGCAAAGTCAGTTTCTAGAGACCGGGGGCCTTGCGAGGAGCTGCCCAGGTCTTGTGGCAGCCGCAGCTTGCCATCTTCTTGCCCGTCCACCTCCGCCCAGAACGGCAATCGAGAGCAGAGGGCCCCCGCCCCCCACCCCCAGGGAAGGAGATCCTGCACTTCCAACTCAAAACTCGATCCTCAGCAAGGAGCAAGCCCTCTGCCTCTGCGCAGGGAGCAGGTAAGAGGGGGCCGGCAGAGCAGGAGGACCTGGGCATGTAATTCGGAGATCTTAGCTGAGGCGACCCATTCTGGGGGTAGGGAGAATTCATTGGCTGGCGGAGAGGGAAAGCTCAGTCACAGAACAGGGGGGTCGAGGTTCCACCTGGCAGCCCCCGGACCCAGCAGAGAAGAAGCCAGCATGATCCCGTTCTTCCCTTCCCTGATTTCTGGTGGAGGGGCGAGCTCTGTGTCATTCACAGGTGCCTGTGGCCCAAGCCCGCCAGTCAGGTCACTCAGAGCAGCAGGCACTGTCCCTGGTACAGTCATCGCTGGGAGCCTGAAAGGAAGAGAGAACCTGTTAGCAGTGACTCATGCTTCTTCGCCTTTCTAAAGCTTCCTTATTTCTCGCTCTTTCTTGGTTAAACGTTGCCCAGCTATTTTTTTTTATTTTTGTTTCACCTCGCTCTTTCCATTCCTCTCACCTTCCTGTGCTCTCTTCCCGTCTCATGTTTCTTTTACAGTTTCTACGCCGCGCCTAGCAGCATGTCAGATAGCCTTCTCTCTCACTGTGTCCGCCTCTCTCCCAGCTTTCACTCTGTCTGCCCATCGCAGGGTGCGAGTACCATTGAGACGCTAGCAGTGTTTGTCTCAAACCAAAACATTCTGGGCAGGGGTGGCCAACTCCGGACCTTGAGAGCCACAAACAGGCCAGGTTTTCAGGATATCCACAAATGAATATGCATGAGAGAGATCTGCGGGCACTGCATCTATTGAGTGCAAAGCTATCTCATGCATATTCCTTATGGATATCCTGAAAATCTGACCTGGTTGTGGCTCTCGAGGACCGGAGATGGTCACCCCTGATTTGGCGAGTTACCTGTGATTTATCAGGGCTTCACCTCCGTGTCTCCCAAACTCTACGAAAGTAAATAATAGTATGAAGCTAATGCATACATTGCAACCGTAACAAAATAATACCATAGCTGTAGACCTCTGAGGCTTATCTTACTGCATTTGTGGCTCACGGCCTCCTATCTTCCTTCCTATCTAGAATGCAAGGGCCAGAAGGCGCTGTGGCTCTGCTCTCCTCATGATTAACCTCCCCCCTGCCTCCTCCCAAGCCCACATTCAAGTCCCTGGCCCCAACAGAAGCCAGTTTCCTTCTCTGTCCTCATCACTGACCTTCCGCAGACACATCTTTGATGTCTCTCATCATTATGACTTTTCCTCCTGCACCTTGTCCCTCTGCACACACCTAGTTCCATTGCCCATACCCACGTCACCCACTCACTGAAGAACAGAAAAGGGCTTATATCTGTACTGTTTAACAGCTTCATGGCATATTAAAAACAGATGTACAGCAGCAGCGGCAGCAGTGATGAGGAGAAAAGGACCAAGGGGGAGGAAAGGGGTCAAGAGGCCTTCCTCTGTTTCCCTAGCTTTCACTTTCTGGGTGATGGGCACCAATCAGCACATCCGTTCCAACCTTCTGATTGCCCAACAGCTATCTCTATCCAGAGGTGGGATGGAAAAACCCTGAGGGTCCATAGCCAGTCCTAAAGCACTGAAGACAATTCCTTCCCAACCTCAGTTGCAGCCATCGCATCATACCCACCAATTTCTTTTTCTCTAAAAATGTGTCCAATTTAATTTTGAATTCACTTAGCATTTCTGACCTGTGTATTTTTGTAGGCTGTGCATCAACTAACTGTTATTTCCTAGAGCACTCCCACAATTAATCTAGTGTCGAGGCTCTGTCTCTTCCAATTGTAAAGTCTGTTTCAGCTCATGTTCCCCCCATCATCTGATCACTGGAGATTGTTCTGATTTTCCATATGTTCCGTATGGGATCCTTTATTTTGGCTAGCATTATTGCAGAATCTAACATTTTCATGGCACTTTGACAAGATACACTTGCCATGGTCCAATGGAATTTGTCCCTAACATGGCTCAAGATGCTGTCTGTGTTTGAAAGTGGGCCTCACTTGCAAAAACACCCCAAACATTTCTACCATAGAAGTACACAAAACGTACTCCTCCTGTCCTCCTGAAAACAAGCAGGTCCGTGCGTTGTTAAGAGTGTCCAGCCTGCAGCATTGGGTACAAAGCAGAGCTTTTTAATTCTCAGTGGCCGGCACTGTGCTAACCCTGACAAAAATGAAACAGTGTTCACTGTACTGATATTTATGCTAATTTGTTGCTCCTGCTAATGTTAAATTACATTACCCTTTGCAATTTCTTCTGGCAAGAGCTCTAACATGTTTTATAGGCAGCAAATACATATTGCTCTAATACAGTACATGACAAGCAGAGCAATCATAGGAAGTGTAATACAAATGTATTCTTATAGGTGGGCATTCATTTAAAATAAACCATAGATTTCACAACCAAAATATCCCTTTCATCCCGGACTCTCAAAGAAATTGGTAGGTTCCCCTTAGGGTTCACTTCAACAGTTTAAACAGAGATCTCTAAAGAGAGGTAGAAAATCTAAGAGGACCCCCTAAGGGTTCACGCCAACAGTTCAAAAGGCAAACTCTTTTTGAGATACATCTGATCGCTACTTCTCCTCAAGAGAGTCCAAGAACTTCAGTCAAGTCATCTGAAATGTGACTGAATGAATGTCTGGGAAAATATGGGAAAGGAAGATTCAATAAATGGTAGACAATTTTCCAGCAAGAATGCAATGATATTCATTCCCATGTGCTTATCACAAAATAAAATATGAAACCACCAACATATTTTCGAGGTGCATAAAAGTTTGGGGTTTAGCATCTAACAGATGAATACAACATGGAGAGGATTTTCGACGTTCTGTAGACATCTAGTCTTTATGTTGAAAATCCCATTGATATAAGACTTTAGATATTTAAAATAGAAGTTAATTTTTAAAGTGTTAGATGCTTATGTATTAAATATCCTCTTGAGTGAACTTATGTATCCATGCCCCTTTCTGCCTAGTATATGCAGCTATAAAGATTAAGGATATGTATGCATTTTTATATGAAATGAAAAATGTGACAAAGCACCTGCATTTTATTTAAAAAGAAAATGAAAAAAAAACAACTTCTGAAATGTTTTTTTGTTGACTTTCATTTTGGAAAGTCAACAAAAAATCCACAGAGATCCACCAAAACTGCCAAATTACCCTAACCCCGTCCCAAGGCCTTTCCTATAAGCTCCACTCTCACCCATTCAGAGGTCTCTCACCCCTTTCTGAAGGTCTGCAAAGTAGAAAGGGGCAGGAATGATTTGCAGGTCCCGGTTTGGTGCCAGCTGACTCTGAGTTTGGTATCATTTTGTTGTACAACTCGAGAACATCTGGCCATACAATAAAATGGCCACTACCAGCATAATTTTCAGTCCCAGACTTGTTTGTATAGGAGCAATTGAGGAATATCCCTGCCCCTTTCTACTTCACAGACTCCAGGAAGGGGATAACAGAGCTCTGGGTGGGAGTGAAGGCCTCATGGGAAAGTCCTGAGAGGATATTAATTTTGCTGTTTTAGCACTGGGGCTGGGGGGGGGGGGGGCAGTGTATTTTTATTTTTTCTTTCAGGCTTTTTAGTTTTTGGATTTAATATTTATTTTGCATCAATAAGCCGCAATAAACATTAAACAACCTGACACTTGAATAAAAATACATTCAAAATGAAAAATAAAAACTAAACCTTTTTCCATGCATTTCCAACCATTTAGCAATTTAAATCTTTTTTAAATGAATCTCTTTGATTCATTATTATGTAATACAACAGAAACAGACTTACTCGAAACTGTACTTTGTATTTTAAAAACATGTCTGAATAGTCAGAATTAAGTAAAGTGCATTGTAGGTAGAGACACAACTGCTACCTGTCCTTGTGGCCAGACAAATTGAATTTTTATTTAAAGTTAACCATAATATAGATTGCTTTCTTGCTGACATTCATTCATTCTGCATTGCTTTGTTGCATGGTTTGAAATCTCTCTCTCTATTTTTCCAAGCTATAGATATTGCTAGTCTATATTAAGTAACTGTGTTAATTTAAAAAAAGGCTGGTATTTACAAGAGTTGATTGTGTTCTCCCACCCTGCCCCGCACCCACCCACCCCTAGGGTGTTTTCTTCTTAGGTTAAGTGAATAAGATTTAAGTAGTAATCTAATAATTGTATATTAGTCACTATTAGCATAATGTCTTTAATTCAGTGTAACAATTGTGATGCTTATTTCCCAAGGTCTGCCATTTGGAGACGTCCAATTTGCTTTCAGCTGTCTGCAATGAAAAAGCAGCAGTTGATTCATCTGAATGTGGAATTGCTCAGGTTTCAGAAAATCTCCCCTTTCTGGCAGCATCCAGAATATCTCCCCCAGCTCCCACAGAGGATTCAGAAACCCAAGAATAAATGGTTTACAATGGACTCTGGTAGAACAAGACGTGTGACTCTATGACACCTAAATTCCCTAACTGTGAAGCATCCTGAATATCCACTTTCACTCCCACAGAGAAGTTGGACATCCAAGATTCAGGAACCCAGAAATAAATGGTTTACAGTGGGCTCTGGCAGAATAAGGCCTGTGATGAAAAGACACCCACTCTCCCCACCATTACCTTTCCATAATACCTTTTCTATACTGGATAATGAAGAAACTCCAGGAATGGAAAATGAAGTGATGCTTGAAAGGAATGTAATCACCCAGTATACCCACAAACTCTTAAACATTATCAAAGATAATAAAAGGGAGCTGCTTCTGCTGGGAGACTCGGTCATTAGTTAAATGCCTTTCAGGATCTTCAGCTAGTAGAAATACAGTCAGATAGTCAATTCAATTATAGAAGAACATAGAGACTCCAATATCAATGTTATCATCCATCTGGGGACCACGACGTTGCTAAACATGGTATCCTTGCAGTACAGAGAGATTTCCAGGAAAGAGAAGAAGATTATACACATGGCAAAGACCATTGCCTTTTCAGAAGTATTACCTGTACATAGAAAGGAGAAGGAATGGCTCTGCCATATAGATAACTTCAATGTCTGGTGTAAAACCTGGTGTAAAGCAAGAGGTTTTGATTACATTGGAATTTGGGGTCTTTTACAGAGCAGTAAAAAGTGATACTTAAGGATGGTTCAAGTCCTGCTGTTGCTCCTTGTGACCTTGGGCAAGTCACTTTACCCTCCATTGCCTCAGGTACAAAAACTTTGATTGTAAGCCCTCTGGGGATAGGGAAATACCTACAGCACCTGAATGTAAACTGGTGTGATATCTCAATTGAGATCAAATGTCGGTATATAAAAATAATAAATAAATAAATAAATAAATAAATTTGTCCTTGGCCGGAAAGAGGATGCTATGTGAGAAATTCAGAGCATATATTATGAGGGATTTAAGCTAGAGGGCGGGAGGTGGCCAATGAAATTGCCATGGCACCTCCAAATCATACAGGAATTAGGAGGAGAAAACAACAAAATCAGTCAGCTCAAAATAGCAGAAAAGTTGACTAGGAAAAGCAGCAAACCAAGGGAGAAAAGTTGGAAAGCTATGACACAAATACTTATAGTCTGGGCAATAAAATCCCAGACCTGCATGCCTTAATGGTGGAAGCAGACTTGGACATAGTTGCTGTTACAGAGACCTGGTTCACTGAGTCTCATGATTGGGATACGGCCATCCCTGGCTATAAGAACATAAGAAATTGCCATGCTGGGTCAGACCAAGGGTCCATCAAGCTCAGCATCTGTTTCCAACAGAGGCCAAATCAGGCCACAAGAACCTGGCAAGTACCCAAACACTAAGAAGATCCCATGCTAATGATGCAATTAATAGCAGTGGCTATGCCCTAAGTAAACTTGATTAATAGCCGTTAATATTGCTATTAATATATTAATATTAATAAATTAATTAATAAATTAATATTAATATTAATAAATATTGCTCTGTTCTATCTCTCCCCTCTTCTAGCTCCAAGTTAATTTCCCTGTTTTATTGTAACTTTCTCACATCCTCTATCTGATCCACTATATCTAAAGTTCAAGGTTCTTATTGAGAACATTGTTTACGTTTATTGAGAACATTGTTTACGTTACGTTATGCTTTACACACTCTGTTAATTGTAAACTGGGTTGATGTGATGCATGTCATGAAACTCGGTATAACAAAAAAACAATAAAAAAAAAAAAATAATGGACTTCCCCTCCAAGAACTTATCCAAACCTTTTTTTTAACCCAGCTACACTAACTGCACTAACCAAATCCTCTGGCAACAAATTCCAGAGCTTAATTGTGCTTTGAGTGAAAAATAATTTTCTCCAATTAGTCTTAAATGTACTACTTGCTAACTTCATGGAATGCCCCCTAGTCCTTCTATTATTTGAAAGTGTAAATAACCGATTCACATCTACTCATTCAAGACCTCTCATGATCTTAAAGACCTCTATCATATCCCCCCTCAGCCGTCTCTCCTCCAAGCTGAACAGCCCTAACCTCTTCAGCCTTTCCTCATAGGGGAACTGTTCCATCCCCTTTATCATTTTGGTTGCCCTTCTCTGTACCTTCTCCATCGCAACTATATCTTTTTTGAGATGCAGCGACCAGAATTGTACACAGTATTCAAGGTGCGGTCTCACCATGGAGCGATATAGAGGCATTATGACATTTTCCGTTTTATTAACCATTCCCTTCCTAATAATTCCTAATATTCTGTTTGCTTTTTTGACTGCTGCAGCACACTGAGCCGACAATTTTAAAGTATTATCCACTATGATGTCTAGATCTTTTTCCTGGGTGGTAGCTCCTAATATGGAACCTAATATCGTGTAACTACAGCAAGGGTAATTTTTCCCTATATGCAACACCTTGCACTTGTCCACATTAAATTTCAACTGCCATTTGGATGCTCAATCTTCCAGTCTTGCAAGGTTTTCCTGTAATGTATCACAATCCGCTTGTGATTTAACTATAAATAATTTTGTATCATCCGCATATTTGATAACCTCACTCGTCGTATTCCTTTCCAGATCATTTATATATATATTGAAAAGCACTGGTCCAAATACAGATCCCTGAGGCACTCCACTGTTTACCCTTTTCCACTGAGAAAATTAACCATTTAATCCTACTCTCTGTTTCCTGTCTTTTAACCAGTTTGTAATCCATGAAAGGACATTGCCTCCTATCCCATGACTTTTTAGTTTTCTTAGAAGCCTCTCATGAGGGACTTTGTCAAACGCCTTCTGAAAATCCAAATACACTATATCTAGGTTCCCCTTTATCCACATGTTTATTAACTCCTTCAAAAAAATGAAACAGATTTGTTAGGAAAGACTTCCCTTGGGTAAATCCATGTTGACTGTGTTCCATTAAACCATGTCTTTCTTTATGCTCTACAATTTTGATCTTGAGAATAGTTTCCACTATTTTTCCTGGCACTGAAGTCAGACTCACTGGTCTATAGTTACCCGGATCGCCTCTGGAGCCTTTTTTAAATATTGGGGTTACACTGGCCACCCTCTAATCTTCAGGTACAATGGATGATTTTAATGATAGGTTACAAATTTTAACTAATAGATCAGAAATTTCATTTTTGAGTTCCTTCAGTACCCTAGGATGCATACCATCCGGTCCAGGTGATTTGATACTCTTTAGTTTGTCAATCTGGCCTACTACATCTTCCAGGTTCACAGTGATTTTGTTCAGTTCGTCTGGCTCATCACCCCTGAAAACCATCTCCGGAAATGGTATCTCCCCAACATCCTCATTAGTATAACTTGATAAAGAAGGACAGAGAGGACAGAAAAGCGGGAGGAGAGGAGGGGGTATGGCCCCCGCGGGAGATGGCTGCTTGAACGGGAGCTCTGTTCTCCCCCGAGCCTAAACGCTTTTAAAACAACCTCTAACCCCGCGAAATCGCGATCAACAGCATGCTGCCAATTGAGGGGTAACATGGCGTTACTGGCCCGAAAGATCCCGATTTAAAACAATTTTCATACCATAAGACCACGGAGGAAATATCAGGGCCTGGAGACCCGGAGAGTCAGGGAGTGGCACACATGGCATCCAGCATGGCTGCAGAGCACAGTGAAATGGTGGTGAGTGAAATTCCAACACGCGATGAATTCAGAGAGTGGTTCTGTGAAGTAAGGAACGATGTGAAAGACTTTAAAAGGGAATTCATGGAATTAATCTCAGAAGTCAAGGAAGATATTTCTGAACTAGGGCGGCAGGTAGATGAAAGGGAAACACGCCAGGATGCCCAGAGTGCAAAACTCGAGCGGCAGGACGTTCAGATTGTTGAGCTACAGCAGCAGAACTCTGCCTTAAGCATTAAACTGGAAGATTTAGAGAATAGAGGGAGGCGTTGTAACTTAAGATTCCGCGGAGTGCCTGAATCGGAAGAATATTCAGGATGTGCAGGAGGTGGCACAAAACATATGTGACTTTTTACTGACGCGGGATGTTAATGGCGCCCCAGCTCAGGACATGATGGAGATTGCTTTGGAAAGAGTGCACCGCAGGCTGGGGCCCAGGATGGGAGACAGATCACGAGATATATTAGCCTGTTTTCACAGATTTCCTGTCAACGAAAAAGTTCTGGCAATTGCAAGAAAGCAGCAAACTTGGCTCTGGAATAACCACCAGGATCTCTATTTTTTTTTCGGATCTATCCCCTACCACCATTAAAAAGAGAGCAGAATTTAAAGAAGCTACCGCAGTAATGAGGAAAGAGGGGATTCGGTACTGGTGATTGGTTCCCCTTCGGACTGGCAGTGACTATCCAGGGCACCACTCACACGGTGCATAAGGCAGAGGAGGCTGAACACCAACCAGCAGAGGCTGGCTATATGCCCCAGAAGAACAGGCAGCAGAGCTGGGCACCAACTTTGGGACGGCCAGACACGCCACGATGGCAGAGAGTGGGAAAGCACAACAAGCGACTCTCAAGCTGCTACAGACAGCGGGAAGGGACGAAGAAATCTTTCGGTTCTCCTGCGGTGTTCCAGTATCGCTGATTTATCGTGAGGAGTGACTGATGCACTTCTAGTGGACAAGAGTGATTCGCAGGTTCCTTGAGTGCGTTTGCACAGAGTTCGCATGCCGATGGTTTAGTTTTCAGGGGAATTTTGCATTACATGTTATGTGTTTATTGTATTTTTTCATAGTGGTCAAAAGAGTGGCTCGGGGGAGGGGGCTATGTTCTAATGATTACACTGTTACCTCCTCTCACTGCGTGGGCAGCTTTGCTATGGCAACATAGCTGGTACAATGGGATTTGGGTTTTAGAACTGAGATATAGCACTGATCGTCTGCTTTGTAGAGAGATAACAGAATGGCATCATACGTGGTCCAGGCACACCTGCATCTGCAGCCTTTATACTTATCCTCCCATACATGATTGCATATGATTAAGCAACTTTCCTTATTATCTCTGAATGTTAAGGGGCTGAACTCCCCTAGCAAGCATCAGTTTCTGCGAGTGGAAGCAGCCCACTCAGAGGCAGCAATAATCTTGCTACAGGAAACTCACTTGCGGAAGAGGTACGAATCTTTAATGCAGTGGTCCCTATATCCTACTCAATTTTTGCGGCCGCTACTTAACAAGCCAAATATACTGGTGCTGCCATTCTGATATAGAGATTTTCAAGGGACAGAACTCAATCATTACTTACATCCACAAGGTAGATATGTGATGGTCAAATTTGAATTAGACACTGTTATCTATACTCTGGTGAACATATACGCTCCAGTGCAAGGGCAAGCCCAATTCTATTCTGGGTTGAGTAAATATTTGATACAGGCAGTGGAGGGTCACTTGTTATTGGCCGGAGACTTCAACTTAACTCTAGACCCAAAGGTTAATAACTCCAAAGGAGGTGGGTCGAGCATGGGTATAGCTAGGGCACGGCTGCACAGATTAATGAAAAAATGGCATCTAGTGGACATCTGGTGATTTAAGTATCCCCATAGCAGGTACTACAGTTTCTTTTCTAACCCACCCTGCTCATATTTGAGACTTGATTTTTTTCTTATAGATAAACTGTTGTTAACCGGGGATGTTGAGGCAGATATCGGACAAATAACCTGGTCAGACCGTAGAACTCACAGTGAAGACGACGTCCAATCGGGAGGGAGGGCGATTCTGGACTCTAAATAACTCCCTCTTGGGGAATGAAAGGTATTGTGAGCAATTGGAGGGGGACATCAAAGATTATATTGACAATAATACCAAAGAGCCTGTTAACCCCTCAATGCTATGGGAAGGTTTAAAAGCAGTGCTTCAAGGCAGATTAATTGCTCGCGCAGCTTTTCTTACAAAACAGCGAACTAAACAACAACAACAGTAACGAAATGAGATACAGGAGCTAGAACGCATACATAAGGCCACGCTGGCAAAGGCCTGTTATAAAAAACTTCAGAGGGCTCGAGATGAGCTACAAGCCTTAGAATTGAAGAAAATGGCATTTCAGTTGCAGCAAATGCAACAGTCTCGGTTTGAGTGCGGAAATAAAGCCAGTCGTTTATTAGCTTGCCGACTGAAAAAAAGGACGGCCCAACGTCAAATAGTAAAAATAAAATCAGAATGCAGTAGTTTGCTGACCCACCCTAAGGAACTGCGGCAGCGATTTATGGATTTTTATAGCTCCCTTTACACGGTAGACTCTCAGATCCCATTAGAGCACATAGAGCAATACCTTAATGGTATAGACATTCCCAAAATATCTGATCTTGAGAGAAAACTTTTTGATAAAGACATTGCAGAAATGGAATTACAACGAGTGATAAAGGAGTTAAAAATACATAAGGTGCCAGGCTTAGATGGCTATACGGCCTTATTTTATAAAAAAAACTTTCCTCCCAAGTTACCCCCTTGCTACAAGAATGGTTTAATTCTTTGAAGGCCAGAAGCCCCCTTACTCCAAGTGCAAATGTGGCTGGGATCACTATTTTGGCAAAGCCTGGACGGAATCGCTCTTTGTGCGGGTCCTACAGGCCAATATCTTTAATTAATGTTGACCTAAATATCTTTGCCAAGATACTAGCGAACAGGTTAAAATGTGTCATGACTAAATTGGTATATAAAGATCAGGTGGGTTTTATCCCAGGCTGAATGACGGCAGACAACGTGCGAAAGGTTGTGGACCTCATTGGGCTGGTCAAGGAGAGAGAGGATCCCGCCGTGCTACTTTCCATTGACGCAGAAAAGGCCTTTGATATGGTCCATTGGCCTTATCTCTTCAGCTTATTACGTAAAATTAATTTTGGTAACTCTTTTAGGCCTGGCTATTAAATTTATATTCTAACCCTCAGGCACGAGTCAAGGTTAATGGAATCTATTCGGAACCCTTGATGATTCAACGAGGCATATGGCAGGGGTGCCCTCTCTCACCACTTTTATTTGCTCTCTTTATGGAGCCCCTAGCTTACCACATACGCTCAGCGGAAGCTATTCATGGGGTCCGAACCAGTGGTACAGAGTATAAAATCACCATGTTTGCTGATGATGTACTGTTCACTTTGACACAACCGGCAACCTCTTTACTGGAGACTATAGCCTTATTGCAGGAGTTTTGCGGAGTTTCGGGGTTCTAGTTAAATTTAGAAAAATCAGAGGTATTAAACCTGCATTAGGAGAGGAACTGCAGACTAGATTACGCTCTCAGCTACCTTTCAAATGGGCTAAACATAGTATAAAATATTTAGGCATTTGGATTAGCAAGAATTATGAAGACTTGGTTGAGCTAAATTATAAACCGCTTTGGCAAACCTTATCCAAAGAACTGGAAATATGGGCCCCCTACTCACTCTCCTGGTTGGGTTGGATGGCAGCAGTAAAAATGAATATACTTCCCAGATTCCTATATTTCTTTCAAGCTCTGCCAGTCTCTATACCTAATGCTATGTTGAAATGCTGGCAACAGCGTATTTTTTCTTATATTTGGAAGCGAAAGCCACCTAGGATATGACAAGATGTCATGTATCAACCTACGCTTGGGGGAGGGCTAGGAGTCCCAAATTTGCAATGGTATTGGGTAGTGGCCCAGTTGAGAGCAATCATAGACTGGCACAGAGATAAAGAAATTCAATTGTGGGTAAACATAGATCAGGAAATGGTGGGGAATGTGCCATTGCGGACTAAGTGCTGGCAACCCAGGGACTCCTGGCCTAGGGCTGATCATGTGCTTCCTACCACGCGTTTAAACCTGGATCTCTGGGAAAAATGGCGTGTATATTTTGTGGGATCCCAATGCTACTTTTACAGCACGGCCATCAATTATAATCTTAAATTCCCGGTTGGCAGAACGTTTGCAACCTTTCAGCCATTGATCCACAAGGGCATAGCCCGCTTGGAGCATATTTGGGGAATGCAAAAATTATAGATTTTGCAGGAACTCATGGAGAAATATCAGTTGGGAAGAGAGGCCTGTTTCCCTTACATACAACTCTATCACTTTGTGTTGGCGGAAAAAATAGGGTTAGAGCTTCAACAGGGCAAGACACGATTAGAAGACTGGTGTAATCAGGTGGATAGTATGACAGGAGTTATCTCTACTCTTTATGGGTTTCTTGGCCATGCAAAGACGATGAAGGCTCCCTATGTCACGGCGTGGGAACGGGATTTGGGTAAGACACTCACCCCAGAACAATGGGATCGGATATTTTATAACACTAAACGTAGTTTGCTCTCTGCCCTGTTGTCAGAAAATAGCTATAAGGTGCTTATAAGATGGTATATTACGCCAGTTAGGCTACATAAGATACAACCAATGATAAGGGATACATGCTGGAAACATTGCGGAGAGTAAGGCACATACTAGCATATGAGATGGAGTTGCTCTCAACTGAACTGGTTCTGGAAAGCAATTATCAGTCTTACAGTAGACATCACTGGCCACCTTATACCTTATGCTCCTGAACATTTTCTGCTCAATATACCACCTGATATGCCTACTACCAAGTGGTTGCTGGCTCACCAAATTATTTTAGTGGCTAGATGTGAGCTTGCTCTATTCTGGAAGCAGCCAGCTCTTCCTAAGAAAGCGGATATGAGTACTCGCCTGGAGCGAAATTGTTTAATGTACAAATTGACTGCGATAAAAAAAATCACACTTTATCCAGATTTTACAAGATTTGGAATCCCTACCTCACATGGCAGGCAGGGCACACCACAGTTTTATAAGGAAGCACCAGAGCTCCTTATTAAGGATACATGGCCTATATCTGTTTATCTGTTCTTGTGTATAATTCTTAATAAGCACTCAGTCATTGATTTAGTGTTTATACAATGTTCTCAGTTGGGGGTGGGGGGATAATTCGGTTTACAGATATTGAAACTTTTTATTGTCATGTCTTTGTATCTGCAATGTATTAATTACATATGATGACAAATAAAAATTATAATTAAAAAAATAGAGAAGAAAAGTGGGAGGAGTAGCTCTTTATGTTAAAAACAATATTCAAGCAACTGAAATGCAAGGGACATGGAGCTGGGAAGAAGCATTATGGGCTGTCCTAAAAAAAAAAAAAAAAAAGGATGGTGTCTCTGTTTATTGGTTGCTACTGCTGTTATAAATGACGAAAACCCTAATAAACACATCAGGGGGAAAAAAAGGACAGTGCTTCTGTTTACAATGGTGTGGTCTACAGACCTCCAACTCATACAGAAGAACTGGTTGAAGGCATCCAAAAGAAGGGAAAGAAGGGAGACATCTTGCTCATTGGAGATTTTAATCTGTTGAATGTGGATGGAGTTTCCCTTCTGCAGAATCTGCAAGAAGTAGAGAGATAGTGGATGCCCTTCAAGGTGTGATACTTGATCTAGTGCTCACAAATGGTTAAAATGTCTCTAATGTCTAGGTAGGTGCCCACCTGAACACCAGTGATCATCAGATGGTCTGGTTTAATATTGCAAATAAGATACAGAGAAACCACAAGAAGACCTGAGTTTTGAATTTCAAAAATACTGACTTTGTCAACATGGGGATGTTCCTGGAGGAAGAACTAGAAGACTGGGAGGTAATGGGTGAGGTGGAACAACAGTGGGCCAAATTTAAAAGGAGCTAATACATAGGCAACAAATCTACATGTTAGAAAAGTAAACAAGAGTAAGAGGAAAAATAAACCGATCTGATTCACAAAGGAGATGGCTGAAAAAATACAGGCAAAAAGAACAGCATTCAAGAAGTATGAAGGATCCCAAAAAGAGGAATACAGGGAAGAATACCTTGTGAAAAAGAAGAAGATGAAAAAAGGAATCTGAAAAGCAGTCAAGCAGAAGAAAGTACTGTCAAAGAGGTAAAGCGAGGTGACAAAATCTTTTTCAGATATATTAGAGAAAGTAGGGAGGCCCGAAGTGATATAGTGAAACTGAAAGATGTGTGGAGAGAGAGATGAAGAAATGGCAGAAATATTAAACAAATACTTCAGTTTGGTGTTCACTAAAGAAGACCCTGGAGAAAGACTGCTGCTGGTTGACAAGACCATAGATGGGGATGGGGTAAATGAAACTCAGTTTACAGAATTGAATGTATGGAAAAAGCTAGGCAAACTGAAAGTGGACAAAGCCATGGGGCCGAATGACATACATCCCAGGATACTAAGAGAGCTCAGAGATGGGCTGGTGGGTCCGCTGAAGGACCTGTTCAATAGATCCCTGGAAACAGGAGTGGTGCTGCTAGATTGGAGAAGAGCAGTGGTGGTCCCGCTTCACAAGAGTGGGAGCAGAGAGGAGGCTGGAAACTACAGGCCGGTTAGCCTCACCTCAGTGGTGGGAAAATTAATGGAGACTCTGCTGAAGGAAAGGATAGTGAACTATCTACAATCGGGTGGGTTGCTGGACTCGAGGCACCATAGATTCACCAGGGGAAGGTGAAGGAGTAGAGAGAATGAAAAATGATTTAAGAAAGCTTGACGAATGGTCAAAGATTTGGCAGCTGGGATTCAATGACAAGAAGTGCAGAGTCATCCATCTGAGATCTGGTAATCCAAAAGAGTTGTATGTGATGGGGGGATGAAAGACTGATGTGCACAGACCAAGAGAAGGACCTTGGGGAGATAGCGTCTGTCGATCTGTAGATGGTGAAGCAATGTGATAAGGCGATAGCTAAAGCCAGAAGAATGCTGGGCTGCATAGAAAGAGGAATAACCAGTAAGAAAATGGATGTGATAATGCCCTTGTACAGGTCCTTGATGAGACCTCAGTCCATATCTCAAAAAACAGAGACAGGGTGGAGGCGATCTATAGAAGAGTGACCAAAATGGTGTGGATTCAGTATTGGAAGACTTTCGAGGAGAGGCTGAAGGATCTGAATATGTACTCCCTGGAAGAGAGGAGGTGCATGGGGGATATGATACAGACCTTCAGATACCTGAAATGTTTTAATAATGCATGAACTTCAAATCTTTTCTGTTGGAAAGGAAACAGCAGAACTAGGGGTCTTGAAATGAAACTCCAGGGAGGATGAGTCAGAACTGTCAGGAATTATTTCTTTACAGAGAGGGTGGTGGATGCCTAGAATGCCCTTCTGGAGGAGGTGGTGAAGATGAAAACTGTCAAAGAATTCAAAGGGGCATGGGATAAACAGTGTAGATCCCTAAAGGCTAGAAGATGGAAATGAAGAAAAGGGTGATTGGGGTAACTTGCTGGTGCGGTAGTTACTGCCCTTAATCAATAATCCTTGATGCTTTTGATGCAACTGCAACATTGTCCTCAGCTTCAACAGCAGGGGGAAAAGGGGAATTGGATTTTTTTTGTTTAAATCCTTTATTTTTCAATTTTTCACTTTAGTAGCCACACCTCAAATCATAACACAACACGGAAAAAACTCCTAGGTCACCCCTCCCCCCCCCAGCCTCATTGTGAAAATGGAATACGGTATCATACCATCCGCCAGCGCATAGTTAGTGGTATAAGTACAAATGTCCTGGTTGGAATTGGTGGGTTGGTTGTTGGTATGCTGACTTGTATTAGCCTCCTGAGTAGGGTACACCCCCCGGACTGTGTGCTGTCCCAGAAGCTGGAATGCATCGTGGTCCCGGTGTCATTTTGGGGGCATATGGCAGGTATCACGATATCTCAAATAGTCTGCTCCAGGCTTTGACGCTTAAAGCCGGGAGGAACGCCAACCATTTATCCATGAACGCCTTATATTTAGCAGGGGGTCGACCGTTTTGCTGTGAGATGTTCATATATCGCTGTGCGATGTAGTTTCACTCTCCAAGACGCCACGGAAGGTGGATCCTCCCTTAACCACATTTCCAGTATCACTTGTTTCGCCAGTCAAAAGGCTTGGTGCAGAAACACCCTCTGGTTGTTGGAGATGGAGTGGGGAATTGGATTTAGACAAAAACCAATGAGAGCCCTGACTTTTTCAATCTGGGGAAATGATAGATGCTACTGCAACATCGCTCTATGCTTTCACGGTGACGGGTGGGGGGGGGGGGGGGGGGGAAGAGGAATTGGATTGAGACGACAACCAAGACAGGTCCTGACTTTTACAGTCTAGGGTACTGATACGCCGACATAAGAGAAAAAGCACAGCACTGCTTCTACATCAAGTCCATAAGCAAAGCAGGTCAAGCAGCATTGTCTGAATTTTCAAGAAGGCTCAGCACCCAGTAAAAATGGTGCTTGCAGTACATTTTTTTATGGGTTATCATAAGGCTTGGGGATAACTGAACAGAGTGGAAATTGCTACCCTTAAGAAAAACATAGGGGAGTAACCTGCACGGTGCAGTAGATACTACCAGAAGAAGCTTGCTGGGCAGACTGGATGGACCATTTGGTCCTTTTCTGCCATCATTTCTAATTTTTTGTGCTTCAAAGATCCAGACATCACCAAGCTATATAAATGTAAAATATTGCAGTCATTATCAAAAATAATAATGCATTTCATTTCAATTCAACAAAATAAGGAGCAGATTTTCAAAGGGTTACGTGCGTAACCCCCGAAAACCTGCCCCTTCCACCCCCTGCGCGCGCCGAGCATATCTTGCATAGGCTTGGCGGCATGCGCAAGCCCTGGGTCGCGCAGAAGTCCCGGGGCTTTCCTGGGGGGGCGTGTTGGGGGCGTATCAGGGGCGTGTCACGGCGGCGTATCATTGGGGGGGTGTTCTGGGGCGGGGCCGTGGGCGTGGTTCCGGCCCAGGGGCATTCTGGGGGCATGGCCGTGGCCTCCGGACCAGCCCCCAGACCAGAACATGGCGCGCCTCAGGCAGGCGTAACTTGTAAAATAAAGGTAGGGGGGAATTAGGGCTGGGGGGTGGGTTAGATAGGGGAAGGGAGGGGAAGGTGGGGGGGGGGGCCGGAGGGAACGGAGGGTGGCTGCGTGGCTCGGCGCGTGTAGGCTGCTGATTTTGCGCAGCCTTGCGCGCGCCGACCCTGTATTTTATAACATGTGCGCAGCAGTGTGCGCATGTTATAAAATTGGGAGTAGATTTGTTCGCACCGGGTTGCGCGAACAAATCTACTCCCGCGTGCACCTTTTAAAATCTACCCCTATATATTTATCATGGATTAAGAAGAAAGAGTAAAAACACTGAATTACAGTAAAGAAAAGCTTAAATGTGTATGTTGTGCCATGAGAAGGGACTAAAAGTGGGTTCCTATTCTGTTAAGACTGCTGGAGATGTGGACTCCATGCTTCACAAACCAACATCATCGACTAATTTATTTATTTATTGCACAATGCACATATAAGAATAAATGACTATAAATACTAAATCCTGGAAATATTGCTTATAAATGGTCCTCAGACTTTAAAAACAATTATTTTTCCCCCTATTAAAATAGAAGGCTTTAACTTGGAGCAAAAAGATTTTCCTGTATAGTCTTCTATCTACACGGCCAATGTCTGAAATAACTAATGTGAGACCATAAATCCTACAAACTAGTTCTGTCTTAACAAAGAAATATAGAAACTAGCTGATGGCAGATAAGGTCCTCTTGGTCCACTCAGCCTGATGTGGTGTCACAGATCTCCCTTCATCTGAGATCTATCCCCTCTTCCACTAATGTCCCTTGGTGTCGTTCCCATGACACTGTTTTGGCTCCTATAGCTTCTGCTGGACGTCTGCTCCAGGTGCCTCTAATCCTCACAGTGAAAAATATTCTCTCACTTTCTTTCAGGTTCATATGATGACCCCCTTGTTTTTGAGCTCTTCATTCCATGTAAAATACTACTGCTGGTACCTTATTGAAGCTTGCCAGGAATGTGAATGTTTGCATCACTTCTCGTCTTTCCCTTCTTTCTTCTAGAAAGTACTTTAGCTCCTGCGGGCTGCAGTGCACCATTTTGTATGCACCATTTTGGTGATCCTTCTTTGAATTGCCTCCAGCTTGTCCATGTCTTTTTGTAGATGTCTCCAGAACTGCACAGTGTTCAAACAGTAGAGACCTCTGCAGAGGTAGCATTACTTCTCTCTTTCTACTAGTGATACCTTTATGCACCTAAATATACGGTTAGCTTTCCCCATAGCTTCGCCACGCTGACCGAGTGCTTGAGGGCTTCGGTGATTATGACCCTCAATGTCATTTTCCTGTTTGGTGTTTGCAAATTCTTCCCTTCTAAAATGGAATTTGGATCTCTGCAACCAAAATGTATGAGTTACCATGTTTTGTGTTCAAACATAGTTGCCAAAACCAGAAAATTCTTCAACTGTTTTAAAGTCATCTTTCATGTTATCCATCCATCCTGATATATCTTTTATGTTTGATATTTTTATGTCACCTGGAAGCAGGCACGCAATACGTTCTCTTCTAGTCCTTCCATAATGTCACTTATAAGTACCTTGAAAAATACGGGACTAGCACTGATCCCTGTGACACCCTGTTTGTCAATTCTCTTCGTCAAAGTGGATCCTGTTGACCACCATCTTTCAGAGTCTTCTTGCTGAAGCAATTTCATACCCACTTTATAGTTTTTCTTTTAATTTCCAGATTAGTTTCCTCTTCTGTGTAGATCAGTGTCAAAAGCCCTACTTAAAAAACAGATAGGTCACATCTACTGCACATCTCTGATCTACTAGTGTGGTCATCTTAGTTAAGATATCAAGACCTTTGTGAAACCTTGCTGTCTATGAACCTGTAACCCATTGGCTTCAAGGTACTGCACTATCCTTCGGCAGTTTTCAAAATGTAACCACCAGTCCTTCCCTCCCTCCACCAAAAATGGCAAGCACCTGCACCTTCAGAATTAAAAAACTGAAGGTCCCCCAGGCCTTCCCTATCACGCCCTGGACCCTTCTTATCCGATCTATGGATTTCAGCTATCCAAATAGGGTAGGAATGAGCCTCAGGTGCTCGTTCCCCACCAGCCCAGTATTTAACAATGGCACCAGCAGCTCTGAGATCAGCACTGTTTTGTTGTATGGAGAGCTCCGTATGGATAGATTAGTCCACAAGAGAAAATGCCACCAACCTTA
Organism: Rhinatrema bivittatum; assembly: GCF_901001135.1. NCBI lineage: Eukaryota > Metazoa > Chordata > Amphibia > Gymnophiona > Rhinatrematidae > Rhinatrema > Rhinatrema bivittatum. The sequence goes on along the minus strand of NC_042622.1, from coordinate 39,275,676 downwards.
TGGCCTGCAGACACCATTTTAAAATACTGAGCTGGCAGGGCAGAAGTGCCTGGGGATCACGTCTGCTCCATTTGAACAGCTACGGTCTGCAGATGAGGGGTGGGGGTGAGAGGTGGAGGGAGATAGGGGTCAGCCCATAGGACCTTCAGCTCTTTAATTTTAGCAACACAGGTGCTGGATTGTGTTAGCGGAGAGAGGGTCCCCTGACCCCAGACACTTACTCTTCCTCTTCCTTTTTTTATTTTGATTCATTTTGTCTGTTCCATTTCAAACCATAAGTAATAAACCATAAGTGAAACAAAAAAAGAAAACAAAATTTTAAAAATCAGCGCGCATACTTCTAGTGTATGTTATGTTTGGCGGTCCACGGGCTACTCCCGCGGACCGCTGCACTCACCTTCCTGGCTGGGCTTCTCCTGCCTGCTCCAAACATGTTTGCCCGGGCTCCGCACGGCAGCCCGCCGCATTCCGTCGCAGCAAGATGCTGCCGACTCCTCACATGGCCTGATGCTGCCGGCCGCAGCTGACGCACCTCTCCCTCGGCACGCGCATGCGCCCGACCTCTCTTAATTTAAAGGGCCAGTGATGGGAAAGGCCCTGCAGTGCTGGATGATGATGTCACTACTAAAACCCTATAAAGGGCCCACTCGCTCCTGCCCTTATCACCTCAGCAACAAGTCCCCTACGCCCACAGTAGAGCGCGTTGCTCCAGCGTCTTGTCTTCAGTTCCAGCTTTGTGTTTTCTCCTTGCCTGTGCTTCTCCTTGCCTGACCTACCCTGCCTATCTGTCCCTTCTTCCCTTTTGGACGGATGCTGTGTTTGATCTCAACCTGATCTCGGATACGCTTGACTGTTGCCTGCCTCTGACCACTGCCTGCCACCGGATGCACCTGATCACCGCCTGCCCCTGACCATTTCCCAGACCTTGGATTTGTCTGATCTCCATCTGCTTCGACCCAACTACCCAAGGAAGACCACTTCTGGCCCCGGCACCCAAAGGCTCAACCCGAGGGGAAAGAGGTCTGTTATAGGCGAAGCATCAACTGGGCCTCTGCTTTGCCCGGGTACATCTGCCGACAGTGGGAACCTGCAGGGCTTCTCCCTGCAGGTTGCGCCAGTCCTGCCTCGGCCCAAGAGTCCACCGATGCAATACTGAATATCAAGAAAAGAATTTAAGGCATCTACTTTCTTCTGATCCTCCTCTTCACTAAACCCACCCTCCCCTTTAATTCTTACTATTCCCCTCTTAGTCTTCTTTTCACTTATGAAAAGAGAAGAAGACATATTATGGAAAACATTTAGCATAATTATAGCACAGGCTGTGTGGGAATTAACATTTGAATTCATATACAGCTTTTAAAACCTATATAAACATTCTTTTACCTAAAGTGGATCTACTTAGATGCTCTAAGGCTTGCTGCAAGATGAGACGCAAAAATATCATTATATTCAGGGTTTTGAAAACTGCATCTAGATCTGGAAAGGAAATTCATGACTCTGGACTACCCATCCAGAAAGCTGCCTAAAATTAAGTATACAGGAGGATCTTGAAATGAGCAGCCCATGCCAATAGCCGTCCAAGGGCAGATTCTAGGCCTCTAACAGCCTGCATAACCTTTGGAAATCATAAACCCTAACTGCTTAGTGAGGATGTGCATGCAGTGGGATTTACCTGCCTCAGAGCTCGTGCACTTAAGGGGACCTGACACGTCTCTTCTCCGCTCGGCCCACCCTGGCAGGTCTAAGAGATCTGTTTTGCTGGACTGTTCACCTGTGCGTTACAGGAACTTGTATAATGCATGAACATGGGAGGAGGGGGCACCATTTCTGTTGCAGATTACACCAGACAGGACAATGTAACAATGAAAGATCTGCTCTGATGGCAGAACAGCTGATGTGCATTGCAGAGAAAACACATTGCCATGGCACTGTTTCTAAATTGTCTTTACTTTAATATGTCATTTTCTGAAAATGTTTTCCTAATGAAAGTGCTTTTTTTTTTTTATTTTAAAGATTTTTCTTTTCCTTTTTTTTACATTAGTGGAGATGAAACGTTGCGAATGTTCCTGGGCAGGTGGTGGAGCACTGACTACAAACCTATAACAAACGCGTTTCTAATTTCTAATTGCCGAACATTATACTTTCAGCTTTTATTTTATGTAGCCTAGGAATCTCAGGGTTTATTATAATCAGATGGCAGAAACATCAGAGGGGAAAAAAAAAAAAAGACTCCTCCCTCCCCTAATGATTTTCTCCTTGTTATGGAGAACCGCTGCTAAATTCTTGGGGGAAAATGGGATAAAAACGGAAAAGAAAGGTCCCTGATTACAGTACCAGAAAGGCTGGCCCCCATTTACCCGATACCCAGCTGCCCAGACCACAGAACATCACTGCCAATGCCATGGCAAGAACCTTTCTGCTATTGCCCTCCCTCTCAGCCGCTGGCACAAAAGAGCAGGTGCAAGCTACGTATGCTGGGGTTTAACATGTGCACTTTATCCAGGTTTCCACAGGGCAAGCACACCTGTCTGGTTTCCCGTTGAAAATCCGGGTAAAACTGCCTGTCTAGTGTGATGTGGGCTGTCTGTCCAACTGTTCCTGAGAAATGCGTGCGATCTGGAACATAGAAATTGTCCAACTGGGTAAGACTAAAGGTCCGGGCGTCTCTGACAACAGCAGCTGAGGAGGGGGCAGGAAGGAGGGAAGGGGAGGCCGAGAGGGGGGACAGACTGCTTTAGAGGAAGGGTATGAAAAGCAGGACATCTGCTGTCAGATGCCTCCCAGTTTCAGTACTTTATGCAAAAATCTAAAAAAAAAAAAAAAATTCAATTTGCAACATAAATCAATTTACATAGAAAAGTAAAAAAAATGTAATCTTCACTTGTACAAAGAACATTTTTCACACACCACTTGTACTGTAAACTTTCTGAAGCGACTGCACAATTTTATGAAATGATATCCTAGCTCCGCTATGGTAGCAAGCAATAAATAAAACATACAAATTACATCATTGGACCTGGGGGTGTATATTTCACATTTTTTTGCTTTTTAAAATTACCAATTTCACTTGACCTAATAAAAAATTCGCTAAAACCATAGATTGCCTGTCATTGAAGCTATATTTTATGCCTAGTATAAATATACTCTGTTCAGACGTCAAGAATTGCAGGCAAAAAAAAACCCAAAAAAAAAACCCCGCTATTTAATGGATGGAAAAAGTGGCTTTGGGTAAGAGTCCTCGCTATGGTGTCCCTCTGAGAGCCATGGGGGGGATGCGAATCCCTCTCTCTCTCTCTCTCTCTCTCTATCACTCTCTCTCTATCATGATCTCTCTCTCTCTGTCTATCACACTCTCTCTCTCTCTCTCCTGGAAGGGACTGGGTTCTGAGTCCTTTCTTTCAGACCCACATAAGAGCTCTCAAGCCCCCCGAGCAGGACCCTGGCTGAAGCCCTCTCTCTCCCTCCCTCACCGGGACACCTGCTCCCTTACCCTTTCTGTTTGGGACAGGGGGGTCCAGGCTTATTCTCTCTACGATCTGTGGAAGGGCCAGGATTTTTCAGCCTCCGGGCTCATCGGAATGATCTGTGCCTGACGGATTTCCTGAGATCTGCAGTTATGGGCCCCTCCCGGCAGACTTTGCTGGTTCTGTTCCTAAATCCTTCTCTCTGTACTGAGTGCGGGGCCTCCTTCAGCTTTTCAAAAAAGCTGAACGCAAAGGAAGCAAAATGGTTTGTCTCTCACTCAAATAAACAGCCAGAGCTTCCAGGTACAGCAACAGCTTTGTCAACAGCAGGTGATATTCTGAAAGTTGCTATAATCAGATCTGTGTCGGGGAAACATTTTTCAGCCGTAAAAAAATAATCCTCGGTTTCTCTTTATTCTTTTTTCTGGGCAAAGCAGACACAATATTTTACAGAACACGTGGCATGAATTTCACCAATTTAAAATTCAGTTTTGCAGCCAAATTACAGGGTGAAATCTAATTGAAATTATCAATATCCATTAAATAGATAGGGGTAGATTTTTAAAAAATACGCGCGCGTCCATGGCCGCGCGATTTTATAACATGCACACACTGGTGCACGCATGTTACAGAATTGCGGGCGGCGCGCAGAAGGGGGAAAGTTTCATTTTTGCTATATTCGCGCGGCAACGCATCGGGGCTCTCCCCAATTCCCTCCCAGTTCACTCCAATTTAGGAGCGGGCTGGGAGATAACTTTCCTACCCCCTACCCTAACCTCCCTTCCCCTATCCCTCTCCTCCCCACCCTTTAAACCCTATTTTAAAAATGTTAATCTTTTTTTACAAGTTACTTCAGGCCGGCGCGCAAGGCTCCAGGACAGCGAAAAATGGCGCTGTCCCGGCCCGCCCTCCGCCCCACCCCTCCCAAAACACACCCTCCGGCCCACCCCTTCCAAAAGGCCCAGCAGTTGAGTGCATGTAAAGGCCGGGATTTATGCACACAGGGCTTTAAAAATCTGCCCTATAGGTTTTTGTTACAGATATACCCATAAAAGGAGAAACCAAATCTCCCGAGTTAGAAAAATTCAACATTAATAACTGGGTGAAAAAGAAGCTGTCAACCAGGACAAGCTATAGAACTTCTGAACTTAAAACAATTCTCCTAAGTAAAACGCTCAGGTAAAAGGAACATATACTCAGTTAACAGTGCGCTCCAGTGGAGCGCACTGTTAACCCGCGATTGGACACGCGTTTTGGATGCGCTAGCTTTACCCCTTATTCAGTAAGGGGTAATAGAGCGTCCAAAACACGCTAGCATTACCCCTTATTCAATAACGGGCGGATTTTAAAAGCCTTGCTCGCGTAAATCCGCCCGGATTTACACGAGCAGGGCCTTGCGCACCGGCACGCCTATTTTCCATAGGCCGCCTGCGCGCGCAGAGCCCCGGGACACGTGTAGGTCCTGGGATTTTCGGAAGGGGGCGTGTCGGGGTGGGGCCGAACGGCGCGGCGTTTTGTGGGCGGGATGCGGCGTTTCGGGGGCGGGCCAGGGGGCGTGGTTTTGGCCCGGGACATTCCGGGGGCGTGGCCGCGCCCTCCAGAACCGCCCCCGGGTCGGGTCTCGGCACGCCAGCAGCCCGCTGGCACGCGTGGATTTACATCTCCCTCCGGGAGGCGTAAATCCATGGATAAAGGTAGGGGGGGGGGTTTAGATAGGGCCGGGGAGGGCAAAAGAAAGTTTCCTCCAAGGCCGCTCTGATTTCGGAGTGGCCTCAGAGGGAATGGAGGCAGGCTGCGTGGCTCGGCGTGCACCAGCTGCCCAAAATCGGCAGCCTTGCACGCGCCGATCCAGGATTTTATAAGATACGCGCGTATCTTATAAAATCCAGCGTACTTTTGTTGGCGCCTGGAGCGCCAACAAAAGTACGCGAACGCGCTTTTTTAAAAAAATCTACCCCTAAGGGGTAATAGCACGTCCAAAACATGTGTCCAACCGCTCCAAACCTAATAGCGCCCGCAACATGCAAATGCATGTTGATGGCCCTATTAGGTGTTCCCACGCGATACAGAAAGTAAAATGTGCAGCCAAGTCGGGCACTGGGAAAGTGCACAGAAAAGCAGTAAAAACTGCTTTTCTGTGCACCCTCCAACTTAATATCATGGTGATATTAAGTCGGAGGTCCCGAAAGTTTAAAAAAGTAAAAAAAATTGAAATAGGCCCGCGGCTCGCGGGTCGAAAACTGGATGCTCAATTTTGCTGGCGTCCAGTTTCCGAAGCCGTGGCTGTCAGTGGGCTCGAGAACCGATGCCGGCAAAATTGAGCGTCGGCTGTCAAACCCGCTGACAGCCGCTGCTCCTGTCAAAAAAGAGGCGCTAGGGATGTGCTAGTGTCCCTAGCACCTCTTTTTACTGCTGGCCCTAATTTTAATAAATTAAAATACTGTATTGTGTGCACAAGAGAGTGGCCTGTGCGCGCACCGGGAGAGCAGGCGCTCGCCCACTCTCCCACGATTTTACTGTATCGGCCCGTCAGTAAAAATAGTTGTTGGTTATATGCAAGGTCTCACATACTCTACAGGACTCTATATGGTAGTAAAGGTGAGCTATCTCTGCCGTACAGATTGCTCATGGCAGAGTGGTCTCTGTATGATAGCAAAAATGAGCTGTCTCTTCCACACAGGTTGCTCATGGCAGAGCAATCTCTGCATAGTAGTGAAAGTGAGTTGTCTCTTCCATACAGGTTGCTCATGGAAGAGCAGTCTCTGCCACACAGGTTGCTCATGGCAGAGCGATCTCTGCATAGTAGTGAAAGTGAGCTGTCTCTGCTATACAGGTTGCTGATGTCAGAGCAGTCTCTGCATGGTAGTGAAAGTAAGCTCCCTCTGCATTGCAGTAAAAACCAAGGCTTTGGTGTGCAATTTGTGCGGTCACTCAAGACAGCTGTGTGGAGCAGTAAAAATGTTGAGGAGTTGCAGTGCTTTGGGGATCCACCACCACTGCTGAGGGGGCTGTTCCTCCTATCTGAACAGAGCACCACCAATGCTAAAGTCAGCTCTGGGAAAGCAAGCTGTCTGCAGGGTACAGGTCTCTCATAGGATAACTGTCTTTACAGAGCTTGCAGCTGAAGAGCAGTCATTCAACTACCAAATAAAACTCTTCCCTAAGTGAGCATAAAATGTTTTAACCAATGCTTTGTCATTCCATTAGAAATGTAAGAGCATATTTTGGATTTTTGGTAGGAGTGGGGTGGGGCAGAGTAACCAGTTTTGGCCTAAATACTGAAGCAATTACATTATTAATTATCAAGATGGGCTCAAAAAATGATCTGCAGGAAAAGGGAGGTGATATTGCCCCTGTATAGGTCACTGGTGAGCCCTCATTTGGGATACTGTGTATAATTCTGGAGACCACACCTTCAAAAGGATATAAACTAGGGTAGCCAACTGGCTCTGGATTTTCAGGACAGGTTGATCCAGTCCTGGTTTTACCCCATTGCATGCAGGGATATGTTCTCATTTCCCTATTGCAGTTCTTAAGAAAAGCAAGACTGTAGGTACCTGCTTGCAGGGAAGTAAAAACAGGACTGGATCAACCTACTCTAAAAATCTGGATCTGGTCCAGAGGGTGGCTACTAAAATTGTTAGTGGTCTTTGTTCTAAAGCATATAGGGATAGACTTAAACATGCATGCCCTAGAAGAAAAGCGAGATATGGAAGATATAATAGAAACATTTAAATACTTCCCAAGGTATTCAACGGAAAGGAGGCTCTAGAATGAGAAGTCATGGGATGAGGGTGAAAGGGGGAGGACTCAGGAGAAATATAAGGAAATATTTCTATATGGAGAAGATAGCGGATGCATGGATCGGCCTCCCTGTGTAGGTGGTGGAGACAAGGACAGTATCTGAATTCAAGAAAATATGGGATAAATATAGGGAATCTCTGAAGGAGACAAGGAAATTGGTAAGCTAAATTAGTTAGATGAATAAGCAGACTAGATAGGCTATATGATCTTTTTCTGCAGCCACGTTTCTATCCTTCTATGTTTTAGCACGTTTCAAAAATTTGAAAAGCGCTATTAATTCGGAAGTGGCTGCCTGTTCCTCAGAGGAGCTGTCCAGTCTACGGTGCTGAACAGCCGTGAAACGCTCTAATAAAACCCCTTGAGGTTTACTGCACATTCAGTTTATTTCACAGGTCCCTTTTCAGTTCTCCTTTGGAATATCACTGCTACCTAAAGATGCTATAAAACTTGTTTTATTTCACTCCAGTTTATTTGGCAAACTTGGGAGAGGTGGTCTTCAAGCCTTCCAAGCCACAGGGTTATGCTTTTTGGTAAGTTAATTTGTGCAAATAAGGCCTTTTCAAAATCTTTCTCCCATTCACAGAGCACCTCTACATTTTTCTCACTACTCAGAAAAAAGTAAAAAAAATCAGCATAGGCAGAAATCTTTCCAGAACAGAATGTAGGTTTGGTAAAAAAAACAAAACAAAAAAACAAACCTAAATTGTTGATTTAGTTCCAATAGCCATTTTGGCCCTATAAAACCAGACTCTTAGTAGGTTGTGATGCTTTTTTTAAAGGCCCTACAAAGGAGCCAGCCCAATGCTGTACACCATCATGCAAGAAATCTGGGATCGATTGCAAAGCCTAGCCTCTGCTGCTGGGACCAGTTGGGATTAGAGTGCTCTGGAGGCAGCCTTTGCAGTTCCTGAGAAAGGATGGGAAGGAAGCTCAGTCATTACACCTTGGTGACACATGTGGCCAGATGCAGGGTGCATGCATATCAGATGCCATAGGGAGCTGATGACTCTCACGAAGACGGATGGACTAAATGGGAGGTGGGGGAATGTTCAAAAAGGTAGTCACCCTAGGTGGTTGCAAATGAAGACTCATGGCACTATAGCCCATTAGAGACTGGTTCTGACTGAGCTGGGCTAAAATAAAGACAATGAGCTTTCAAGATCTCCCAAAGGAGCTCATTTGTTAGTCTGTAAGAGGTATCACAGCCTACTATGACATTAGTTGATTAGAGATGTGCATGGAAAAATCAATTTGGGGTTTTTTTTTGTTTGGAAGTTTTATTCATTCATTTTTATTTGTTCATTTGATGTTTATTTTGGTTTATTTCATTTACTTGAAATAAACACCAAAGCAAAATAAACAAAACAAAACAGAAAATAAATGATTGAAAAAACAAAAGTAAACAAAGGGACCAGATTCCCTCTCCTCGATGTCGCCAATCTCCCTACCTCTGAAATAAAAAAAATTAACCCCTCAGGCTTCTCCTTTCTCTCCACTTTCCCTGGACCCATCTTACCTTATCTGTGGGTTGTAAGGAATCAGAATTGGTGGGCATGAACCCCAGTCACTCCTGCCCAGTTCCATTTTCAAAATGGTGTAAGCTGGCACTGAGGCTTGCACCATTCTGACCAAGTGTTCTATGTCATTACAAAAAAAAAAAAAATGGCACTGGCATCTGGGAACTGGGCAGGGCAGGAGTGACTGGGGATCATTCCTGCTCAATTTCGACTCTTTGCGACCCACAGATGGGGCAGGATGCCTATGAGAGAGTGGGAAGATAGGGGAAGTCCTGGGGAAGGCAAAGGGGACGTTAAGGGGGTGGGGATTCAGGGGCAAGGGTTGCCAGTGGCAGCAGCAGCAGCAGGAGACCAGGCTGGGGGATGCATTCCAAAACGAAAATCCCAATTAATTGCATTGTGGTTTCCTTATTGTTTTGTTTTGAAACAACATGTAACTAAAGGGAGTATTTCAAAGTGATTTTTTAAATAATGTTTGAAAACAAATACACACCCCTTCCAGTTGATGGAATAAGAGCTCCGGCAATCAAAATGATAACATTTACCAACAATATGCAGGGGCTTCCGCCCCAGTCACCTGACCCTTACTGATCCACCAACAAACCTTTCTTTATATTTTAGGTCATTATATTGTATTTTGTAGACTGCCTAGTATTCCTTGATCCGCTCTGTCTTTCACAGCTTTGTCTTGATGATTCAAAATTCTTTTATTTTTAAATTTCTCGACTGCAAAAAAATAAATAAATACATAAAATGTGTCCTTTAAAGGTGAATGCACAATAAAATCAAATATGGTGAGAAAAACCAGAGGGGATCATTTGGTATTTAATGGTCACGTTTAAATTGTGCCTAAAAGCACAATGGCAGTCTGACCCTGGCGTTGGGTTAAAGTTGGCCCTTGCACTAAGTCATGTACATTGTTTAACTTTGGGATAAAAAATTCTCCAGATGTCAACAGGATCATTAGCATATAAAGTAGATGTTAGCCCTTTGGTAAATTTTTGGCAATGCTCTAAACAATTCCTATTAAGTTCAGAATCAATAGTGCAATTACAGTCTTGTCCTAAAAAAAAAAAAAAAAAAAAAAAGAGGGAGGGAACCACTCCAGTTTAGTACTTTTTAACACCTCTTGCTGTTTTTATTTTTTTGGTTTAATACAAATGAAAAATGTGTTTACTATTTGATATATTGGACTTGTACATTTTGTGATTGAGATGTTATGTCTTCAGCTGTTAAATTTAAAATTCAATAAATATTGTGATTGCTATAGATAGGCAGGATATATCAAGAGTATTTATTTGATTTATATTCTGCTTTTCAGGGCTTTGAGGCAGATTACATTCAGATATTTCCCTATCCTCAGAGGGCTTATAATCTAAGCTTATACCTGAGACAACAGGGACTTGCCCAAGATCACAAGAGGCAGTAGTAGGATTTGAACCCTGGTTTGTGGCCCACTGCTCTAACCACCAGGCTACTCCTCCACAGATTAAATTATACATGCCACCCTTGGTCATTGTAGTGTACATTTTCAAAGACTTAAAAGTCAGCCATGAAAAGGTAAAGAGGATTTCCAGCCACCCAAGACTATACATCGCCTTTTAAAACATGCACAAATTGCCCAACTAATAAAGAGGGCTGCTGTATTGGATATGCACGCGTACCTTAACATGCTTAAACACGGTATGCACATGTAAACAGAGTGCTGGTAATGCTCCTGACTTTACGCTAGCTCGCCTGAATGTACGCGCATTTACTCTCCCAGCCAGCTGACTTTCCAAATGTGACGCGCGGCAGGTTCCATGTGTTTGAAGATTGCCTTATTCTGTGCAGCACCTCAAACACGCACTTTGCTTAAAAAGTTATTCCTGAAAGTGGCAGGAGATTAAAACTGCAAGAGTGGCAGAAACCCAGGCAATGGTCACAGCTGACGGATCGTAGAAAGTGGAGTTCTATAGATGAAACCTTCTTTAACCCAAATCGGGGCAGACTGGACAAATCAGGTCAGCAGTGCCTTAGCTCAAGAAGGCAGCAATAACGTCCTCCCTCCCCCACCCTCCACAGCTCTGACCACTGCAGGCCATCTCTGGCAGTTCAGTCTGTGGCCAGTGCCGGTGACTGCCCTTCAGGGAGAGCCTCCTGCATATCCCCACGTCTCTTCCCTTGGAGAATAATCTCCAGTTTTGGGTGGCACGCTGGATTGATGACAACTGTGTTTACTGCCCTCTTGGACCCGGGCTCACTCCCTTCATCCTTCCCTGGTACTTAATCATATCAGCCCAGATAATCATCACAATTCATGCAAAAGGCTGCAGCAGCTCGGGAGTTTTACCCGGGGAATCCCCCGTGGTCTCTTGCCCTCGCCTCAGCGGCAGGGTCTTTGGATTGCCCCCAGGTCTTCGTAGCCGTACCAGATCCAGGGTCATGTGCTGCTGCCCCTGTGCTTTCAGATTCGCCCTCACCCCCAATCCAGATGAAGCACATCTGGGTTTATCTGCTTCCCCACGGGGGTTTCAGATCTCCTATTCCCCCCCCAGCAGATTCTCTGCCATTGCCCCTCTCATCCCCTCCCCCCCCCAGCGGATTCTCTGCCATTGCCCCTCTCATCCCCTCCCCCCCCCCAGTGGATTCTCTGCCATTGCCCCTCTCATCCCCTCCCCCCCCAGCGGATTCTCTGCCATTGCCCCTCTCATCCCCTCCCCCCCAGCAGATTCTCTGCCATTGCCCCTCTCATCCCCTCCCCACCCCCCACCCCCAGCAGATTCTCTGCCATTGCCCCTCTCATCCCCTCCCCCACTCCCCGCAGCAGCAGACGCAGGCTTAGGATGGATGGGGGCTGCTTTTCTTTCACTAATCAGATTTGCTCTTCTGGCCTTTTCTTCTTCAGCAGTTTCTTGCTTGGGGGCGGGGGGGGGGGGGGGGGGTTGTTTGTTACAGGTTTGGGGATTTGTTCCTTCTCTAGAATTCTTTTCCCTTTTCTGTTAGCTCTGACCACGAACGTGTTTTGTTTTTCATTTCTGGACTCGGTGCCCTTTACACTGACCCCACCCCGGGCAGCAGCTCAGTGGGTGGAGGGGAGCCCCCCCCCCCCCCATGCCACTGCTGGCTGACGGGAGCCACCACCGAAGCAATTATTGCGATCCTGAGAACACCACCTCTGGGGGGAGCATCCATTTCCCTCTCAGTTTTGGACTTCACTTGCTAAAAATGGAAGAACCTTTTTTTCTTTTTCCTCCCTAAATCAATGTCTCTGTTGCTTTCCGCTGTTTCATTAGCAGTGGGGACAGACTTCTTTGGTTCCTCCTGCGCTGCTTTCTCAGCCTGCTCTCCTCGCAAGTGAGGGCATGCCATGGTTATATAATTAGGGCTTTTATAATGAAAACGCCTCATATATTCACCACTCACAAAGGCAAAGTAATCAGAAAATGGAAATGCTAAACAAATACTTGTGTTCAGTATTTAATGAAGAAGGCATTGGAGAAGGAGTAGGGGTGGGAGAGATGCCACAGAAGAGAGGGCTGGTGCGGAACTGAAAGCAGACAAAACTATGGGGCCAGATGGGATTCGTCCGAGGGTATTTAGGGAGCTCGGTTTATATACTGGCGGCACACTCCTCAGATCATGGCGCGTTACAAAAGCTTGAACGTACTTCAAAATGGTGGGGCCTTTGGAGAGAGGAGAATGCTGGAGGCTGTCCCGGTTCTTAAAAGTAGTAACAGGGAGGAGGTTGGAAAAATAATGGAGACTGTACTGAAAGGAAGGGATAGTGAACTATAATCCAACAGGTTGTAGGCTCTGGGGCAGTGTAGTTCTACCAGAGAGTGCTTGCGTCAAGCTAATTGATTTCTTTGATTGGGTGACTAGAGAATGAGATCAAGGACATGCACTGGATGTGATTTACTTCAATTTCAGCAAAGGTTTTGGTATTGTCCCACATAAAAGGCTCATTAATAAGCTGAGCAGCCTGGCCCCCAGGCGGAGGACTGGATTAGAAACTGGCTGAGTGGTAGGACAAAGGTGGGTAATGGTAGATGGGAAGGTGATTAGTGGAGTGCCTCAGTAATCTGGTTCTTGTGACATTGCAGAGGACTTAGAAGGAAAAGTTTGCCTTTTTTTGCAGATGATGCTAAGATCTGCAACAGAGTGGACACACTTGGAAAAGTAGACAGAATGAAAAGTGATCCAAGAAAGCTTGAGGAATGGTTGACCCCCTTGGCAGATAAGATTCAATGCAAGAAAATGCAGTCATGCATTTGGGGCTCAGATGTCCAAGAAAACGGTGCACTGGGGATGAAAAACTGTGCACCAACCAAGACAGAAAACTTGGGATGATCATAACTGATGATCTCAAGATCGAAAAAGAGCATGATAAGGCAATGGCCAAAGGAAAAGGGGTACTAGGTTGCATAGGGAGAGGCCTAACAGCAATAAGAAAGAGTTGATAATGACTCTCTACAGGTCATTGATGAGAGCTTGTCTAGAATATTGTGTCCAATTCCAGAAGTTGTACCTCCAGAAGGCTGGAGATGGTCTAGAGAAAGGATACCGAAATGGTGCAGATTCACCATCAAAAATCATATGAGATGAGACAGAAGGACCTGAATATGTATCCCCTAGAGGAGAGGAGAGAAGGAGGTGGTGGGTATGATACAGACGTTCAAATTCCTGCAAGGTATATGTAATGCACAAGAAGCAAACCATTTACAGAGGAAACATTCTCCAGAATAAGATGTCACAGTATGACGCTGCAGGGGGATAGATTTAGGAACTACATCCAAAAATATTTATTCATGGAAAGGGTGGTGGATGCATGGAAGAGCCTCCCAATGGAGTGGTAGAAGCAAAATTCAAGAAGGCAGGGGATAAGCACAGAGGAACCCTAGTTGTGAGAGGAATATCGCAGTTCAATTGGGGACTATGGCACTGCACCAGGACTGAATCTGGACAGACTAGAGGGGTGTAATGGTCTCTTTATGCCATCTCACCACATTTAAAATAAAAAATAATCAGCAAAGCAATCTCTCACTCACTCTGCTCAGAATCATAAAAACGTGTCGAAGGACAATGCAAGGGTAAGAGTAAAGTCTTCATGTAACTTTTGCACACAGGCTTAGCCCCCATTTTCAAAATTAATTTATGTGCATTGCTTAGCTTTGAAAATACTCGGATAAGTGCCTTTCACCATGCATGAACTAACCCCTGCCCTTCGTGGAGTGTAACTCATATGTGCTAACTTACATACATTCTTTTGAAAATAAAAAAGCATTGAGCAAGTACTAACTCCGCCCCAGAATGCCTGTCACTAGTGCAGGTAAAAAGTGTACGTGAAATGTGGTTACTTTCATCCTTTTATGCACACCGAGCCCTGGGCTATTTTATAGCAGCTAAAAAATCTTTAAAAAACCATATTTTATGTGCATAAAAACCACGTTTTATGAGCCTGAATGGCTTTGAAAACCAGGTCCTACATGTTTAAACCCCAGGTGCTTTGCAGACAAGAGGAATCATTCAAACTGTACAGGGCTGGTTAATTTGCCACAGCGAGGCAGGTCTTCTACTGCCGGGAGAGGCAGAATTGAATAGGAGGTCTTCTGAATGACAAATAACCTCAGTGATGCTTTTGCTAAATACGCTGAACTCACTAAAACAACTCCCTGATCCATTCTGGGGTCTTATTAAACATTCTTCTGTCTGCCTGGCGCCCGGGTGCAGAGTCCTGCAGGCGTGCTTTCCCTCTGAAAACTCTCACAGGTGCAAAGCCCCCCTGTGCACATCTGCACCTGGTTCTTCTGCAGGTAAAACCTTCGGTGGACAATAACCTGCATAGATTTCCACACATTCTTTTCTGATGCCGTCCTTCCCCTTAATCCAGTTAAAAGCAAGTACACTGTGGAAGCTTGTGCACACCCAGAGCCCGACCAAGTGACACCCAGGTCTATGCTTTTGAAAATTGTCCCCCTCACTTTTTTATGCTCAGTGTTTCAAAAACCCCAGCATTTCCTGTTCCACTCTCCTCCCCTAACCCTGTCTCGCAGCCCCTGGTGTGCCAAGGGAAGTCAGCATTAAACGTCCCCGAAAAAGACAGAGGGCCTTATTCATAGGCACAGATTGGGAAAAGTCCTTTCTGAGGAAGACCCAGCAATACCAAACAGAAAACAAGAAGCCTACAAGAGCAAATCCAGTATGAAAGAAAGACAGAGAAGCAAGGTAAACAGCAAAAGCCACTGCTCCTGCACTGCTTTATTAACAAGCGTTTTCCATGCCCATCATCCTGAGACAGAGAGACATGAAAAAATATCCCCAAAACAGTGAAAGAGAAAAGCAAAGCAAGAAACGGATTCAGTCAGAAAGAGGGTCAGATTATAACAAAAGTGAGCAGCACTGTCACTGATGCTCCTTGTGAATTGGCCAAGTCACTTCACCCTCCATTGCCTCAAGTACAAACTCTGAGGATAACTTTCACACAAATCCGTGTGGCTCCATGTATGTGCGTATATGGGCGTGCGGAGATCCACTGTAGTATTTTATAATCTGCAGATATCTGGTTAGCGCAGTTTGCAAAAGATATGTTTGTCTACCCCCAACATATGCAAATATGTTTCATTACATGTGAATATCAGCGATGCATTGATAGTGCATACTTTTTCTAACGATTTTATTGACATGAGTATATTTTACATGCAAAAAAAAAAATAGAACCTATTCGCCTAAAACCCGGATCTATATACAGAAGTAGGTGCATTTTAAAATATGCATGCATACTTTAAATTACCAGTTTGCCATTGCTTCTACCAGTTCACCCAAACCATCCCCAGTTCATTGAGACCCTCCTAGTACTTCATTCTGAACTCCCCCATTGTCATCCAGACCTCCCACCCACCCATAGCAGACAACAGACAATTCTGATAACCATTGAGCTAGATGGTGGTGCCCAGAACAATGGAAGGTGCATTGTGCAAAGACAATATGCCCTATCTGCACAGCACTGTCACAAACAAACACATGCACACACTCAAACACAGGCACACACATACATGCACGCACACAGGCACACACATGGACATGGATACATAAACACACACCCACAGGCAAAACACACAAACACCCACATACATAGTCAGACACACACACATACATAGGCAGGCACATACACAGGCAAACGTAGGCAGAGACATACTCACATAGATACAGGCACCCACCCACACACACACACACACACAGGTACCCACATACAAACTCCTCCAAACACGCACCCACACAGGTACATGCACCCACACAGACACACAGGAACCCACACACACAGACTGCTATTGACTAGACAACCCGAGCAATGCTGGATAGTGTTTGCTAATATGTTCTCTCTGCGAAACCCTGTCTCTCATGCTCCCACACACAAGGAAAGACAGACATAAGTACACACACATAGGCACACACACACACATACATGCAAGCATGCACAAGGTTGCACAAGCACACACAGGTTTGCACATGCACACAGAAATTTGCACACTCATATGCACACACACACACACACACACACACAGGGAGACACAAGCAGGCACATACAGGCAGTCAGACACACACATACATACATACACAGGCAGACACATGCGCAGGCACAGAAAGACATGCATGCGCACATGCACACAGGGAGACACCCACACAGACAGGCAGAGGCATCCACACACAGTCACAGGCACAGGCCACCCACCCCAGGGCCAGTGCTTCCATTAGGCAAACTAGGTGGTTGCTTAAAGCACTAAAATTTTGGCGGCAGCAAAATCCTGCCAGTGCAAAGCCCAGAGGGGGCGCTGTGCCAGAGCCACTACCACAATAAAAGGGAGTGCTATGTTGGAGCTACCACCAACAGGTAATTAGGAGGAGGGGGTGCATGACCGAAGGTTCACCTCCGGCGCCAAATACTCTTGCACCAGCCCTGCCTCCCCCGCGGCACAGACGCACACACCCAGGCTGTTATGGACCAGACTACCCGAGCAACGCTGGGCACGTTCCGCTAGTCTCTTATAAAATAGCAACTTACATACATTCCTCTTAGCCCACCCCAGATTGCTCCCCTAGACCGCCCTGTTTTTGCCCAGGTAAATGCGTGCGGGAAACCGAAAATACAGGCGTACTTTTGATGTTTCTAAAATAGCCTACATGCGACTACGCGTGACTCACACCCGTCTGTGCTAATCTTACGCCCATAATTCTTTTGATAATGAACTCATTCAATTGCAAGGCCTTTGGAGACAGGGAAAATACCTTAACTGAACCTGAATGCAATCCACTTTGAAGTGGCTGACCAGTCAAAAAGTGAAATCTAAATTAATAAAATGTAGGGCAGGAGGCCCTGGACTTGGAGCGTGTTCAGCTCATTACCAAGTAGATGTGCCCCCCACCCCCCATCCTAATTTCTTGTATAACTATGAGCTGTTGCAGCACTAGCTTTTGTAGTGCTCGCTGCACGGTGCAGATTCCCACCCCTCCTGGGCAGCTCTGCCGTCTTCCAGCCTGAAGCCGAGCGGAGAAGCAATGGTGTAATTAGGGAGGAAGGCTCCTTCCTGGAGGGTGCAGCAATTTATAGAGAGCAAGTTAATACGCTCTGAGCCGAACGGACTCGCTCCCGGATCTCTCGGAAGGACCGCAGTTTAGAAGAAAAAAAAAAATAAAACCTCCAGTTCATCTGTTGAGCATCACATTGTTCTGGTTTAATATTTCCCCGTCCTCTCGTAAAAGTGGAAAACAACAAAACAATGAACACCCTCTGCCCGAGACGGCTTCGTTTCAGAGAAAATTGTAATTAATAATGTAAAGCACAGGATAAACAAACAGGTCTTTTCATCAGCTGGGAAGTGCATAGGTGGGATCTGTGCACACTGCGTGCAATCAGTAACACACCTACAAAAGACACTCATGAGCAGCCGCATGTAACATATAATTATGTATTTACAGATGGGCGAATATATGCACCTCAGATTTCTACCATTTGTGCCGGGACCAGGGAATATCGCATGGCTAAGAACAGACAGAATTTCTGTGGTCGGCTTTTCTTCCGGGATCCCAGTCCTTGAGGAATGTTAATTAACAGAGAAATTGAATGGAAATTATTTGGGCATTTTATGCGAGTCCGGAGGATCCGGAGCCATGGATGCATGTAAAATGTGAATCCCCACACAGGCATCTTTTCCCACTAGGATTATATCTTTTCCACTAGGATTATATAATTTGCTTTTTTGAAAACACAACACCCATTGTTTTAACTGGAAACAACCCCGGATTTGTCAGTAGGCACACGTTATACCTGTGCCTAGGGCGGCAAATATTTAGGGGCAGCAGACTGGCAGAGGATTTTAACGCCTTCCGGCTCTGCTGTATCCCACTCAGCGGAGAACAGCCCTCTGTTACCCTGTAATAGGCCCTTACAGGAGGGGGGAGGGGGACAGCCCCAACAGTGCCAAGGGGCGGCAGAATAGCCGCAAGGGCACACATGTACGCTCATATGTCGGCTATATGAGCGCTTGGTACACATGTACGCTCATATGTCGGCTATATGAGCGCTTGGTACACATGTACGCTCATATGTCGGCTATATGAGCGCTTGGCACACATGTACGCTCATATGTGGGCTATATGAGCGCATGATATAAAATGGGCTGTGCGTGCAATTTTATATGGACGCACGCATATGCGCACAAATACGCCTCTACCGTGTAAGCAGGAGGATTTTGGTACATACGTGTGCCAACGCAATTACCAGTTTCCCCAGTCCATTCCCAGTTCACCCAGTTAAAGGATAGGAATTCCTAACCCCCTTGGTTAATAAGCTTCCCTTTTACCCTTTTAGCCCCTATCCTTAAAACCCTGCTGACCTCTTTAGTTTTTTTTTTTTTGTTTCATCCATAGCAGAAGGAAAGTTACGGGGTAGGGGTTCCTGGTGTGTACTTGTGTGCGTAAACACTTAGGCACTGGTTTCATTCATAACTCCAGGAACTCCCATGCCCTGTCCAGACCACACCCATTCCCCGCCCTTTTTTATTGCCAAAAACAAATATTTTTTTATGCAGGTACCAGGCAATATGCGTACACTCGCACGCTTTTTGAAATCTGCGCGGGGCGCGCCAGCCCGACTTCTGCATGTATCCCAGCCTTGGCGCGCATAGGGCTTTCAGAATTTGCCTTTAAATGTGTCATGGATTGCAAACAGGCAGCTCTCTTCAGATCCGAAATGTTATATTATCTGAGGGTGCCCACTCGTAGAAGATACTTCACACAGCCTCAAGGAAAGCTCCACTCTGTGCGTGATCCCCGGTGCTGGAAAAATACATCTCTTGAGGTGGGGCTGGGACGTGGGGATACGAGGCCCTGTCCCATGGAGGGGTACTCTGCTTCCTGTCTTTTGACACCTCAGGAGTGCTGCAGAATAGTGGCTGAGAGTGGATTTGCTTTCCTACAATGGTGGCATTAGAACAGTATGAACAATGCCCTCCCTTCCCCCTCCCCCTCGCTGTTACCTAATGCTGGGTTTTAGGGCCCCAGCTGCTGTGTGCATGGGAAAAAAAATGTTCATTTTGTGTCATTTCGGTTTCAGGTTCTTTATATTGTTTCATTTTCCAGCGTATATTGTTTGTTTCACTTCTTTTTATTTTAGCATTTGCTATATTTTTGTAACGTGTGTATCTTTCTTTTCTACAGTGTGGCAAAGTTTGTGAATAGCATGCGTTGGAAAGGCAAAGGTTAGTTTCCTCGTGTTCTTTTGGATGGGAAATGACACAAAACAAGAAATACTGTTGATGTTTCCATGTCGATTTAAAATGACAGCGCATCCCTACAACCCAAGGCACCATTCCCCTCACCCCTCCCACCTGCAGACAGGGTGCACCAGGGACTAAGGCTGGCCCTGTTTGCTTAATTCCCCTATAGTCATGGTTGCACTGTCACAGGTGTAAGGAGGGGAAGCTAAAGCAAATATTTCTTCATAAAACCATTTCAGGAAGGTTTAGCTCTGACTGAAGAAATGTTTCCCAGGAAGGCTGAGAAGCGGCACAGACCCAGACACACTCTGCTGCTACACATAAGCACATTTACCTGAAAACTCACACTCTCTCTCACACACACACACACACACACACACACACACACACAAGCTCTGGGCGCCAGTTCTATAGGATCAGCTGCAGGTTTCCCCATAAAGAATTCTCCTCTCCTCTCCCTGTCGTCCTCCCCCTCCCCCCTTGGCATGCACACCCTCCTACCCCCCACCTCTATTCCCGCATCCTCCCCTCTTCCCCTGGAGCGCTCCCTTGCTCGCCGAGTTTGTCGGTATGTATTTGGCTGAGGCATACTCTACATCATGTTGACAGTAGAAATTACATCCAGAGCTTATGTTTTACACTCTGCCCTGTCAGAACTCACTGCAGCCCAGTGATCAGGACAAATTGAATAACATCCCGTCCGTGTCAATATTTATTTCATTTTACAAATTCAGCCCGACGTGCGGATGGGAGGGGGGGGGGGAGCGAAACACATAAATATTAATCCAGACCGTGGCATGTAAACACAGGCAGATGGGATGGTGATGTGCACTCCGGCCAGAACACACCAGTGCAGGAGGTAGGGTAAAGCACGCCCACATTATCAATGGACAGAACATCTACAAACGAACCACCATATTGGGTCAGACCAAAGGGTCCGCCCAGCTCAGTCTCTGACACTGAGCAGGTGTTTATAACAGGGGTTCTCAATCCAGTCCCTGGGACACAACTAGCCAGTCTGGTTTTCAGGATATCCATTATGTGTATGCATGAGATAGATTTCCATACAACGAAGGCAATGCATGCAAATCTATTTCATGCATAATGATTGTGGATATTCTGAAAATCTGACTGGTTAGCTGTGTCCTGAGGACTGGGTTGAGAACCACTGCTTCAGAGGAGGACATGACATGTGCAACATGGTCCATCCTCTCTCATTCCCTCATGGTCTAGGGATGCCCCAAACCTGGGAATGATATTCCTGGCTGCTGTTTTCATCAGGGGTAGTTCAGTAGCCTGAGACACTGACCTGTCATGGAAATGGGGATCACAATACGCTAAGAGGTCTGCATCTAAATAATTTGTCCAGCTAATGTCCAGACATAGACAAACAGCAGGTTTTGAAATTTCCATTGGCTTCATCATTCCTGGCTTATCCAGCTAAGTAGTTAGCCAGCTAAAATCTTAGTGAATAAGTGAGGAGTAGTCTGGGGGGGGTTCAGGGGTGGTAAAACTAGTGGGATTTTCAAAACCTTAGCCGTATAAACTGTTTGAATATGGACATCTAAGAAACTGGCTAGGCCAAAGAATTACTTCAATACTGGTACAGGTACTCAAGTGATAGGGACAGTTAAAGTGAAAGAAGGTACCAGGCTCTCGAATCCAACCATCCCCAAACTATTCATATTTGACAACTAATCCAGAAGGCGGCAAAACTTCCTATTGAACTCTGGGCAATTTTGTTTCCCCATCTTAGCTGGATGTTAATTTTATTTTTATTCTATTTTATTTGATTATTTTTAATTTAAGTTTGATTTTGCTAACATCAAGGTTTTAATGATCCAAAGTCAACGACAAACCTTTTCCGTTGGAAAAAAATCAGCAGAACCAGGGGTCACGATTTAAAACTCCAGGGAGGAAGACTCAGAACCAATGCTAGGAAGTATTTCTTCACAGAGAGTGTGGTGGATGCCTGGAATGCCCTTCCAGAGGAAGTGGTGAAGACCAAAACTGTGAAGGATTTCAAAGGGGCGTGGGATAAACACTGTGGATCCATAAAGTCTAGAGGATGTGAATGAAGAGAAGAGGCATGGGGGTGGCTTGCGGGAATGACAGCTACTACCTGGTGATTAATACCCTTATTCAATAAACATACTCACTGTTAATGCGACTCCAACATTGCTCTATGCTTCAACGGCAAGAGGAAATGTGGAAAAAAGGATTTGCATTCACAAATAAGCATGGTAGAAGCTTGCTTGTTGCGGCGGTTACTACCCCAAACCAATTAAGCCTGATACTTCACTTTCAATGCATTATCAGCATAGCTCTCTGCTTCAATGGCAGGGGGAATGAAGAAAAGATGATTTACATTCAGACAACTACCAACAAGGACTGAATTGCATAGTCTGGGTAAATAAATAAGCATGGGAGTAGCTTGCTTGTTGCGGCGGTTACTACCCCGAACCAATTAAGCCTGATACTTCACTTTGAATACATATACAGTGCAGCTCACTGCTTCAACAGCAGGGGGGATGAAGAAAAGATTATTTATATTCAGACAACAACCAACAAGGACTAAATTGCACAGGCTGGGTAAACAAATAAGCGTGGGAGTAGCTTGCTTATTGCGGCTGTTACTACCCCTAACCAATTAGGCTTGATACTTAACTTTGATGCAGCTCCAGCACTGCTCTCTACATCAATGGTGGGGGAGTAAGGAAATTAGAACTAAAAAGTTATCAATAAGGGCCCTGAACTCAGTCAGAGTAACAGAATAAGTATGAGAGGAATAAGTGTGAAAGCTTGCTGGGCAGACTAGATGGGCCATTTGGTCTTTTTCTGCCATCATTTCTATGTTTCTATGCATATTTTAAAACTATTTTATATCTACTAATAATCTTAATTTATATTGTACTTTTATTCTTTTCTGTATTACAATATATTTTTGTAAACCATTGTGATGGTATCCCCAAATGACGGTATATAAAATCAATCAATCAATAAATAAATAAAAACAACTCCTTCCTGACCCCAGAAAGCTAACTGGAACAAATCCCTGCCTCAGCACCAAGGAATTAATATCTGCTAAGCCCAACCAGAGACATAGCAAGATAAATAGAGACGTGCGGACAAAAGCGTCCCAACCAGATGTTCAAGAGAAAACAGAGAACATCAGTCGGGCACAGAAACATGTACCAAATAAACCAAGACATGTAAAGCCAATCCCACACAGCTACAGATGCACACAAACACACACACACACACACACAACAATAATAATATGTGTGCGTCAACAGCACAGATTCCTAAGGACAGGCCACTCAGTACTGATTTTTAAATCTGATTCTGAGGCATTTCTTTTCTCAGATTAGAAGCACTACAGATCCCAGAATGCTTAGGGATAGCAGATTCAAAAACCAAAATGAGAATGAGGAAGCACACATGACCTGAGCAACTTGTCTTCACTGACACCATGGTGAACCAGTAGGAAAATCCAAGTGAAC
Organism: Rhinatrema bivittatum; assembly: GCF_901001135.1. Classification (NCBI taxonomy): domain Eukaryota; kingdom Metazoa; phylum Chordata; class Amphibia; order Gymnophiona; family Rhinatrematidae; genus Rhinatrema; species Rhinatrema bivittatum. The sequence goes on along the minus strand of NC_042622.1, from coordinate 39,252,634 downwards.
AACAAAAATGATTTTCAAAATGTTACTTGTGTATGTAGCCTCCCCTCATGTATTCCATGTTTTACAAAAGTCCAAAATACGCGGGTATTTTCACATACACATATAAGCATGTAACCAAGGGCAGTCTAGGAGCATTCCAGAGTGGGGCACTTATGCACTTAAAGATATAGTTGCGATGGAGAAAGTACAGAGAAGGGCAACCAAAATAATAAAGGGGATGGAACAGCTCCCCTATGAGGAAAGGCTGAAGAGGTTAGGGCTATTCAGCTTGGAAAAGAGATGGCTGAGGGGGGATATGATAGAGGTCTTTAAGATCATGAGAGGTCTTGAACGAGTAGATGTGAATCGGTTATTTACACTTTCGAATAATAGAAGGACAGGGGGCATTCCATGAAGTTAGCAAGTAGCACATTTAAGACTAATCGGAGAACATTCTTTTTCACTCAACACACAATAAAGCTCTGGAATTTGTTGCCAGAGGATGTGGTTAGTGCAGTTAGTGTAGCTGGGTTCAAAAAAGGTTTGGATAATTTCTTGGAGGAGAAGTCCATTAACTGCTATTAATCAGGTTTACTTAGGGAATAGCCACTGCTATTAATTGCATCAGTAGCATGGGATCTTCTTGGTGTTTGGGTACTTGCCAGGTTCTTGTGGCCTGGTTTGGCCTCTGTTGGAAACAGGATGCTGGGCTTGATGGACCCTTGGTCTGACCCAGCATGGCAATTTCTTATGTTCTTACATTTGCCAGCTTACTTGCATATTTTTACACCTGCTAATTATCTGGTGTAAGTGATATTAAACATGTTTATTGTGTAGTACTGACTGGGTGGGAGGTCTGGGTGAAGAACCAGGGGAGTCTAGATGATCTGAAGGAGGACTGGGTAAACTGGAGGACTAATTAGTAGAACTGGTAAGTTCCTTGATATGCACGTTTTAAAATAAACTGACTTACTTGTATAAATCCTAATTTATGCAAGCAGCTCCTACTTTACTTGTGTGCATAAAATATACACATGTTTATTTTTTAAATAGGTGGGTAAAGTATACACATTCAATGCATTGATATACGTGCTTTCAGAGTATTGCATGCATTCACAGGTAAACCTGCATATGTGCATATGTTGCAGAGTAGAGATGTGCATATTTTTTTTAAATGTGCATATATCACATGTAAAAAAATATAAGAAACAGCTGAAAAAGTAAGGAAAAACAGGTTAGCATTCCTAAACTACAAGAGATCTCAGAAAGAAGACAGGAAATAATATCTGGAAAAGCTAAGAATAGCTGGGAAAGTAGTCAGAAGAGTAATGATGCAAATGGGATAAAATAGGGGGATGAAACTTTTTCTAGATATGTTAATGATAGGAACAGGGTTGTTCTTCTGATGGCACTTGACGGTAATTAGTACCGGCCTCTTTTTTTCACTCTGCATCAGCACCTGGGAAATGACAGGAAGGGAGGTGCTGGATTAGAGGGCAGAGTAGCTCTGCTCTGCTTCACTCTGTTCTCTGCAGGACCCAGGCCTGTACGCTGTGACCAGGAAGAGCATCAGAACCTGCTAATTGTCCATAATATTAACCATTGTCTGTATACTGTTATTTTAATGACTGTTATTAGCACAATTACATGTTTTTTATTCCTTTGTTTCTCCCTTTAACCATTTTATGTATTACTTTGGCAATGCATGCAAAGAACATAAAAACATAAGAAATTGCCATGCTGGGTCAGACCAAGGGTCCATCAAGCCCTAGCATCCTGTTTCCAACAGAGGCCAAACCAGGCCACAAGAACCTGGCAATTACCCAAACACCTAGAAGATCCCATGCTACTGATGCAATTAATAGCAGTGGCTATTCCCTAAGTAAACTTGATTAATAGCAGTTAATGGACTTCTCCTGCAAGAACTTATCCAAACCTTTTTTGAACCCAGCTACACTAACTGCACTAACCACATCCTCTGGCAACAAATTCCAGAGCTTATTGTGCATTGAGTGAAAAAGAATTTTCTCCGATTAGTCTTAAATGTGCTACTTGCTAACTTCATGGAATGCCCCCTAGTCCTTCTATTATTCGAAAGTGTAAATAACCGAGTCACATCTACTTGTTCAAGACCTCTCATGATCTTAAAGACCTCTATCATATCCCCCCTCAGCTGTCTCTTCTCCAAGCTGAACAGCCCTAACCTCTTCAGCCTTTCCTCATAGGGGAGCTGTTCCATCCCCTTTATCAGTTTGGTTGCCCTTCTCTGTACCTTCTCCATCGCAACTATATCTTTTTTGAGATGCGGCGACCAGAATTGTACACAGTATTCCAGGTGTGGTCTCACCATGGAGCGATATAAAGGCATTATGACATTTTCCGTTTTATTAACCATTCCCTTCCTAATAATTCCTAACATTCTATTTGCTGTTTTGATTGCTGCAGCACACTGAGCCGACAATTTTAAAGTATTATCCACTATGATGCCTAGATCTTTTTCCTGGGTGGTAGCTCCTAAAATGGAACCTAACATCGTGTAACTACAGCAAGGGTTATTTTTCCCTATATGCAACACCTTGCACTTGTCCACATGACAGATTTTGTCATGATAATGTTTCCTGGATCTAAATCTGAGAAAAGCACCAGTGGTGCCCCCCCACCTCTCTCTCTCAGCCTCCTTCCCCCACTGGTGCTTTTCCCATGCCATGAGTGTGGCAGAGGAGGTACAGCAGGAAAAAGTGCTGCTCTCTTACGCCTGCTTTCTGTGGGAGGGAGGATGGGAAGGGGGGAGACTCACGCTGTGACTGAAACCCACATCCAACCGCAGGGAGCTGGGTTTCCTTGGTGGGCAGGGCACTAGAGGATTGCCTGATTTTCCCCGTTTCACCCCCAGAGGGATAATTCTGCATCTGATCTGAGTACTAGGAGCTTTCTTTTTAGAAAAATAAAATACTAGGTAATAGGGATGTGTAGCATCAAAACGTTTGATTCAGTTTCTTTTTTTTGGGGGGGGGGGGGGGCGGGGCTTCATTTGTTTAATATCTTTTTTTTCTTTGGTTCGTTTGCCAAGCTGAAAAAAACCCCATTAAAAAACAAAATTCCTCCCAAAAAAAAACACATCTGAACTGGTTTTCTAAAAAACAAAATGGGCCTCCTGTGGCCCTCAGCCCTGGCTCCTCTGACCCCCCTACTCCTGGCATCGCTCCAACCTTGGCCCAGAGTCCAGGCCCAGCTGCTTCCTCCTTGGAACCAGTCTCCCATTCAAACTTTCTGGGGCCAGGGGGGATCACACCCCAGCACCACTTACCCCTTTCTTGGGTCCTTGAAAAAGCCTAAAGGTCAGGAACGAGTCCCGCTCACGCCTACCCCCCAGGTCCAGAACTTTAAAAATGGCACCCTCCGCCTGGAGGCCACTTCACCATCTTCCTCGGCTGCAGCAGGTGCCGTTTTGTTGTACAGCTGTACGTTTCAACTGTGCTGGGAGTGGGGGGCCGGAGGGGCACTGGAAGGCCCCAGCTGGGCCCGGGAAGGTCCGGCTAGGCCAATCCAGGCCCTTGCTTAAATTATGCAAGGTGGGAGAGTGGCTGAGGGCTAAGGGATGCTCCTTTTTCACTTTTTTTTTTTTTATAATAGAACAAATACGAAAATGCCTGAAAATGTTCAGGTATGTTTTTAGGGGGCCATCTTTGGAACGAAACCACAATCCTACTGGACACAAGGATGTAGACAAGTGGCATGTTCACGGAGGTGAAGGGGAGGCACGCTTATCGGCTGCTAAGGAGAAAGCTAAATTGCTCATCAAATATTTCTGTTGCGTGCTCACTGAGGAAGATCGAGGGCAGGACACAAACAGAATTGGAAGTGCAGTAATCCTCAAATGATTTTCAGAAAACTGTGTTTGTAGGGAGCTAACTAAACTGAAAACAGATAAAGTAATGGGGCTGGAAGGGATTCATGCAAGGGTTTTAAGGGAACTTAGAGAAAGTTCATGCAAGTCCACTGGCTGACCTTTCCAATGATTCTTTAGCGTCAGGAGTAGTTCCGGAGGATTGGAGACAGGCAGATGTGCATTCCTCCTCACAAACGTGGAAGTAAGGAGGAAGCTAGTACTACAGGCCAGTTAGTCTGACCTCTGTAATGAGTAAATTAGTGGAATTGCTGCTAAATCAGAGGAGAGTGCAATTTCTGGAATCCAATGGATTGCAAGATCTGAAGCAGCATGGTTGTACCAGAGGTAGGTCTTGTCAGATGAATCTAATCAGTTTCTTTGATAAGCTGACCAGAGAGCTGGATCAGGGGGAGAGCACTAGATGTAATGTACATAAGGCCTTTGTCTTGGTTCCACTGAGTGTCCTTGGTATGGGTCCCAAAGTGACAGACTGGGTTAACTGGTTAGGTGGGAGGTGACAAAGGATAGTGGTATATGAGGAGAGGGGCACTACTAGTGGTGTGCTGTAGGGATAGATCCTTGGATTTTTTTTTTTATATCATTTTTGTAAGCCAAATTGTTTAAGGACTATTGGGAATGGTTTGTCTTTCTGTAGATGTTACAAAAATCTGCAACAGGGTAGACATCCAGGAAAGTGTGGAAACCATGGGGAATGATTTAGTAAAATCTGAAGAATGGTCTAGAATCCGACAGCTAAGATTTGATATTAAAAAATGCAGTCATACATATGGGCTGCAAAAACCCAAGGGAGTGGCACAATAAAGGGGATGCAATTCTTAATTCTTCTAAGCACAAACCAAGAGCAGAATCTGGTGATTGCATCTGAGGATCGTAAGGTGGATAACATAGCAAAAGCCAGAAACATGCTTGGATGCACAGGGCGAGGATTGGATAGCCAAAAAAAGGAGGTGATGTTGCCCTGGTATAAGTTCCTGATGCGAATTCATTTGGTGTGTATCTTCAAAATATGAATATAAATAAATAAATAAAATATAAACATATAAATCAAATAAACAAACAAAAAGATACAAATAGGTTGGAGTCATTCCAAAGGGTGGCTACTAACATGGTCAGTAGTCTTCATTCTAAAGATCTAAACATGTATACCCAAGAGGAGCGAGGATAGGGGAGATACGAGAGAGTTATTTAAATATGTTCAAAGAATCAATGCACAGGAGGCAGGTCTCTGTCAATGGAAAGGAGGCTCTGGGATGAAGGTGAAAGGGGGTAGACTCAGCAGTAATCTAAGGAAATATTTCTATACAGAGAGGGTGATGGATGCATAGAACAGCCTTCTAGTGAAGGTGGCGGAGACAAGGACAGTATCTGAATTCAAGAAAGCATGTGACAAGCACAGGAGAACTTTGAGGAAGTGGTAAGGATAGTGGAGCTGAGTAGTTGCTGTGGATGGGCAGACTAGATAGGCTGGATGGCCGTTTTCTGCTCTCACGTTTCTCTGTCATGAGAGGCATTGAGGACAGCCCTTCATGTTGTGCTGAAATGTACTCATCAGTGGAAAACAAATATGATTTAGTGTATAACATGAGAAGAAAAAGAAGCCCTGATTATTGGAGGTCCATTGCCTAATATTGTCAGCTGATTGTCCTCTGTCCTCAGCTCCACATAGAACACATCCTCGGTCCATGTCACTGTGCAGTAGCTGAGTGCGTGCAAAACAGCGCTCAGCACTGAAGAGAAAGTACCGGAAAGTCCAAGAGCAGTTACAGGCAGGGAGCAGAAGAATTTCAGTTTTACATAGTTACTTTAGCACTGGAGATCCTCTCAGAGTTCGGTAAATACTTAACCCTTTCTTAGATCTTACTAACAGACTCTGTATACACCCACATAGACCCACCCACAAGTGTGTACAAAACTGAAAACCTAGCACACACCCCCCATGTACATCAACATTACACCTGTGCTTTCATATCCAAATACATGCAGAAGTGTGATTACTGAGCTGTAAAAAAAAACACATCTTGCCCCTACAAACAGATGTGCCATCCCTGACCTGACTACAAGCAATTTGTTCAAATGCATGCTACAGAAAAAAAAAACGGTATACAAAACAAATATGCTCACACAAGATGCAAATACATGCACCTGGAATGAAACAACAGAGTACAGGTAACCTTGACCCTCCACCAGAAACCGCCCTGTGCATCTGTCTACACCAGCACTACGTGGAAAAGTCCAGCAGTCAAAATCAGACTGAGCAGGATCCCCAATTGCCAGCATCAATCTGTTTCTATTAGAGTAATTAGCTCTCACGCCTGTTGGTGTTAATAGGGCAGTCGGACTCTATCAATATGTACAGAAGCGCAGTCACATTACAAGCTCCAGTGCTCAGGCTGCCAAGAAATCCTCAGGACAAAACACCTCACTCACCCTCTCCTTTGTTTAACTCACACAGGCAACCGTAGGGATGTGCTTTTTTTTTTTTTTTAACGAAACAAGAAATGTGATCTAATTTTGAAAACAAAAGGAAAAAAATAAATGAACGAAATGTTATTCGTTTTCGTTTGTTTGCAATACAGCAGCAGCCGCCATCACCAGCACTGCCCCTGCCCCCCCCCCCCCCAGCTCCCCAAAACTCCAGCACCAGTCCCATCCCTCCGGCCCCCATCTTACCCTGTCTGTGAGGTGCAGATTTCCAAATGGGACAGGAGCGACTCCCAGTCCCTTCTGGCCCTGCTGGATTGGCAGCCTCGGAGCCCACCACAACCATTTTAAAATGCCAACCCAGTGGGGCGGGGGTGACTGAGGACTGCTTCTGCCCCAGTTGGATGTCTATACCCCATAGACAAGGTAAGAGGAGTCCAGAGAGGGGGGGGGAGGGGGAGATAGGGGAAGCTGGGGATGGAGGAGGAGGGGGTACTTTTCAGGGGAGGGGGGACCCCCAGCTCCTTCCTTTCATTTTGTTTTTCATTTATTTAGTTTATATTTTTCAAACAATGGAGACAAAATAAACCACCGACGAACTATCAAAAATGTAATGAAACCCAGAGGAACAGAATTGTAAGTGCGCACCTCTAGGGGCATGAGATGCGCTGAGTCAGAGCTGGATGCTCTCCGTCCCCTGCGGTGGGAGTCAGGGGCCCATCCGAACACCGGATATCTCGTAGGCAGCCCCACCTTTTGCACAGTTCCAATAAAAGGGGATTGGAAATTGCAAATAATCCAGACCTAAGAGCGTGAACCTATAGCAATTAACCTGGCTCTGCATACCCTGCTTTTATATTCAGAGGGTGTGTGTGTGTGTGTGTGTGTGTGTGTGTATGTGTGTGTGTGTGTATGTGTGAATTCACCAATGGTGAAAACTCAGGCCTTGCTGAGATTGTTTACGAACTGCCATAGCTTCCCAGAGAGTTGGAAGGGGCAGTGCTGGATTATTTTCTGCAGGTCATACAATGTCTATACAGGTGGGTGGGTGGGGGCATTTCATGGTTGCTTTCTGTCGCTGCTGGAGCTGATTCTTACAAAAGGTGTGTAATAGGGACAGCACCATACTGCAACTCACTAGCATTCATAAATCCATGCATATTTTTCAATAAAGCATGTATTTTGCTTAGTTGGTTCCTTTTGAGATAGCCAGACTCCTCAGCGTGGGGCGCACTCGGCTTCACCCTCTGTCACATAGCATCAGGATGTCCCCATGCAGTAGAACGTACCTTGGCTATAAAATTATTTTTGCTATTTTTGCCGATGATCCTGTCTCAGCAAAAATTGTCCTTACAGCAAATAATTACTGTTGGGTTTAATTAAAGTACCAGAAAGTTGAGGCCAGTGGAAGAAAATTAATTCACCACTTCATCACTGACGTCCCAAGATAATCATAATTTTTATTTTACAGTATATGGTGTGACACCCTCTGGGGAGTGCTGCTTATAGAGCTCAGGATATAAACGTGTCCAGGTTCCCAAAGAGCGATATTTCCCATAGCACAACCATTTTTTTTTTTACTTTGGGGTAGCGAGAAGCCGCAGGCCACATGACATTGCCAATGCCAGAACTGCTAATTGTAATTACTTTGGCTGGCAGTTTTTGGGTTGCAACAGGCACTAATATATGTTATTACCTATAGTATCCAAACTTTAATTTCTAAGACCTCAGCTCTGGAAAAAATAGCCTGGATTTCTGATTTTTCCTAAAGGTCAAATACTTTACCTGCTATCTGGGATCTTTTGGCAAACCATGCCAAAGGTTAGGTGCCATGATGCAGAACGCTGTTACACAAAGCCGGGTGTGATGAAACTGATGGACAGTTGGTACATTTAAAACAGCTTCGTATGATAATTGCATCTCTCAAGTGGGAGCTTACCGACTGATGGTGTCTGATAGATACAGAAGGCCTTTTCCCTCAGTGCACAAAACACTGCCAACAATTTAAATGTAACCTTATCTGAAACTAGAAGCCAATACAGTTTATGAACTATCATTGTGATGCGGCTAAATATATGTACCTAACTTTAGCTCTTGCAAAATGGGACATAAAGTTATGCAGGTAAATGACATGACAATTTTGCTCATAACTGCAAACATTCAATTCTGAATATAAATGCATAACCCCCCTCCAAAAGGAACTCCAGGAAGGCCTCTCTTTTTTTATGTGACCAAATGTATGCATAATACAAATTTACATGCAGATTTTTTTTTCCAATTTAAACTTTATTAATATTTCAACATTCCACAATCCAAGCTTAGCAAGGTCACAGATAAATCATATTCACAGTACTCATACATATTGTTCCCACAAACATATCAAACATATTAGGAATAATGAAAATAACCAAAAGAAAAACAATATTATATCTCATATGCTCAGAAAGAAGATGGTATCACCGAATGCAGGGCAATAGAATAACTCACCAAGCTGTACATGCGTAATTAATGAAGATATTTTTGTTGCAGTGTCACAACGTACATGCATATTTCAAGTGGCTAAAAATTCACTTAGGTTAATAATATATTTAGCGGCACATGAGAAGTTTTTTTTCCATTTCTATTTGGTTACTAGATGTCATGTTTGTGTTGAATATTTCTTTACATTACCTTGGATCTCGCTCATAATTGCAGCCTTCCTATTGAGGAGGATAATTTCATTTTTTCCTTTTTCTCCTTAGTCTGATAGATGTGGGTACTGATTTCTCTATTCAGGGTTATCAGTTTGCTTATCTAGTTTTTCTCTGAAAGTGTAAAAAAAAAAAAAGATATAGAAATGGGAGGTGGTAGAAAGCAGAATGAATGGGCCTGAAACCACAGGCTCGGTGAATCAAAAGCTTCTCCCATAGGCACAGAGTGGGAGAAAACTCCTGCTGAATTGGGCCCTACAGCGTGCTGAATTCTGAGTTTGAAAACCAAAGAAATCTCTCTACATCGTTTAAACTTTTTATAATGGGATCCTGCCTCCTCACCCCCCCATTCAAGCATCACTTCAGGGTCAGATTGTCTTGGTTCCGCAGTCCATACAATGCGACTCCTACTGCTCTTAAAGAGGAAGGAACACCTGCCTGCGGAGACCTGCCTGCCGGCTGGAGGTGCTGCTCATTAGTGCAAGGCTGCGCCAAAGCCGCAAGCCGGGAGCAGGTCAAACAGGCAAATGCAAAAAAAAAAACCCCAAACATAAAAATAAAACCAGCCAGTCCGAGAACATATACCATGATGCAGCACCAAGCGCAGCGCCTCCTCAGGGCGGGGACCTGGTGAGCCACAACAGCCCCCCAGCCGTCTGCAGCAGCCGGGCAGCTACAAGCATGCAAGGGGGAGAGGAGGCAAAGCGACGGGGGCCTGGAAGGAGGAAAGCAGGTCGCAGAGACAGAGAGCTGGCCATTAGTGTCTATCTTTAGAAGGGGGGGGGGGGGGGGGGGGGGGTGGAACGAGAGATCTGTGTCCTTTGAGCGAAAGTATCATTCTTCCTGAGCCCAGAGCCTCTGCTGACAGGTGGAGCTCAATGACTCGTGGCTTATTAGACTAGGAATGGATTACTCAGCTTGCCTGTTATTTTTAATCAATCTGCAATGCACTGGCACTGCCTGGCAAGCTGCTGGGAGCCTGGGGCAGATGGCTGGATGGTTTAAGAGCCCCCCAGGGACAACAAACAACAGGGGGAGAGGTTGATCAGGGAAGCATGTACGAGCTGAAGGGTCAGCTATGTAGCTGGATATATCCGCCGGCCCTGCAGGAAGGAGACTCTTGCAATCGTGAATACACTTCCAGCCCTGTAAGCAAAAATTCTTACCTTAGATCACAGATATTTAGAGGAAACATACAATGACCGAAAAGGTAACACAGCAATCACAAAAAGACTTCTTAATTGGGTGATAAACACTCGTAGGGCAGAAATCACACAATGTAATCATCGGTCAAAGAGGATTGTTCATGAAACTTCAACATCTTATTTTTTGTTTGTTTTTGAAAAATGCAAGTAAAATAAAATATTCGAAGGAAGTCAGGTCTTCAAACTTTAAGCAAAACCATATAAATCCACTTCAGGCAAAACACTCATTGGCTTAACCTAAAATCATTTGCGAGCAGGAAAAATTCACTTTTCTTAGTGTAAAGAGGTAGATGGTCACAGTATCCCGATGACCACGTCAAAAACATCTACTTCAGGGGAATCCCATAACTTTGATTACAACATTGTGTAAGGCAGTACAAGTGTTTATCACACATTTAAGAGGTCTTTTTGTGATTTCTCTGCTACCTTTTTGTATGATTTCTCTAAATATTTGTAATTTTGCGTAAGAATTGTTTGGCGGATTGATCAATAAGGAAGAAAAATGCCAATACGCCATATTAATGTTCCCTTGACAAAGGACTAGTAGGTCCGAAACACGGCTCCATGTCAGGAGACTTGGGAGACTGGAGTGAAATATGGGAATACAGAAGGGCTAATAGCCGGTACCCAAAAGAATTTCAGTGAATAATCTCATAGAATGGAGCGGAGATGATCGACCATCCAGAATGATAATAATGGCATGGGAACTACTGATTTATTAAGTTAAGTTATCCATATATGGACTTTTAAAGGACTTAAGGATTCTTTTTGCATATAAAAAAAGCCAAAAAAATATGATCTTGGTATATAACCATTTGTTACCAGTGACTGATGATTATATATAAGGCAGAGTCTTCAATGTAATGCTATATCGATGAAGCCTAGTATGATGGTCACTCATTATGAATTATGATATTGTTGTATATCAGCGTCAGAGAAGTTTTGGGATTTTGGATAAGTGTTGGAATAACTGAATGACACTGAATAGTCCGCCTGTCCACTTTAAAGGTTGTTGGCACTCTCTAGTTGTAATATAGGTGATTCATGGAATATAAGACATTAATCTAAATAAATAGGATCTCTGAGGGAGTGGTAAGGATTGTACAGTTGGTGTGCATGGACAGACTGGATAGGCCATATTTTTCCGCTGTTGTGTTTCTATGTTTCTAAATTTGCATACATTGGAGACACAGTATATGCAATCTTATCTCATGCATATTCATTATGGAAATCCTGAAACTTCAGCCGGATGTGGGGGGGGGGGGGGGGGGGTCACCAGAATAGGGTTGGGAAGCCCTGGACCATCAGCAGACCGCTTGTGCAACCAGAATTGAGACCTGAGCAAAATTTAACTTTTAAGCAGGAACCAAAACGGGTGCTTCTCTGGCAAAACCAAGGACATCTGGTAACACTAGTAACTGCTTAGCAACTGATGTGTAAAATTGCTTTTTATTGCTCAATGAAAGAAGAGAAAGCCCAATGTGAACATAATGTACTTTTGATACAATAATTCAGAACTACATCAATTCTATATGAGGTTTTTAAAGAAAGTCTAAAAAAGGAAGTTTGTGATAAATCTAAATTGGAGGGAAAAAAAAAAAAAGCAAATTGCCAATTCTGGTGCAGGGGAGTCGCACACATATTAGCCCCTCAGGTCTATATGATGGGCAAGTTAACAATGTTCTTATTTAAATTTGCATTGCTGTCTGTAAATGCATCTGACAAATATTCATGATGTGAATCCTGATGCCCAGAGCCTGTAATCCCTGAAATGAAGGGGATTGGAGAAGGATACGTTTTTTTGTGGATGGAACCAATCAAAATCTTACAGAGAGCAGACCCACTGATACTTAATAAAACTCCTAAGAGGAACATTTGGGAGAGGAAAGCAGACAAATTGTTCAAGTTAATACTGATGGCAAACACAATCAGTTGCAGATGACTGATTACCGTTTCTGGAGATTACTGAGTGCTGTTAAATGACTTTGCTGCCAAAAAAAAGGAATTAAATCATATTAAGTTACCAAAGTCAGACTGGACTCATGGCTCTTCACCCAGTCGTACAGACTCCCCTAACTGGGCTGGTTTTCAGGATTCCCATAATGAATATCTGCATAAACTGAGGCTTAAGGGTGAGGTTAATGTATGCAGATATATCTCATGCATATTCACTGTGCATATTCTGAATATTAGACCCATCGGAGGGGTGGGTGAGGGGTGGTAGTGGAAGAGACAGGACTGTAGGACTAGGTTGAAATAACCACTGATCTGGACCTTGTTTTCAATGCAGAGTAGGAAAATCCTTAGTGTCCAAAAGAGGGGACAGGAGCCATAATCATTGTTAAGGGTGACACTTGGTGGCCAGATCAGAGTCCATGGTACAGGGTTCTAGAAGAAGACCTGGTACATGACTCCAGGCCTCAATACTGATGCTGCAATGACCAGACTAGGAAGGATAGGAGAGTGGGGGGGGGGGGGTGTCTATTAAAATAGGGGGGAAAAATCCCCGGATAGTTGCAAATGAAGTCATATGGTGCCGGAATCCCAGCCCTCATTCTGAGTCAGATATCTGGGTACCTCAACATCTGCAAACATCTGCAAGTAGCAGTACAAAATTTTACATATGGCGTACCTGGCTCAGAATTTACCTGACATGGGGTGACTTGTGCTGGAGGGAATGCAGGATGTGGCACACAATTTGTATCTCTGTAAAGGGCCTCTGGAAATCGCTGAAGGCATGAATTACGGCCACTGAAGATTCAGGAGGATGCTAGGATTTATATGCTAGGTTCAATACAGGACAGCCATGGGCGATTGCTAATACATTGCACTCATTCTGGTGGGTAGGAGAGCTTTTCTAGCAAACCGGAGAACACCTTCCCTCCTCTCGCCAGGGGATTGCTTGGACAAGGAAGATGAATATTCCGACTGCTAATGTTCATAGTACAAGGTTGATTAACAAGCAAAAGGTGCAGGGCCCCTTACAGAACAGCCAAAGTCTGGCAGGAGCAGGGACAGCACTGCTAACTGACTGATTTGGGATCTGCTTGGCTATTTTTCCCATCACAGGGAGTGAGTTTTGAATGTTGCTGCGATTCATACTTTCCTGTTTTGTACCTGATGTTTTCTTGACTTTGCACTCTCAATACTGCGCTAGGTGATGTTGAACCTAGAAGCTACTTATTGCTATTGTAACACTATTATTTTTGAAAAGAAAACTAATAAAGTGCACAAGCAAAGCTGTTCTTTTTTCTCAAAATGAATTCCGGATGGTATTGCTTATTTGATACTTAGAAAGCTTCCTATTTCTGGATACAATACCAACCCTCCAAGTATTAATGTCACACTGAAATGGAATTGGACTAAGAGAAGCACAATTCTGGGAGGGAGAAATGGGGCAGGGTTTTCCTCTGAAGGGAGAGAGACCTGCCCGACAACTCTGCACGTCAGGACCCCAATGGTCTGATGGGGATCTGGTGACTTCCTCCGAAAGCCCATTCGGATCTCCTCGAAGCCCTCCCACCACTTAGCTGAAGAGGAAAGGCAATTCCCGCTGAAGTCAGGCCCGCTGAGCTCCTGACGACTGCATTACTGCGGGATCACAGCTACATATCCCACTTAATGCCTCAGTAAGACCACCTGCCTAGCATCTCGTATCAGCAAATCTGAGCAAGAGAGAGAGAGCACACTCTGTCTCCTGGAGATGGCTAGAAAGCCTGTCATTATTCTGGCAACAAATTCTCTTTTCATATTGTCTACAGTGCAGTAAATTACAGTGATAGAGAAGCGGCGTGTTTTCCTTTAACAAGACTCTGCTTCGATTCCCTCTCCCCTCTTCTCAAGCAAGAGGTAGGATATTAAATGAAATTTGATTCCTTTACTCCTCCTTCCTTTGATGAAAGCGGGAGCAGTATCACACACAATACATCCCCATCTCAGTGTTGCATAATCACACACACACCTGCACAGCATCCCTACCCACACAAACACATGCACAATCACACTAATGGGAAACACAAGCTTGTAGACTCACACACCTGCACAGCATCCCTACCACACAAACACATGCACAATCACATTAATGGGAAACACAAGCTTGTATACTCACACCACTATCACACAAACACATTCACAATCACAGTAACGGGAAACACAAGCTTGTATACTCACACACCTGCACAGCATCTCTACCACACAAACACATGCACAATCACACTAATGAGAAACACAAGCTTGTGTACGCACACACCTGCACAGCATCCCTATCACAGGAACACATGCACAATCACACTAATGGGAAGCACAAGCTTGTATACTCACACACCTGCACAGCACCCCTAGCACACGAACACATGCACAATCACCCTAATGGGTACCACAAGCTTATATACTCACATTTCTTTCAGGCATTCAGCTACACCAGGAGTTCTCAGCCAGGCCCATAAATAGGTCTGGTTTTCAGGTTATCTACAATGAATATTCATCAGATGTATTTGTATACATATGGTCTAAGAACAAGTCTAATATGCATAGTTTGTTTACCCTCAAAACCAGACTTCTTTATGTCCCTCAAGGACAGTAGAGAATGCTTGACCAATTACATATACAACCAAATCAAGGTACGCACAAGCTTGTATGATCACACACCTGCATAGCATCTCCCTACACAAACACAGATTTATAACCAAAGCAATGTGACATGCAGGCTCACATAAACCCACACAATCACATGTGTTTGGCCAACCAATATCACACACCTCACTAATGTACACCTGAACAACAAGTATTACCTTAATCATTCCTTGCATAGTATACATTTATATAGTCATGCATCTGTGCACTTGACATGTGTACAGTCATATTTGTAAAGTTGCAGGGTTATTAAACATTTTACGTAACATCTTTCTGCACCCTTTGGGACATTTGGCTTCATTAGTTATTTATATGCTGATGATATCCTGATGACCTTGTCCTTTGGGGTAGAAATCCTGTTTTAGTATTGGAACAACTAAATAGCTGCATGGCAGCTTTAAGCAATTGATTTAAAAAAGCAAGCTAGGAATTAACACCAAAAAGACTGAAGTTATGGGGAAGCTGGAGTTTTCATCACTGGTCGCTCAACAATGCTGGATAGGGTCTGTGTAAAGCTGATGTCAGATCGCAGGAATTTAGGGGTCAAGCTTGATTCTACTTTAATTCTGGATTCACATCCATCGGAGGCTGTTCAGAGCGCCTATTATAAACTACATCTGATTCACCAGTTGAGGCTTTATTTAGATCTGTGTGCCATTCACGGCAGTGATGCATTCATAATGCTGTATATGTAGGTTTGCACGGAACTTCTCCCAGAAGGCAGTGGTAAGGTAGCCATCAGCAGTGCTAGAAGAACCAGTTCCATTCATCTTATCCAACAATTACATTGGCTGCCGGTGATGGTGAGGACTAAGTTCAAACATTTGATGTTGACTTTCTGGGTAAGGGACCCCCACAGTCAACAGGTGGGCCAGCTAAACATGTTTAATTGTTTCATAAGTGCCTACTCAAGTAATGTATTCAGGTATTTCTATTTATTTGAAGCCTTAGCCATTATGAGCTCAGGCCTACTATCATTCAGGTACATGCAATAGGTTTGTGTGATGCTCAGACCCTTCCTTGTATATTTGTGTAGAGCAAGGAAGTTAAGATAACTACATCAACTGTTTGTTCAAAGTACTAATTCCTAGGGCTGTTCTGGAAATCCCAGCTTACTTTGAAATCTATGTGCAGTACATATTAGCATATTTAGGTACTGCAAATTGAAGTTGCTCTCACGATGTAGCTGCTTGTAGTAGTAAGATATGTGTTGCCTTTTGTGTGCCATGCTCATACCTTGCACAATATATCTTGCAGATTGTCAGGTACCTCAGAGTTTCCAGATGGAGCCCTGTGTTTTAGAAAGAGAATTGCCGAGGGTCAATATTGTACAAAGCACCAGACTCTTGTGATATTCCAATATGATGGCAAGAAGTGGGTCACTGCCTGGCACTTGATAGTGAAGCTGGTCAGTGCAAGAAGTGAGGCAGTTGGTGAATAGCAACCAATCTCAACTTCTGTTTTGTCAGTGATACAATTGAGCAATCACGTGTAATTTATAGGGATGTGCAACCCCAAAATTATTGTATTAATTGTTTTTTTCATTTCCAGGAGAGGGAAATTCATTTGTATTCATTTTGTTAAATATTTTTTTTTAATTATGTTCATTTCTAAAACTGAAGAAAATATTAAACAAAGCCTCCCCACCACATAAAAAAGCCCCGAAAGGCTAAAAATATAAATGGCCTCTGGAGGCTCCCGATGGCCTTCCTGGGCCAAAAACCTGCTTCAAGCTGGGCCTGGCATGGCACCTAGGCATAGTCCTGGGCCAGGCCCAGTGCCAAGGCTTAGTCCAGGGTGGGGCCGAGTGCTGAGGCCTAGCCCTCAGCCAGGGCCTGTACAGGGTGGGCTGGGGCCAGGTCCTTGACAAGTGGAGGGGCAGGGAGCCCCCACTCTGGCTACATCTTATCTCCTTCCCAGTTCCACTGGGGCAGGAGTGATACCCATTCACTCCAACTCATGTCCCGGCACTTGAAAAAAATGGCAGCATCCACACCTAGTGATGGTGCTGAACTGACGTCACTCCGGCACCTTCTTACTGTGTAGCTGGCACTATTTTTTGTAGGTCCAAACATGTCTACAGCTGTCCAACATAATGGCACTGGTGACTTTGGAAGATGGCACCAAAGAGACATCACTTTGGTGCTATGATGGCGCTATTTTTTAAATCAATGTGATGAATCTCACTTAAGATGAAGAATATGGGATGAAATACTGATCTCACATATTTAAATATATGACCATCATACTGCACAGGACAGACATGGAAAATGTGTGTTTCTGAAATCCTTTCAGCGTGCTAGATTGTAATCATTGGTCAACAGCGGATCTCTATAGCAAGTCTCTATATATAGTGTGCTAGATGGTAACCATTGGTCAATAGCGAGTTTCTGTATACAGTGTGCTAGATTGTAATCACTGGTCAATAGCGAGTTTCTATATATAGTGTGCTAGATGGTAACCATTGGTCAATAGCGAGTTTCTGTATACAGTGTGCTAGATTGTAATCACTGGTCAATAGCAAGTTTCTATATACAGTGTGCTAGATTGTAATCACTGGTCAATAGCGAGTTTCCATATATAGTGTGCTGGATTGTAATCACTGGTCAATAGCGAGTTTCCATATATAGTGTGCTGGATTGTAATCACTGGTCAGTAGCGAGTTTCTATATATAGTGTCCTGGATTGTAATCACTGGTCAATAGCGAGTTTCCATATATAGTGTGCTGGATTGTAATCACTGGTCAATAGCGAGTTTCTATATATAGTGTGCTGGATTGTAATCACTGGTCAATAGCGAGTTTCTGTATACAGTGTGCTAGATTGTAATCACTGGTCAATAGCGAGTTTCTATATATAGTGTGCTAGATGGTAACCATTGGTCAATAGCGAGTTTCTATATATAGTGTGCTGGATTGTAATCATTGGTCAATAGCAAGTCTCTATATTTAGTGTGCTAGATTGTAATCATTGGTTAACAGTGAATCTCTATAGCGAGTCTCTATATATAGTGCACTAGATTGTAATTATTGGTGATTGAGAGTCTCTATACATCCATATTGTGAGCCTACTTTTTATTTTTTAAGCATATTTTCTTTGTATATAAAATTAATTTTATGGTAGAACACAAGTTCAACTTATTTTTAGCTTCCTGCCTAGAGAGGGTTCATAATCTAAGTTTGTACTTGAGGCAATGGAGGGTTAAGTGAGTTGCCCAAGGTCATAAGGAATAGCAGCAGGATTGTAGCCTGCTGCTCTAACCACTAGGAGTTACTCTAACATAGTTACATAGTACTGATGGCAGAAAAAGACCAGTCTGCCCAGCAAGTTTCTTATGGTAATAACTGCCGCTCCGTGCAGGCTACCCCCATACCTTATGTTAAGGATAGTAATATTTACAATCAAAACCAAGCAACTGTCTAACTCATAACAAACGACTGCTAGCAATATTTTTACGGGGTGAGCAGCCTTCTTGATAAGTCAGACAGTGCTGCTTGAATGTGGTTTTCTTTCGGACTTGGCAGCAGACGCAATCCTTAGCTTTATCCCTAATGTCTGCATATCAGTACCCCAGACCAGTGGTTCTCAACCGGTGTGTCGCGACACACCAGTGGGTCGCCAAACACACGCAGGTGTGTCGCCACACTTCCCGGTCCCCTGCTGACCCAGCTGCTCCCCCTACCCAAGCAAGATAGGTCCTCCGCCCGGACTTAAAACGTTGAAAGCCTGGGCAGAATGCGGCAGGAGAGCTGGAGTCAGCGGCACCGGCATGGTCTCTTCTTCCCGCACCCCGGTGGCCCGGAAGAGGAAGTGGTGATTAGCGGGTGCATGCACGGGAAGAAGAGACCATGCTAGTGCAGGCAGCGTCAGCCCAAAGAAAAGAGAGGCGCAGCCTGAGGAATGAGCAGCGCGGCTCGGGGGGACTCCTTGCTCTGTGACGGCTGAAAGTGAAGGAGGTTGTTGCTGCCTTTAGGGTTAGAAGTATCTTGTATTTCTGGTGTTATATTTCTCTAATAAACCTTCAATTTAAAAAAAAAAAAAAAGAAAAAAGAAGTGGAGGAGGCTCTGCTGCCGCTAGTTCGGGGGAGGGGGGGAGAGTGAGTGAATGAGCAAGCATGTGTGTTTGAGATCCTGTGTGTGTGTGAGTGAGATAGCATGTATGTGAATGACTGAGAGCTTGTACATGTGAAAGAGAGTATGTGTGTGATTGAGAGCTGGTTTAGGTGAGGGAGCATGTGAGTATGTGATTGAGAGCCTGTGTGAAAGTGAGAGAAAGAGAGACCATGTGTGTCTGTGTGATTGAGAGCTGGTTTAGGTGAGGGAGCATGTGAGTATGTGATTGAGAGCCTGTGTGTAAATGAGAGAAAGAGAGAGCATGTGTGTTTGTGTGTGATTGAGAGCTGGTTTAGGTGAGGGAGCATGTGAGTATGTGATTGAGAGCCTGTGTGTAAATGAGATAAAGAGAGAGAGCATGTTTGTAAGCATGTGAATGAGAATCTGTGTATGAGAGAAAAAGACAGCATGTATGTGTGATTGAAAGCCTGTGTGTGTAAGTGTGAAAAGATAGACAGCATGTGTGTAAATGTGTAATTAAGAGCCTATATAAGTGAGAGAGAAAAAGCATGTGTTTATGTGAGCAATTGTGAGCCACTGTGAGAGAGAGAGAGGAGAAAGTTGCAAGCAAACCATCCCTCCTCCTGCTAATTCACAGCAATCTCAGGGCACCTGGATATCAAACGTTCCCAGGTATGCAGAGCAAAAACATTTTTTGTATCCTTATTATTTTTCATTACTGGGTCTTTGTGTCTGCTATTTTGAAATATTTTATTGGTATCTAGAAATTTTTTATATAAGTTTTTAATTATTGGATATGCCACTCATCAGCTGTTTTGAAATAATCTGTTTTTTTGTTAGTATGGTTTTACTGCTACTGATTTTATATTTCTTGATTTGTTTTATAAGGATGGGTGATGTTTCTTTTTTTCCTTTGTTGCACTGCATACAGAGACTCTGGCTTGTTGCGGTTTCCAATTCAGTTTTTGTCTGCATGCTTCTAGTTATGCGTTTTGGTCTCTTTATTCTTTGTTAGATGAGGGTCAGCACATGTGACTCAGGTGAGGTTTTCTGCCGGCGTGTAGTTTCTGTGTAGGGCTCTATAGCAGCCTGACTTGGTCCGTTTTCCTAATAGGAGATGCATTGGTGTCTTAAGGCCTGGTGTAATATTTTCAGTGTTCCCTTTTCTTAGGTAAGGTGGTTACTGTTAAGTGCTGGAAATTGGTGCTGTTTTGGTGTGGGCTGTTTACCGTTTATGCAGTTTCTGTTCAGACAGAATACGTATCTTTTCCTTGTGTCATTCTTAACAATAGAAATAATGTTGGACCTTTATTTTTTTTTATTTCCGCTGTAAATTGTAATGTGTCACGATGGGAAAAAAAGATTGAGAACCACTGCCCCAGACCATAAAAGTCGGGGTCCAGTGTTGGCTGCCGTCAGAATCTAATACCCTTCCCTGCCCCCACCCCCGCATCAGAGCGGAGGGCGATGTTGCAGTCGCTTCAAAAGCATCAAGGCTAGTAAAGGGTAGTAACTGTGCTCCTATGCACCCTTTTCTTCATTACCACCCACAAGCCTTTAGGGATTCACAGTATTTATCCCATGCCCTTTTGAATTTGTTTACTCACCACCTCTTCCGGAAGGGCACGCCAGGCATCCACCACTCTCTCTGTGTAAACATATTTCCTTATGTCGGTTCTGAGTCTTCTCCCCTGGATTTTAACGCCGTGACCCCTAGTTCTACTGTTACCTTTCCAAGGGAAAAGGTTCGAAGGGTCAGACTCATGTGGGGTATGGCGGTTTGTGACCCTGCTCCGTTGCTAAGTAGATTCTGGCAGATCAGGCTTATCTTCTTTGTAGACAGAACCAGGTCCTTGTGCACTTGGTAGTGCTGAGATGAAGGAAAACCTTTCAACTTGCAGGACCAAAGACCCGAGTTCCCTAAGGATAAGAATGGCCAGAAGAGTAAAACAAACCGGCGGTTGCTTGATATTTACTCCAAATCCCTGCATCGTGCTCTCCGAGTATGTGCAGATTTACTGTTAAGAGTAATGGTGCCGCTGGGTTTAGTGTGAGGAGCAGATAGTTCAGTGGTCAAACAATTATTCAGTAGTAAAGGCTTACAGCTCTGGGAAGGTTATGAGAATTCAGAGCTCCTTATGAGCACTGCGATGCATGTGTTTATACTTAATAAAGTCTTTAACATTTTACCTCCCTAATGACTTTCAGACTGTATTTGCTGGGAGTGGAATTAATTGAGGTGGCCCATTCAGGAAGACTGTTTCAACTAATTCTATTTCTTCGTATTCTGGAGTTAAGCTGTGCCTGCTCAACACCATCTGAGGAATGGCAGATCATGGGGACTGCCCGGGCCGCGCTGCCTTACACTCTGTGCATACCTGGCTGCCTTTGTCACAAGTTAAGTGGAACTCCTGAATGGTAGCCCAGGAGGTCGACCTCTACAGTCAGTTGGTCTGAGGTCAGCTTGTCTGCCGGCCACATTTTGGCACAGCCACTCCAGAGCTGCACCCAGAGCTGCATGAAAGCTGAGCTCTACTGGAGGAGAAGGTATTCTGCCTGCAGGGCCAGCCTCAGAGGCTGGCGGCTGGCTCCAGGGCGTCTATGCCAAGATATGGCACAGCACCCTCGTTTCCCTCCTCCTCCACCACCACACAGAGGTCCCCGGCAGGAACCTCAGCTTCAGATCCTGGGGGAGAAATAGGGGATGCCTCTAATGGAGGCAGGACTAAAAAAAAGCTGGAGTGGTGACAGAGACCCAGCTCCAGCTTTCGGCAGGGGAACTGGCTGAGGCTTGGCTCTGACTGATGGCGGGGCTGGTGGTAGCTGTGAAAAGACAAAGATGGGAGGGGATTAAGTGAACAGGTAGCGTAAAAGGTAATGAAAGACGCAGTTAGGTGAAAGGTGTGAATTTTTTCCCCCAGTGCGAGATTGATGTAGGGGAAGGATTGTGGCGAGGGATGTGAATGAAGCAGTGGGATGCCCTTTACTGATCTTGGGTTGCAAGCCTATAACTGAGAAATACATGCAGCATGGTCAGAGCACAGTCAGGCCGATGCAATATCGGTGCGCGTTAAGCGGGCGCTCATGATTGAGTGCCCGCTCCCTTAGTGCACGCCGAGCCACCTCTCCCGGGTGTCCAATTTAGAATTTAGATCGGGTGCCGCAGTAAAAAGGCACTGGGGGAAATTGCGCACCCCTAGGAGAGGTGGCTGTCAGCCGGTTAGGAAAAAGGATGCTCAATTTTAATTAATTAATTAATTAAGCGTCCCTTTTCCTAACCTGACCGCCAGAACCCTTTTTTTTTAAAAAAAAATTTTTGGGGGGGGGAGACATTTCTAATTTTTTAATTCCTCCGAAGTTGGAGGAAGTATAGAAAAGCAGTATTGCAGGGCATACTTTTTTTTTTTTTTTTGCGTCGGGGGGGAATAGCTAATAGACTCAGCAGCATGAATTTACATGCGATGAACGCTATTACCTACACAAGCGACTGGACGTGCACTTTGGACGCGCCTACCCCTGTTTTTCATTGGGGGTTATGGACGCCCGTCCAAAACGCGCGTCCAATCGCGTGTTGAGCCGCGCTCTGCGGCCAGCACAGGGTATTTCCTCGGCCTGAGGGAGAGGCCCAAATTGCACGGCCACATGTGGCTATGCCACTTTGAGAAATTGGCTCTGACTCCTCTGTGTTTGTGGTGATGATTAGGCCAAATGTATAGAATGCTGGCCCGCTTCAGAGTCCAAATACAGACAACAGGGAGCAATAGCTTACAGTGTGCCTATAGATTCAGCCCCTTAATGCTGGCCTTTACATACGGTGTCAGTTCAATTTCTGTGCCTGAAGTGAGAGCTAGAAAGACAGTCTTGTACCGAGGCGTGACACCTAGATCAGGGGTGTGCAAATGAGTATCCAGGGGGCCGCCAGCAGTGACTTACCAAGGGGGGAGGGGGGGGGGGCAGTGCCGCCGGTGAAGGGCAGCGCAGCAGCCTTGAGTCTAGTTCTTCCAATCTCTATTGTTCGAGTCGTCTCTCCTCAGCCAATGCTTCATTGCCACCTTTTAAGGCGAGTGCTGAAAGGCTGGCTGGTTTGGAAAAAGCCCGCTGCACGTGCACAGAGTGACGTGGATGCTGTCTCTTCAGCCAGTGACCTTGCTCTGCTGAGTAAGCCCCACCTAGGAGCCGGCTGCAGGACTCCAACCCGAGTCTGTGTCTTTCAGCATGACAGGGCCAGCGGGCCGGCATTGGGACTGGCCGCGTGTTTCTGTCTGCTGCCTTGTCCGATCTGTGTGGGGCCTGGGATAGACCGCGGACTTTAGCTCCTGTCGCCCCCCCCCCCCCACCCCCACCCCCGACACCCCACCGTTTGGTCTGCCTTCTATTGCCGACCCAGCTTCCCGACCCGGGTCGCAACTTGCACCCAACAACAGAGCTGCACCCACAGCACCGCACCTCCTTCTCTCTTGCTCCTGCTGATCTGCCGACTGACCCGCTGCAGCGCTGCATCTAGTACCAGCCACTCATTTCATGGTGGAGGAGCACTGTCACGCGTCTGAGGGAAGAGATGATGGGGCTCAAAATGGCGGCCGGTAGGGTTGCTCTTGAGATCAGTAGAAGTGAGGGGGGTGGCTATTAAAGTGAACCGTCGACTGTGGCCTCGGCACTTAAAACTGGGGTGGGGAGTGCTGTGATGCTGGGTTTGGGCCTCGGAGTGGGCGGGAGCATTTTGTGTGCAGTGCTGTTGGTTTTAGGCATAGGGGAGGGCGCAGGGGCGGATTGGCCTCCAGGGTTCAGGATGCAGGCAGGAGCAGCCTTCTTTCTTCATTCCCGCAGGGCAGCCGACACAATAGTTTCCGCCTGGGCCGGCATAGGTCCAGCCGACATAGAAGTTGATTCCTCCTCCTCCTCGGCCCGCGTGGGACCAGTCGACACAGCTGCAGCCCTTCCACCTCAGCCACACCGTCCCTGGCCCCCACCGACACAGTTGCAGCCCGGGGCTGTGTGGCCTGAGGAGGAAGGGCTGCAGCTGTGTTGACTGGGCCCACGCGGCCCGAGGAGGAGGAATCAACTTCTGTGCTGGCTGGGCTTGAGCGGCCTGAGGAAGAGGAGGAATCAACTTCTATGTAGGCTGGACATATACGGAAACTATTGTATCGGCTGCCCTGCGGGTATGAAGAAAGAAGGCTGCTCCTGCCTGCATCCTGAACCCTGGAGGAAAAAGAGCATTTCTGTGTGTGTATGAGATAGCATGAGTGTGTATGTCTGTGAGGGATAGGCAAAGAGCACGAGTGTGCATGTATGTATGTTTGTGTGTGTGAGACAGTATAAATACGCATGCGTGAGAGAGAGACTGAGTATAAATGTGCATGTTTGTGAGACAGCATGAGTGTGTGTCTTAGAAAGAGAGCCTGTGTATATGAGAGAGAGATAGAAGGCATGTGTGTGTATGTGTGTGAGGCAGAATGTGTGAGTGTCTGTGAGAGAGAGATGCTGCGTGAGTCCAAGGAGGAGGCTGCTGCTGCCTGTCTGTTTTATTGGGAGAGAGAGCAGGTGTGAGAGTGTGTGTGTGTGTGTGTGAGAGCGAGTGTGCATATGAGAGAGAGGAGAAGAAAGTTTGCATGCTCCCTTCCCCCACTAATCTATGAGAATCTCAGGTGTCTCGAAATCAAAAGTTCCCAGGTATGGAGAGAGCAAGGGATTTTTTAAATTCTTATTTGTTTTCAGTATTGGGCATTATTTGTTGTATCTGCTATTTTAAATATTTTCTTGGTGCTTGGGAAATTTTTTTAAATTTGTATACGAGTTTTTAATTATTGTTTTTGTGTATCTGATTGCTCCTATTACCAACCTGAAGAGAATTAAAACTGGAATTTTGAGCTTCTGGCTGTCAGTGTGATTGCCTGCTATTTGGCAAATGGTTCAACAGCTGATTGGTTGGTGAGAGACTTTGAGACCAGGAAACCAGTTTTGTGTGTGTGTGTGTGTGTGTGTGTGTGTGTATACACACACACACACACACACATATACATACACACACACACACACAATGTAACCCAACTTTGGTAGATTGGGGGGCCCCCAACAAATTGTGTGGATGGAAGTGGGGGGCAGGTGGATGGAAGTGGGAGGGGCGTGGCTCAATAGGTTTGCTCATTACTGACCCTCTAGGTCAGGGGTGACTATGGCTGTCTCATCAAAGCTGCGCATACGTACAGAATTGTGAAATCTCCAAGATGTGACTTGGGTGTCCTTAACTCTGGCACAGGTGCTCCAGCCAGGCCCCTTCAAGGCCCTGCGGTTCCTGGGCCTTCTCCTTTAGGTCCTCTATCTGTTAACAGAGAAATATAGGAAGATATGGAATGAGAGCAGAAGTGGGCCAGAAGATCCATCCAGTGTTTCCCCAGGTCTTGCAGGAAATTAGCCCTGGATGCTAATAGTTGGGGATTTTCCCTGTGATTTTGGTTTCTATGGATCCTGTGTGTCTTTCCCCTGCTTTATGGAACTCGTTTAGCATTTCTGTGGGGAGCCTTTCCCTTGGGAACGCATTCCACCGTTTCAGTTGCCATAGTTACACAAGGACATAATAAATGGAAACGGAAATGGGCCATCTTGCCCCCTGGCATAGTCAGGTCCCAGCTGCCTGCCAGAGCGAGACCACCTGCCAGATAGCTCCTCCTCTTAGACTGCTTTTTTTGTCTACATTCTGTGGGACTCCACCTGGCTGTGGGGGAGAGCACACAAGTTGCTCACTCAATTGCCACCAGCACCCACCTATCCCATAGCAGCTTCTGCATCACCTTTTCTGAAGGCTCTTACCTCATGCTGGTAGGAGGCCCCTGTGACTGAAGGTCCTCCGGAGGGCCAGCCAGGCTCAGGACATCCTCCTCTGGATTCGTCTCACCCCAAAGGATGGGGAGCAGCTCGCCCTTGTTGGAAATGATTAGGTGAGCGAGCCACTGTGTGTCCCCCTCCCTTCCAGGGCTTCCTACCAGCCTCACAGAGCCAGTTTGACAATGCCCCCACACTTCTGGAAGCAGAAGTAGTGCAAGCAGGAAGTGCACACCTAATATCTCCGTGCACAGAAAGTACGCACATACTTTTGAACATACGTACGCAAGTCTGAGGCAGAGATATGCATATTTTATAAACTGGCACCTCATGGTATATAAAATACACATCTAACTTTATGTACACTCATATGCACAAATGCTTTTGAAAATTACCCTCTTAGAGGTCAATATTCAAAAAAAGCTGATCTCCTACATTTGGGCTCCTAATTTAGGTGCCTAACAAGTACATTTTAAAAGGAGCACGCATGCGCCCATAAATACACAAGCAAAATAAACTCCACTTTATATACGTATATGAGAGAGAGAGAGAGAGAATCTAACACTCTATATATCTCCCACTG
This sequence comes from Rhinatrema bivittatum, assembly GCF_901001135.1. Lineage (NCBI taxonomy): Eukaryota > Metazoa > Chordata > Amphibia > Gymnophiona > Rhinatrematidae > Rhinatrema > Rhinatrema bivittatum. Next base: position 39,226,318 of record NC_042622.1, on the reverse strand, counting down.
TAAGGGGGCACTTTCAACTCAGGGTGGGTTTTTTGGGAGGGGGCAGTGTTACAAGGGTCTACAGACCCTTGAGCCATGGGCAGACCGGCAGAGCAATGTAACACCGCCCCCCCCCCCCCAAAAAAAAACCCACTCCGAGTTGAAAGTGCCCTCTTACACTAGGAGATAGAGTGTCACATTGTCTCTTTAAAAGGAGTTTCTCTCTTTCTCTCTCACTCTCACCCAGTGTTCAGGATCTCTCTCGTCCAAAATCTCCAGAATTGCACCTCATCGGGACCAGTAGATGTGCATTGCCGTGGTCAGCCTTGCAAATTTTGGGAGTTTGCATGCACATCATGGCCCCACCCCTTTTCTGCCTCCTCATTCTTGGCGCACGCACAGGTATGTAATGTATGTGCAGACTTCCCGGCTTCTTGTAATTCGCGTTGCTTGCACGCGGCCCACATACGCTTGTAGAGGGCTGTTTTTTGTGCGAGCAAAGCTTTTAAAATCTGTTAGTTAGGTGATTATGTTCAACTGAATTGATGACCCTCAGTTTTCAGCTGAAAATTCACCTCTAACTTAGGATCTTAGATTTGGCAACCTAATGGCCTGATTCACTAAGTCTTTTCTCCCATTCTTTGTCTATGGGAAAATGCTTAGTAAATCAAGCCCTAAGGAGCCGATGCAATTATGTGCGCTGAAAGCGGCCGCTGACTTTTCAGCACCTGCTTTTTTAATGTACGCATGGTGCCTGCAAGGGGGGGCGCCATGCAATATTCAAATTAGGGGGTCACTCTAGGAAGGAGGCACTAGGGTCGCTCGCACGACCTTAGCGCCTCCTTCCTAATGCGACCCGCCGTGGCTGCCGGTTATGAAGACCGACGCCGGTAAACTCGGCGAGTTTATCGGCAGCCATTTTCATTACTGGCAGACGGACGGTTATGAAAACAAACGCCGAATTTACCGGTGTCGGTCTTCATAACTGGGCAGTCTGCTGAGTTATTTATTTATTTATTTTTAACTTTAAAAAAAGAAGTACAGAAAGCAGTTTTTCCTGCTTTTCTGTACTTCTTTTCAATGTGCTCAGCTATTTACGCCTGCTCCAGGCGCGCATTTATCTTTTTGCATTTGGAGTGAATGAGTAATAGCCTCATTCACATGCATTTGCATGTGATGAGCGCCATCTCATTCACGCCATGTCGAACGTGCGTTAAATAGGCGCTAATCCCCCTATTGCATCAGGATGAGCGCACTGTATCACATCGGCCCCTAAGTTAGATGTCTAGTCCTGAAAGTCAATGCTAAGCACCTCACTTTTTCCCTTCCCTAGCTCTGCCCCTTTAGCTACCCAATTTTTGGGTGCTTAGTGAAACTAGGATCTTAAATGTAGGGACCCAGCCCTAGTAAATTTTAAAAAGGACCAATTTAGGAGCCAAACTCCTAAAATTAAGAGCCTAAACTCTTTGAAAGGCAACAAAGTTGGTGGACTACTGGATCATTGGTGGTATTCTGTTTATTTTTTGATGTTTTGCAATGTGAATTTGCATCATGCAAATGTACTTGATGTTCGTATGTTTTAATTAAAATACTTTTGTACTGCTAATTTTATTGTGACATTGATGTACACCACATCTGGGCACCCCCATGGGACAACGAAAGCGGTACAGAAATGTTTTTAAAATCAACCAATCAAATGTGAACCCACAGCTGTGCAGCAAATATCTGAACAGTCACACAAGTACCTAACAAGCCCGCCCAACAAATATGTCCATGAAGTTCAGAAAAATGCTCAAAACATGGCTTTTCCACCAGGCCTTTTCGGACTAGCCCCCCCCCCCCCCCACTATTCACCCCAACCCCCCCTTCTTCGATGTAAATATGTTCATTCTCATACCCACCCTGAATTTTTTGTAAATATGTTATGTATTATGTATTATCATTTTCAATTTTTGTAAATATGTTCATATCCCTCTCCTCCCCCTCCCCTTTTTTCCTCGCTTGATTTCTGGCTCCTCCTCATAGCCTCTATTCTGTTTGTTTATTGTTCTCATGTTTCCCCCCTCCCCGTTCAATGTAATTTCCACCTTTCGTTATGATGTAAACCGATATGATGTGTGTTTTAATGTCAGTATAAAAAAGCTGTTAAATAAATAAAAATAAAATAATCACACACGCATTTACAGTGTAGACCTTCATAGCACAGTAATAAAATCACACCTGAACAGTACATCCCTACATAATCACAGCTCTGAGCGGAGTAAAGGAATCAACAAAAAAAATGGGTGAGCTCAACATTTGTTGCCCAAAAACATTACCTCCTCTACTGTTCTCTCTCACCATTTCCCTCCTGTTGCCTCCTTCCTCTCCCACTGCTCTCCTGCTTAGGTGGTCATTAATACTTCATGAAAACACAAGTCATGAATTTATCAACTTCAAAATCTGTCAATCCTGCAGCATCCTCAGAATGATGCCAAGTGCAGAGATGAGACATTAAAGGGACTGCAGTGCAATGTTTGAATGCTGGCATGGTACATGTTTCTCTCTGAGAGGAAGTGGCAAGTCTTTTTGTAAGATTTCATGCTGCATTTTATTAGGTTTTTCCTCAGCACTCTAAACCTAACTCATAGTTCTGGCTGCTTTTTCAGGGAGAGCGGGGTTATTTCCTTCTGATAGAAATCTACTTACGATGGGTAAAAAAAGAAAGGTGACCACCTATCGAAGAAAGGAATCAGACCTGGGGTCCCTTGTCCCCTTTCAAAGCATGCTGGGAGTTTCTTAATATGAACCTCTCTGAAATAGCTGGAAAAACTAGGCCAGGCCTCACTTTGCTCTTTATGACCTGGAGCGGTTTGGTTGGTGTAAGAGGAACCAAATCCCAATCTCGTGAGACATTTCAGTTGGCCTGTCTCAGCTTTAAGAGTCCAGTAAACTAGGGAGCTAGCCAATCAGATTCAGGAGCCTTGCCAGGTGTGTTCAGCCAATCAGGCCTAAGGTGTCATGCAACAGTGTGGCCAAAACAAGGATGCCAGGTACAGAATGCCATTCTCTGAAGAGCAGTCTTTTCCAGCAAAGTCTGGCAGCTGATGAGAGTGCAAAGCGGCCTTTCAGATTCAAGATAACAGCTGGGGAAACAGGACCAGGATTTAACGAAAAAGATATTTCTGTATCATTCTCTTTAATAGTTAAAAGATTTTAATCAGATCCCTTTCTCACACTCTTGAACCTGCTTAAATCTGTATCCTTCTGCTGGGAGATGGCCTTTTTAATCAAATGTTTGGCAGAGGTATACATTATTTATAATTCAGTATCGGTAGTCAAACAGAAAATGGAAATCAGTGATTCTTCTTGTCGTCGCATCTTCATTGCCTGGCTACTCTGCCCCCCCCCCCCCCCCCCCCAATAAATGCTCTTCTCCCGCTCCTCTGAATTCAGAAACAATTTAATTTTATGAAAACGTGAAAACCTTAGAAGCACTAAACAGCAGGTCTGTGCAAGATGGATATTTAAAATCCCATCATGGCAGAGCCATTTAAATAATTCCAGACAATATGGAAAACATAAAAGGAAAAAGTGGGGATTTCATGCCAAGCTATCAAAGCCAAAAGACTTGCAGTTCCTGTTCTCTCTCTCCTCTGTTACGTTGGACACCCAGAGTCAGTTTTCCCATTAGGCAATACCAGAGCACAGCAACTTTAGGGGTGGCAGCAGGCAGCTACTATACGTGAGCACACGGGGCTCTGCTGGACGACTATTGGTCAGTGCCAGAACGTCAGGCAGCAGCAGAGCAGCCGCAGGGAACAGGAGGAGAAGAAGCGAGTCTGGAGCAGGCAGAGGACTGAGCAGATCAAGAGGCCATTCTGCTCCCTAATCCATCCTGTCCTGCAAGGAGGTGCGGGTGAGGTTGGGGGTGGGTGTGCAAGAGTTCAGGTTTTTGTCTGCCTATTTCTGTTTATAATTTGTGGTCATTAACTCTGTATTTGGGAAGTTCACTTTGAAAATATTCTGGTAATTGGTCAAGCAAACCCACACACATTAACTCGCTTAAGGTTACAACTTTTCTTCAGAGGGCAGGCTTATGCGTGTATAAAATAAAAAGGAGGAGGCAAATATTCATAACTTATCTGGCTAGGAAAGTTAGGCAGATAAACATGCAGCTAACTTAGCCGGCATATTCAGTGCTCAATAGCAGGTCTAACTTAGCTGGATAAGTGTAATAGCACCAATTATCCAACCAGTAGTTATTCGGCTTATGTGGTGGTCACTGAACGCCACCAAATATTAAAACACCACTATTTACCCGGCTAAGTGGCACTGAATACCGGGCACATGAGTACAGAAAATGTGCACTGAAGCTTAATGCACATTTTTTGCTTATATCTCTTATTACACTGGGGACAATTTCGGCTGCTCAGCCTGGTCTGGCTCAGAAAGTAATTCAACTAGGCTGCAGTTTGAATTAGTCCAGTGGTCCCTTGTCACAATAGGGATGTGCATGGGTATAATGAGTAAATCAGGAGGACTGAGGCCATTTCTGGTGTGGTTTTTAATGTTTTCCTCGGTTTGGAAAAATAAACTGAACTGGAAAAGAATATTTAATGAACTAAAAAATGACACCTCCCCCCCTTTGAAATGAAAAAACAAACCTAAATTAATTTTTTTTTTTGGCAGTGAATCCCCAACCAGCAATAGTTCTGATTATCAGGATAACTAAAATGCACTATAATCTGAATCACAGACCAAATGAATGGAAATATAGCTCACAAATATTCATTGCAGACAAGCTGGTGGTTCAAGAGGATCAGAGTTGTGCATTAGCTTCTGTAGGACAAAAACAGACAGAACTGATATCGGTGGGTGGAAAACAGATTAGTCGGAGGCTATTTAACAGAATAATCAGGGATGTCACCTTGGGGTCAGTGCACCCCAAAAGCATAAATAGCTTGACAATGAATGGACAACTATGCATTTTCCCTAAGCACCCACCGCTTGCCGCTGTCAGAGACAGGACGCTAGGCTAGATGGACCTTTGTTTGATCCAACAGAGCACTCGTGTCCTTAAGAACTCCTGGGACGTGACTTCTAACTCTTGCTCTTCCACCTCAAATCAAAAGCAGCAACACTGTTCCATCCACCCTCTCTCCACTTTAAGTAAAAGGAAAAGACAAGTTGATTTGTTTAATACTGTGTATTGACATCTGGCGGAATGAGAAGAGGGATGAGTGTTCTTGTAAAATAATATTGTCTCACATACTTCAGTCAAGGAAATAATAAATGCTCACTGTGGGTTTATGGCTTGCGATCTTTTCCGACCTGCTCATGAGACAAGAGTCTTATTTAAACCTTGACATCCTCTACACCTGTGATTTTGTAACCCACCTAGAACTGGTGGTAGTGCAGGATATAACTTTTTAAAAGACATAAATAAATACACATATTGACATATGTAATGCTTTTTTTCCCCCTGGTCTCTTGATGGATTAATTATGACTGAGAGCAAATGATTTAGATGAGGTGGATCTGTTGGATGTCAAGAAATGAATAGTTCACAGATTCCAAGAAAATCTGGGGATTTAAAATGGGCAGATTTTTCCTCTCTGCAGCAGACCTCTACAGACAGCTTCCACTGGTATAGCCCCAAACTCGTGGCACTTTCACACAGAGCTGTCATGGCCTGTTCTCTATTGCACCTTCCTCCATCCCTTATCATAGGCCTTAACTATTACTGAGATATCAAACCTCTTTGCTAAAGACTGAATCTTCCTTCCATTCCATGCAAACCTACTCTCTACCAAGAGAAATTGATTAGAAAAGGGAAAAGATAATACGAGAGACAAGGAAAAAGAGAACATGAAAGACAGAGAAATGAGAAGAAGAGAACAAGAAGTAGGCGTATGAGTTAAATGGCGAAATGCAATCGGTTTTTCCCTTCCCCAATGGGTATTCTTGGTGGCAGGTGTGGGATGGAGGAAGCCGAGGGCAGGGAAAGCAAGAAAGAAAAGGAGGAATGGGAAGAAGGTGGAAGGTGTAACAAGCCGGGTTTCTTCCCAGCATTAGAGATTTTAATGATCTGCTCCCAAATAAAACGTCTGTTATCCAACCCACCAAAACTTCACTCACTCTTATAGCCCTTTATCACCCAGGAAGCTCATAGTATTCCTGGCATGGCCTTGAAGTTTCCTGAATTGCCTCAGAATACATGGGTAGCACTGTGCCATCTGCACGGATGCCACCTGTAACTGGGTCACCTGTGTAGTACCAGCCCACCCAACTTGCCACCGAAAGGGGTCAGCTGTGGACACCTTGGGCTGCCTGGGTGCCCATGGCTGATCCTCCACCCACTTGAGGGACACGTGGCTGGCTGGCTTCCTGGTTTTAGTGTGTTGAGATTGGTAGTCTCTTAGACAATCCAGTGGCCCTTCCAGTGAGGAGAGGATGAAGACCTCCTCATGAGGGAAAGGAGAGTTGCACCCCATTGGCTGATGGGGCTTGGAGGGTGGGGAGGCCGGCAGGGAGGATAAGATAGGCAGCCGTACCATCCCTAGCCTCTTCCTTCACCTCCCTACCATGACTGTGGTGTGGCAACTCGATTAACTGAGTATGAACAGGCAGTAGTGCTTTAATAGGGTTTGCAGATTAATTCCCAAATGGGACAAATAGTCCAGTATGGAAGCAAGAGTCAAGTGCTTGGCTTTGGTTGACAGTTAACTGAACATTTTCTGTGGGTACTTTACCTAATCACCAAGGCCGCAGTTTAGTTTCTTTTGTTGGGGTGGTGGTGGGGGGGGGGGGGGTCCTGGCAAGCCCAAATGTGGGACTACACAGGCTCTATGGCAGGGTACCAAGCCTGGAGGAGGATTTAGCAATGTTAGTTGCCTTAAAGGTTCCGCTGACACAGCCGGGATGGTCTGCCACTAGATCATTAGTCTCTCCGGCATGGTAGCAGGCTGGTGACTCCCAGTCCTGCCGTGTCATGGCCCTGGAGGGCTGATGGTCCTGCTTGAACAGGGTGAGCTGTGCAGTAAGGCTCAGGCCAAGTTCTCCCCATTAGGGTCATGGTCTTACAGATTTGAGTTGAGCTAGTGGGCCGGGGAGAGCCTCTTCCAGGTACGTTTAAGCCGGAAAGGCTTGGGTACATAAGTTAGATTCCCTTGTCAGGAAATTCAATAAAGCTGCAGCCTTTATAATTCCAATCAAATCAATTGTGTTTGTGTATTCATTGAGTGTATTATACAGCTAATTTGCTAGGGCTCGGACGAGTCACGGCTGCCACAGTTACTGTCAGGCAGCTTTAGGAAATCTCTTGTTTAGATTTAGCAGGAGGCATCTTTTTGTTAAACTATGATGTACGGAGAAGCTTAGAAGAAGGGGGAGTTGTGGGTCACTTCTGTGGTTCTTTTGAGGCAGCTGAAATGTCCCATAGGAAAGCGAAGTGGATCACTCAGGGGGTACACTGGATCCCTGGGCGGTCTTGCAGTTTTTCCATAAGGACATGGCTTTAACAGCTGGCCATGCAAGAAAATGTAAGATTTCCAAATCCATGCATCGAGTGGGTGAGTGCCTGAGACAGTGACAGATCTAGCAGGAGCATGATCCTGTTGGACCTGGGAAAAGGGAATGGGATACCTCATGCAAGACGATATCGCATCCAGGGAAACCCAGTCATTCACTCCAGAATCTTTTACTGCTCCAGTAATCAGGGGGTTATTTATTTATTGACCGCTTATCAACTTTTCTAAGCGGTTTCCAAATAAAACATCCATAAATGTAACAGATATAACTTGTGCATCACAGACTACACATACAATGACACATAATTTTAGAAAATACATTAGTCATTTGGGTTTTCTTATTTTACAAAATATAATGCCAAGGATATTTTAAATTCTTTCCATGTCTGCAGATATGACAGCTACTAATGGGCATCACTTAGGGATTAAGCACTATATGTGCCTCTTTCAGCATGTGGCAAGTTTTTTGCACAAGAATATGCTGGGCAGTACCACGTGGGAGACCTGGGATTGATTCTGTTCTCCAAACCAGCAGAAGCATTCACCCCAAGAGGGAGGGACTCTCAGCCATTGTACACCATCAGCACATAGGACCTGATTTACTGAGGCTTGTATCCCATTTTTGTGGCTATGGAAAAAAGCTTAGTAAATCTGGTTCTTGGTGGCCAGGCTTAAGGTGCGCATGTATTGGTTGCCAGAGGGAAATGTGGACTGTGGTCCTGGCTGAGAACTGCCACTGCAATGGTTGGGGCTAGATGAAAGTGTATGGGAGGGATGCACGTGTTAAGCAGGAGGAAAGCCCAGATACATAAAGCCATCGAGCAGGAAAGGTCAGTTCCAAAGGAGCTGGAAGCCCAACAGGACGGGAAAGAAAAACTACCTTGGTAAAAAAATAATTTGACTTAAAAAAAAAATTGTGCTATTTCAAACCTGCACGGGATAAAATCATTTGCAGGAATTTTGGGATTTTTTTCGTACATTTTAATTGTACAATGGAGGAAACTGGGGGGAAAATTTGCACAAGCCTTATATTTTATGAAAATTGTATAAAAAGTATTCAGAACTTTGCAGATGAGGAGTCCCCTCTCCCCCAACCTTAAATCTAGTCCTAAGCTTCTTAGGACATCAATAAAGAATCTTGAGGAAACCCAGGAGTGAATGAACGTGAGGACTGACTTCACCACTCGCCCGGAGATGGATGGCAAATAAAGTGACACCTATGGCACAACTGAAAGCCCAGCGGAGACAGAAACCCCGCTCCCCTCCCCCTTCCCCTTCCCCGTCCCTGTGAGCAAGGTCGAGGGCCAGTGGCGGAGGCTTGCGGGCTGATCAGAGACTGACTGCTTCCGCTTTTGTTTTGTGTTGGGGGTTTTTTTTTAAGAGCACTTAAAGCCCCTTTGTAGCGCCGGGGCAGGGAAAGGACACCGGAAAGGAAATCCCGAAACGGAGCGAGCCAACGCGTTTAGACACCTGCAGGTTAAATAACTCCTTGCCCTCTTTCTGACAGGAAACCCCGAAGGTCTCCCCTTCTACCCGGCGCTATCAATCTGGATGTCATATCCATTGCGGGCGATGCATTCATTAGCAAAGCCTACAGAACAGGACGGAAGGGACGGGGAGAAAGAACCTGCCCTCCAGTGCATGATAAACGGGGGAGGGAGGGACAGGAAGCGCTGCCCCGCATGGCCGCCGTTTCACCCCCCCCCCCCCCCCCCCCATTAGCGTGACTTTAAGCAAAGCGCTCAGCGCGTTGCGACGCCCGTAAATCAGAGGGCGGGCTTTATAAAGAAGCAGCCGAGGAAAAAAGGAGGGAGGGCCGTGAATGGTGGCCGCCCGGCGTCGCGATGAAGGACTCGGCCTCCCTCGGTAGTGGCACCGGCTCCTGTCTGCCGGCTGCAATGCTAATGCGGCGCGCGAGCCGGGGGGGGAGGTGCCACGCGCCACGCGCCACGCGCCGATCTGTGTCCTTCCCTGCTCCTGCCGCCGAGCGCGTTACACTGCACCAGAGAGCACGGTCTATCCGAGCCTTCCCGCCCCCCTGCGCAAGTTACTTCAGGAAACCTGCATGCCCCCTTCTGTAGGATGGTGGGTGATTCGCCTGAGCCTTGGAGAGCACAATGGGTCACTCACAGCTGCAGAAGGAACTTCTCCATGCTTAAAAAAAATATATATTGGATACGGCTTTACCAATACAAATTAGGGAATACAAGGGTAATATGAAGATAATCTACAGATCACTTTAGAGTTTCAAATTGTTTTTTTTTTTTTAAGACTGCTTTTAAACCAAACTAAACTCCTTTCAATGTGCTGTATGGTTTTAGAAGACACCGTGGGAAATGTATCCAAGCAATAAAGGCAATTAAAGTTACAAGGAGTCTAGTTACCAAGGCAAAGACACAATGAGTTATATTGTATACTTACTCTGAGAGTTGGTTTACAGTGCTGCAACTGGATTGCAAATTCTGACGGTCTCAGCATGCCACGGTTGAAATGTAATCTAAAGACATTTCCATACTCTGCGACCTCTGTCCCTTGAGATGCAGCTCCAAGCCTAGTCCATGCCCCCTACCATGGCGATGGCACACTCAGTGCTGTGAGGCAGCTGTCTAACCTCTTGTGTTCTTCATTGTAAGCAACAGTAACTCACTGAAAGCAGGGCTAGTGCAAGGGTATTAGACATGCTAGGCGAACCTTACAGCCATGCACCTCTGCTCCCCTCCCCCCCAGCCCAACCTCCTCACTCTGGCCCACCCCACACACAATTACAAATTATGCATTTGTAAAAGATTTTACATGAAAAACATTCAAAGTACAGTTTTCTGAGGTAAACATATCACATCACATATATTATATTTACAGGCACTGCTGTATGCCAACCAGAAAACCCTGCTAAAATGCAAAAAAGACACTTGGACCCCTTATGGATTAGGCCAATTGAAAATGCATGATGAATGTGTACTTGCCACCCAGAAAGCAATGAGGAAACTGAAATACCTCATCTTGGTCATACATGCAGAACACAGACAGATCCTCACCAAATACAGAATAAAGAAACCATAAAGTATAAATAAAAATGTACATTCAAAATCTGAACTGGAAATTACAATAAGCCAGACTATGTATAAAAACATAAGAATATGCCATTCTGGGTCTGGCCAAGGGTCCATCAAGCCCAGCATCCTGTTTCCAACAGTGGCCAATCCAAGTCACAAGTACCCAAACATTAAATAGATCTCAAGCTTCTATTGCTTATTAATAATCCCAGGACAGCAAAACTACTGGTTGAGCAAATACATCGAACCCCATGCTCCAAAAAAGAACCTACGATCAACGAACAAAGGCCTCCTCAAAATCCCTCAAGTAAGATCCACTCATCTGAACACAACTCGTGAAAGAGCTATATCCATCGCCAGCCCC